>NC_063332.1:97465340-97507293 GCF_021869965.1 Rhincodon typus | reverse complement strand
CCTTGCTGCTTGGCCTGCTGTGTTCATCCAGCTCTACACCTTGTTATCTCAGATTCTCCAGCATCTGCAGTTCCTACTATCTCTGAAACTATAATATAAGCAAAGTCATTTTATGAACGCAAATTCATGTTAAACAAATTTAGGAGAGTCTGGAGGACTGCATATACTTCTGTTCTCCTTATTAGAAGATGGTTAGACTTGCGTCAGAAGCAGTTTAGATGAGATTCATGGGGCTAATTTTTGGAATGGAGAAATTATTCTATGAAGCAAGGTCGAACAGGTTGGAACTGCACACATCACAGTTTAGCAGAATGAGCAGGGATTTTATGGAAACATGTATGATTCTGAGTGGTCTTGACAAACCCGATGCTGAGAGGATGTTTCACCTCCTTGTTTGGATTCTGTAATGGGAGACATCATTTTAAAATAAGAAGACTTCTTTTTTAAACAGAAATTAAAAGGACATTTTTTTTTTCTCTTGGAGGGTGATTATTCTTCAGAATGGTCCAAATCAAAGGGCATTAGAAGGTGAGATATTCAATATATTCATCTTGAGTTAGACAGCATCAAGGATTTGGGTGCAGGCAAGAATATATAGTTAAACAACAAACATATCAGCAAAAACTGATTGGTGGAGAGGGATTGAGTAGCCAAATAGTCCGTACTTTTTTTTCTTATTTGTTTTCTTCTTATTGTTCAACTCCTACTGTGATCTCATTCTAAACCTTTGTGATGGGTTTTTTTCAATACTAGAACTGGAACCAACATCCACCGTGCTGAGGAAATGGTGTTGGAGGTCATATATTGTTTCACCCAGGTGGGAGGGACTGTGAATTAGTCTGAATAAAATTGACGGGCTAACCTCAGGAAATTTACAAACACCTTAATAAAGGTACTCAAACTCTCTGAGAAAGGGGAGCAAATTGGATGGAATTCCTAAGTAATATGGAAGCAGTTTTAATCCTGCTCCTGAAGTGATCCAGTCAATGAAAGAGGATGGTGGCAGCAAGCAAGCTTAACCACAAGCTGCTAATGGTTGGCATCACATTACATATCGCAGAGATGGGGGCAGTAACTGCACCCACTTCACCAGCCAGCCCTGACTCCTTCTCCCAAACAGCCTGCCCTCTGAGTCCCAAGCTTGTGAGAGAAACAAGCAGAAATCTAGCAAATCCAGTATCCACTACCATTATACCATAAAGAAATCATTTTCTTTGGCCTTTATACTTTTTTCGTTTGCTTTCAACAACTCACATCTTTATTACATTCAAAGAAAATACCAGGCAAAACTCCATGTACTTTTTTAAAAAAAGGCTTTGTAGCTTTTAATCAGTTTCATCAATATATGATCTTTCAAAATGTCTGCAGGAAATGTGAAATTTAAACCAGATTCTTTTAACATCAAGTATGCAGCATGTATTTTTTTCCCCTGCTGTAGCTGTAAGTATTGTCTAAAGAAGGAATAACAAAGTTTGGAAATTACTCTTGCCAATTTTACCATTTAAACATGATGCACTTATTGCAAATTCCTCTCTGGTTCTTTAACAGAGTTGTTAACCCATATAAATAAACAGGGTAGACATCTTGCTTAATATAGCAGAGGAAGAATTTGATATGTGTGCTATGTTTGTGAAATAACATCCCTGTCAATCATTTCCAGCAATAAGAATCCAAATTTGACACTGAATTTGAACTTTAATTAAACTTTCTAAATAATCAAAAATGCACCAGTCTTCTGAGGAGAACTTTACATTTGTAGCTTATATTCAAGTCTTACTGTAAGGTAAGTGAAGAGAAAACATTCTTAAAAAGTATTTAATTGTTTGTTTTCTAATTGCCCACAACCACTAAACTCTTGCCTGGCAGGGAATACTGACCTTTTCCACTTGTTTTGGGTTGTTAGTCAAGACACTTACAAAAAAAATTGCCGATGACCAATTGGCATCTGTTAAACTTTGTCGGAATTTGAAAGGAACTTCTTGCGTAGTTTAATTGTTTCCAGAATGTTAGTCCAAAAATTTGTAATGGTGTACATCACACGCAAAGTGGGTAACTGCCAAAACTCCACTGCAAGAACTGGCACCAGTGCTGACAATGTGTATTTCACCACTTGTTGAACCAAGTTAATCCACAAGCAAGATTCATCATATGCCATAACACACTGCAAAATGGCAAGAGAGTTCAAGTTCAAAGAGAAGGATTGAACACAGAGAGAACTTTCAATATTTCAGTTTCTCGTTGTACGCATATGCTTGGTTACTTTACCTGTTTGTAATTGCTAAATTAATCCCAGCTGTTCAGCTCAAACATATTTTTATTGAATTAAAAGAAAACTCAGCACTTATTACTCAAACTTTTCCTTGAAAGCTCCGCTGCCACAGCAAATTTATTTTGCTGAAATTATTTTGCTTCAAACAAGGTTCAAAGTAATCAGAAAGGAAGTGTTATGTTGGCATTCTGATTTTAACCTTCCATGCCTTTTATAATATTCCCTCATAAGAAAACTAGGCAAAGGGAGGGAGGAACCAGAGGTGATGAAGGTACATTAAGGATCAAGCTGCAAATAAAATTACGGCACATTCAACAAGTTCGGTAGAAGTACCAGGTCAATTCAGCAATGCTAAAATGCATCTTCTAATTGGCAGCCTCAAATTTGAATTTTGTTAGGATTAAAAGAACATGAGTAAGCTTAGAATATTCTCTGCACTTTAAATTTCACAAAAATTGTCATCACTGAAACCTTCCCAGTCAAGTTAATAAATACATTGAAATATTAACCCTATTGTAAAGATACTTCAAATAACTTTGTGCAAGAATAATTCCACTGAATTAATTTAATTTCAAATATCAGTGATTTCACAATCTGAACTGTTGCCCCCAAAGAAACCATCTTTAAACTACAGAACATTTTATATGCAGACAGAATACAGTACATTACTGTTATTTGAGTAATTGTAACACATATTTTGCTTAGCAAAGGATCTCGTAAAGAACAGTGAAATGAATGCCAGTTCATTCATTTTTGATGGAAGAATATTACCAAAGACACTCTAAGCTGATCATCAATAAAATCTCTGCTCATTCTGCTAAACTGTGATGTGTGCAATTCCAACCTGTTCAACATTTCATCACAGAGGGGAGGCGATGACCTAATGGTTACTGGTCAAGTATTTTAAAGACTCAAGTAGCGTTTTGGGGACATGGGCTTGAAATTCGCCATTTCAGATGTTGGAATTTTAATTTAATTAAATTCTAGAATGAACAGTTCAATGATCATCATGAATCCATCATAAATTCCTGTAAAAATACCCCATCTTTTTCACTAATCTCCTTTAGGGAAGAGAAACTGCCACCATCACCTGTTCTTCCCACACATGACTCCAGACTCCAGCAATGTGGTTGATACTTAACTGCCTGCTGAAATGAAATATCAAGTGCTAGAAAAGAAAACAAAGGAATGAAACTGACACAGCATGCGGCATTCAACAAGACATCAGAAAAGACAACGGCAGAAACAGCCCTGACAACCCTGTAAAGTCTTCCTTACTAACATCTGGGGACTAATGCCAAAATTGGGAGAGTTGTCTCAGACAAGTCAAGCAATGGCCTGACATATTCATACTCACAGAATCATAATTTACAATATCCCAGACACCAGCATCACCATCCCTGGATTTTTCCTGTCCCACAGGCAGGACAGACGCAGCAGAGGTGGCAACACAGAGGTATACAGTCTCAGTGCTATACAGTCCGGAGGGAGTTGTCTGGCAGTCCTCAACTTTGATGTCAAATCCCTTGAGGTCCCCAGGCTTCAGGTCAAACATGGGCAAAGAAACCTCCTGCTGATTACAACACACTATCACCAATCCACTCATCCATCCACAACCTCAGCTCCTTCATGTTGAACAGTACTTGGAGGATGCACTGAGGGTGGAAGGCTGCAGAATGCACTCCGATTGGGGGTTTCAATGTCCACCTGCCAGAATGGCTTGGCAACATCACTACTGATCAAGCTGATTGAGTCCTAAAGGACAATGCTATTTGATTCGTTCTGTGTAATGCAGTGAGGGTAACAAAATCATGGTAAAACATATTTGATCTCATCCACACTAATCAGCTTAGTGTTGGTAACAATGACCCCTGCATAGCCTTCGTGGACAGGAAATCCCATTCTCTTCATTGTGTTTTATGACACTATCACCGTGCTAAATGGCACAGATTTCAAACAGATCTAACAACTCAAGACTAGGTATCTGTGAGGTGCTGTGTGCTATCAACAGCAGCAGAATTATACTCCAACACAATCTAAAACTTCATGGCCTGGCAATTTCCTCACTTGACTACTTGCCAGATCAAGCCTTGTTCAATAGAGAGTGCAGGAAGACATGCCAGGAGCAGCACCAGATCTACTTACAAATGAGGTATCAACCTGCTGAAGCTACAGCATACACAAGTATGTCAAGCAGCATAAACAGCATGCAATGGATAGAGCTATTTGATTCCACAAACAATGGATCTAAGCTCTACAGTCCTGCCACATCTGTTTGTGAATGATAGTGGACAATTAAACAACTCTCCATCTTCAATGACAGGAAAGCTTGGCACATTAATGTAAAAGATAAGGCATTTGCAACAATCTTCAGCCAGGATTATCTATCTTGGCCTCCTCCAGTGGTCCCCAGCATTACAGATACCAGTCTCCAGCCAACTTGATTTATTCCATGTACTGTCAAGAAAAAGTTGGTGCCACTGGATACTACAACGGTTTTGGGCCCTGATAACATTCTGGCAATAGTATTGAAGACTTGTGCTCTGGAACTTGCTGCACAACTAGCCAAACTGTTCCACTACAGCTACAACACTGGCATCTACCCTATTATGTGGAAAATTAATTTGTTACGTCCTGTACATAAAAAGCAGAACAAATCCAATCCGGTCAATAACCACACCATCAGCCCACTCTCAATCATCAATAAAGTGATAGAAAATGTCATTAACAGTGCTATCAAGCGGCACCTTGTCACTAACAACTTGTTCACTGACACAATGATTTTACTGAAGAAGGGTCTTGACCCGAAACGTCAGCTTTCCTGCTCCTCTGATGCTGCTTGGCCTGCTGTGTTCATCCAGCTCTACACCTTGTTATCTCAGATTCTCCAGCATCAGCAGTTCCTACTATCTCTGTTCATTGATGTTCAGTTTTGGTTCAGCTAGGGCCACTCAGCTCCTGGCCTTAGTTAAAACGTCGTCAAAAGAACTGAGTTCCAGAGGTGAGGTAAGAGTAACTGCTCTTGACATCAAAGGTGCATTGGACCAAATATGACATCAAGGAGCGCTCGCAAAACTGGAATCATTAGGAGTCAGTTGGAAAAACTCTTTGTTCATTAGAGTCACACCTAATACAAAGGAAGGTGGTTGTGTTTATTGGAAGTCAGTTATCTCAGCTCCAGGACATCTCTGCAGGAGTTCCTCAGGGTAGTGTCCTAGGCCCAACAATCTTCAACTGCTTCATCAGTGACCTTCCTTCCATTATAAAGTCAGAAGTGGAGATATTCACTGATGGTTGTCACCATTTGTAACTCCTCAGATACTGAGGTTTGTGCTGACAAGTGGCTCGTAACATTTACGGCGATCAAGTGCTGGGAAGGGCTACCTTCAACAAAAGAGAATCTAACTATCACCCCTTGACAATTCAGTGGAATTATTGTCATTGAATCACCTATTATTAACTTCCTAGGGGCTATCATTGATCAAACAATAATGGCTACAAGAGCAGGTTAGAGACTATAAATACTGCAGCGAGTAACTCACCTCCTGACTCCCCAAAGCCTGTCCACTATGTGCAAAGCACAAGTCAGGAGTGCAATGGAACACTTCCCAGTTGCCTGGATGCATAAAGCCCCAACAACACTTGACAAGCATAACACACGCAGAACAAACATAGAAACACAGAAGGTAGGAGGCTATTCGGCTCTTTGAGCCTGCTCCGCCATTCTTCGCAATCATAGCTGATCATCCAACTCAATAGCCTAATCCTGCTTTTTCTCCATAACCTTTGATCTCATTTGCCCCAAGGGCTATATCTAGTCACTTCTTGAATACATGCAATATTTTGGCATCAACTACTTCCTGTGGTAATGAATTCCACAGGTTCACCACGCTTTGGGTGAAGAAATGTCTCCTCATCTCCATCCTAAATCGTCTACGCCAAATCCACATACTGTGACCCCTGGCTCTGGACTCACTCACCATGAGGAACATCCTCCCTGCATCTAGCCTGCCCAGTCCTGCTAGAATTTTATAAGTGTCCATGAGATCCTCCCTTATTTGTCTGAACTCCAGTGAAAACAATCCCAACCCAGTCGATGTCTCCTCATATGTCAGACCCGCCATCCTGGGAATCAGCCTGGAAAAATTTCTCTGTGCTCCCTCGACAGCAAGGGCATCCTTCCTCAAAAAAGGAGACGAAAACTGCATACAATGTTGCAGGTGTGGTATCACCAGGGCCCTGTACAACTGCAACAACACATCCCTGCTCCTGTACTCAAAACCTCTTACAATGAAGGCCAACATACCATTTTGCCTTGTAATGTACATGACTGGTACCACATCCAAAAACATCCACTCCTTCCATGACCAACACTCAGTCGTAGCAGAATGTATTATCTGCAAAGTGTGCTGCAGAAATTCACTAAGGTTCCTTCAACAGTAGCTGCCAAAATCATGACTACTCCCATCTAGAAAGGTAAGGGCTGCCAATGCATGAGAACAACACCAATTGCGACTTCTCCTCTGAGACAGTCACCAAAGGAACTTGAAAATATATCGCTGTTCCTTCATTGTTTTTGTTCAAACTCCGAGAATTCTTTCCCTAACAGTATTTTCAGTCTTCCTATAGCAAGCAGATTGCAGCAGTTGAAGAAAGCATCTCACCATCACTTTCTCAGGAGAAACTAGGGTTGGGCATAAATGCTGACCCAATTCTGCCACATGTCCTGTATTACTCAGACCCTTAGAAGTTTCCACCAAGGATTCCTGAAGACACAACAGACTGGACTTGGAAGGGTAGAGATAAAAATGGAACACATAACTTTCACAGCAAGTATTGTTGCCTTCTTGGTAGGGCACCGTTAGTTAGGGCAATGATAGCAAAGTCAAAAGCTATTTAAGTGATTAATACCAAAACCATAGCACTGGGAATATTTTGGAACAGATTTCAGGTGATAAAAGGGAGATTTGAAAGATTTAGAGGAGACAATCTGTCAGAAGAAGAGAGAATGATTTAAATATTATATGATATGCATAACTTAAGCTGCACTTTTGGCAGGAGGATTTATTAAGGCCTCAGCCACAGAAATGTATTTGAAAAGTCAGAGATTGTGAATTAGCCATGAAATATGGGAATGTATCCATTTTGTCTGCTAGCATGTATGGAGTAAAAGGAAGTTTGAACATATCTATCTATGCATTTAGTGACTGTTTAAAAACACTTTAAATAACTCAGCAAAATGGTTGCAATAATCATACCACTAGACTCGGGACTAGACTTCCAGAATCTTCTCAGTTATCAAGGCCAGTGAATCAACATCCATGCATCTCCCGATGAGTCTAGAATGCTAACTATTGTGTTACGACCTGCTGCAGAAACAATTATCTCGAAGAGAAACCCCCACACAACAAAATTATAGATTTCACACTTCCTCCATGGAGATGTACAAGTGCCTTTCCAGTAATATCTCGGATGGGTCATAGACAGTTGGCTAATGCAAGCCATTATCCGAATGGTAACTGTTTTCCCCCTTGATCACATGACTTCCACAGTACTGACCCCAATTGCTGTTCTAACAATACAATATTGAAACAGCAGTAAGTAGGGGTCAGCCTGCTCCATACAGCACCCACTGACAATATCAACACCCCTAATTCAAGGCTACCAAGGAATAGCTTCTTCCCTGTAAAAAGCAGCCAACAACCTGTATCTGTGCATTCTGTAAGTGAAAGTTTCTTTCATGAAAATTGTGAAGAAGTTACATTTTAGCAAAACATCCTCAGAAGACTTTGAAGAAGATCTTCAAAGAGAAGAAACTGTTTGCAACTCCTCTATCATCCCCACAGAAGGATTTCAGGCTTCTAGCTGTAGTTTCGGCTTTTTAAACTACATTTTAAAAGCAAGGACGTTGATAAACTGATATTCCTCAGTTGTTTTCTACTTCAGTTGCTAATAAATGAATAACATCATCTTTTCCAACGTTATCACCTTGTAATTATGCCTAACTAGCCAATGTAATTTGTACCCATTCTCATTCATAGATGATTAAGATCTTGTTGTTAAGACAAGTGACTTTTGTTGTTAAAGTTCACCAGTTTTTCATCCTCAATTGCAATTGACCAAACTGACCTTAAGAAAAAATAAAGAAAGGAAAATGGGCCACGTGTAGTTTTTGTGGTCTCAAAAAAATGGGAGAAAATGGCTTTCTATATTTATGTTGACCCTTTTCATTTGCAGCACTGCTTTAGTTTTTTTGAAGGAACTGCTGTTAAGTTTGTGGTTGGACTTTAGCCCTAAGCACCTATCAATGTGCACCGTGCACAGGAAGGGCAGAGGGCCTCCTCCTGGTTCTGCTCCTGGGCTTGGCCAAAGTGACAGGAACAGGTCCATGCAATGGAATGTGGAAGGGCTCTTTGTGCTTGACTGTCTGTCCCTCTTTTGTGGTTAGGACTGCATTTGAGTATCCATTGAGAGGGAGAGTTGGTTTCCACTGGAATAATAGAGACCAGTGAGCATCACAGGGGCTGGACTACATCATCACCCCAGATAATATTGTTTTGATTTTGTAACTTTCCATTCACCTTACTTACGTTTCATCAGTAGTATGTATTTTTGTTACAATGCCCCATCAGTGGCTGGTTAACCTAGTTTTAGTTGCTTTAAAAGAGTAGAAAGGAAGGTAAGGTTATGGCCACAGCTGGATGCCCACTGAGAGGGAGAAAACAATGTTCACTGACACAATACACAAAACTTTGACTCTAGAAACTGGATGCCAATATTCTAAGCGAGTGTGATAGTGCGTCTACTTCAGAATATATTTTCTGATCATCTTGCAACAGCACGTTACTCTGTCTTGTGTGACAAATAATTTGAGATGCATACATAATAGGAAATGATTCCTTTGCTTTGAATGATTCAGTGATCTAACAAACACAAATGTTCAGGAGTGTCAGCATATGTCAGGCCTGCTAATTGAAATCACACTTGTGAAAATACTGCTACAACTTAATTAAGATTCTGTATTTATTTGCTGACAACATAAGCAGTTGTTTTAACGAAATGCAGGAGGAAAGGCTTGTTTATATAACTGAACAGCCTTTCCAATGATTTATTTGGACAATAATGTCTGGATCCACATGCATTCAAAATGATTGCATGGATAGTAGTATTTCACTGCCATGTTCCATCAACTGTTTCCAAGAATCATTTAAAATTACAGGGCAGAAACTTCCTAGCCTTGAAATGTTGTGGGTAATGGTGAGGAAGTTGGGATAATCACATGAGATGGCCAATGAGAAGCATCCCAACATCAAGAGATTCCAGTATCCAACTAAGTGTTCTACAGCAAGCTAAGATTCTCGCTGACAAGTGGTTAGAGGTCTATTTGTACTTATAGATACTTAGTATCAAAGAATCCCTACAGTGTGGAAACAGGCCCTTCAGCCCAACAAGTCCACACCAACCCTCAGAGCATCCCACCCAGACCCATCCCCCTATAACCCACCTAATCTACACCTCCCTGAGTACTATGAGCAATTTAGCATGGCCAATCCACCTAACCTGCACATCTTTGGATTGTGGGAGGAAACCGGAGTACCTGGAGGAAACCCACGCAGACATGGGGAGAATGTGCAAACTCCACACAGACAGTTTCCCGAGGGTGGAATTGAACCCGGGTCCCTGGCACTGTGAGGCAGCAGTGCTAACGACTGAGCCACCGTGCTGCCTGAAATGTGTAGGGTGTTGCGGTGGCTCAGTCGTTAGCACTGCTGCCTCATAGTGCCAGGGACCCTGGTTTGATTCCAGACTTGGGCGACTGTCTGTGTGGAGTTTCCACATTTTCCCTTTATCTGTGTGAGTTTCCTCTGAGTGACCTGGTTTCTTTCTACAGTGCAATGATGTGCAGCTTAGACCATGTTAAATTGCTCATAGTGTCCAGGGATAAGAAGCTAGTTAGATTAACCATTGGAAATGCAGAGTTATAGGTTAGGGGGTGGGTCTGGGTGGGATACTGTCCTTAGGGTCAGTGTGGACTCAATGGGCTGGCTGGCCTGCTTCCACACTGTAGGGATTCTATGATTCCATGCAGATCCTTAATAAGACATCATTTCCTTATGCCGTTTCCCATTCTCCTACCCTCCAGACAGAAACTAGACAGCGACAATTCCCAATATGAAAGCCGGAGTTGGTACCTGGAGACTGCAGATCACCACTTGTTCCTCTGGACCTCCATCAAGCGTAAATATCTCAGGACATACACCATGAGCAGTTACCACGCACACCCCATGTCCAGCAGGACCTCCAGGCCTCTATTCACCAAGCGTGGTGCCAATGGCTCCTTGCGTGACATTTCTGGGGCAATTGACAGGGACAATGCAGCAGGGTAGCTGCAGACTACCAGCACTTGACCAGCTGCAAGGCCAGTTTTTAAAGATGGCACTGTTGGCAGGAATGCCCAGAGGTCCCAGCAATGACCAATACTTCCACTTGTGGTAAGTGGGAGAATATGGTGAGCAAGGCACTATATAGGTGTGGTGAATAGGTCATGAGGTGAGTTTGGGAAGATAGCGTGAGAAAATACATTAGCACTTACGGAAAGAAATACACCATAAAACTCTCCAAAATTGGCACGCAGCCAATTTCTGCTCAGATTCATCCTATTGTACTTTGTGAAACCCTTTATGCTGATTTGAAATAGTTGTAAGTTTGTAGGTTTCGAATTCATTTGCAATCAGGCCTGTTATATATGCAAATTGCTTTACTATCATTATAATTTAAGAATTTTCCAGAAGTCTCATTTAGGGCAGGTTTGACAAAGCTCTAATGTTAAGTTAGATTGAATGTGCTGGATTGCTTGTGTGGGAGGACAGTGTTAAGAATAATCTGTGAACTATTATTCAGTGAGTTTAAGTTAATTCTGAGAAGTACAGACTTTAATAAGTCATAATCAGTTACATACTAAAGAATTACATGAAGAGTGTTCCTGGTTTGTATTTGGGGATGTTCCTTTCCCAGATGCTTTCACAGTTTCACTGTAACCCATGTTAAAAACACGTCAGCTGTGCCTCAGTTGTTGCTATAGCTCTGAGTCAGAAGATCATTGGCTCAGCTCCGATCTTTGGACACATACTGTAGGCTGACATTTCAGTATGGTGTGGCACAATTAAAGGTGTCTTTCAGATAAGAGATTAAATCTGCTTGACATCTGAAGTGACCTTAAAAAGTCCATGGTCTTTTCAACAAACACCTAAAATAGATGACCTTTCTCGTTAGTGATCTTGCTATGTGCAAATTGGCTGCTCTGTTTCTTACAATACAAGAATGAATGCATTTCAATGTTTTGCAAAATCTTCAAAATTACTTCATCTTTGCAAAATGTTTTGGGTGTCCAGAAGTTGTGCGAGACTGATTGCAACTGTAAGTCGTTTTTTCCCTTCACGTGACTAGATTGTGGCAGTAAATGTTTGAGCAGTTTGTCTAAGCCATTGATAACAAATTTCTTTTTTAAATATGTATGTGAGGACTCCAACTATTAAGAATAGCAATGGTGGAAGCATTCAGCACATTCTTCTTTTTGCTTGGTTGCCAATGGAGATCAAAGGATCATACTAAGTAGGTGCAGGAGCAGGTTAGTTGGCCCAATCAAGTCTGTCCTACCATCTAATAATTGTGGCTGATCTAGCTGTGGCATTAACTTCACAGTCCTGTCTGTGCAACAAGTTGCTCTTCATTCTCCTCATCTCTGTAACACCAGACTTCTTTGTTGATCAAAAATATGTCTGTCTCAGCCTGAAATAAATTCAATAACACAGCCTCCTACTACTCTCCACGGAAGGGAATTCCAAAGAATAGAGATCCTCTGAGAGAAGAAATTACTCATCATCTCTAACTTAAATGGGACACTCTTCTTTTAAATAGACAGAGAAGCTCGGTAGGTCTGGCAGCATACATGGAGAGAGAAATTGAGTTAACATTTCAAGTCCAGTATGACTCTTCTGCAGAAGTAAAAGAATCTGGAAAATGATGGTTTTTGTGATGTTGACAGAGGAATAGGAGGAATGAGTGGATAAATGGTGAGGGCATCCAGAGCAAAAGACAAAGGTGGAGTCAACTATAGTCAAGGATTAGTAGAGATTTCAAAAATATGTAAATATCAGACATGAGCAGGAGAACACGAATCCACCCTGTAGAGAGCAGAGCCATCGAGACGTGGCTAGGACCTGGAAGTTTGTAATCAAGATAGGTGAATAAGGTCATGCTCTATTGACTCTTAGATGTTGTAAAGTTCCTAATTGGAAAATTATGTGTTGTTTCTTCAGTTTGCATTGAGCTTTATTGGAACGCTGTGAGCAGGTCCGGTATGGAAATGCTAATATGCTGGTGTGGGGGAGGTGGTGGTGAGGACGTATTGGAAGTGATAAAGGAGTGGACTGGGATGTCACGGAGGGAACAGTACTTGCTAACAGCAGAGAGGAGGGAAACATATCTTCCCCTCCTATGTCAGCATTCCAAAGGCACTGTTCCCTTCATGTCATCCTATTTCACTATCATACCCAACATATCACCCCCTCCCAGGCACATTCCTTTGCAACCACAGGAGATGTGACAATTTCCCGATTGCCTTCTCCCTCCTTGCTGCCCAAAGCCCAAACACCACTTTGAAGCAATGGTTTTCTTGTACTTTTCTCAATGTAATCTACTGCATTTTGCTGCTGAGAATGTGATCTCCTCTACACTGGGGAGATTGAAAGCAGACTGGGTAATCAGTTTGTGGAACATTTCCAATAAGTCCACAAACATGACTCCAAACTTCCAGGCACTTGTTATTTCAACAGATTATCTTGTTGTCATTGCCACAATTCTGTCTTTGTCCTGCTTCAGTGTTCCAATAAAGGACAACACAGGCCTGAGGATCAGCAGCTCATTTTCCAATTAGGCACATCTCAGCCTTTGGGACCAAGTTTTTAATTTATTGATATATTTTGTTTTTGTTCTTTCCCCTACGGCCAGTCACGTGTGTATCCTGTGTTAGAACCCAGTGAAAAGGAATGGACTGATTCTTTTGCTTATCCCACTCTTCCACTGGGCTTAACAAAGTTTAAATTTCAAAACTGAGAAGATGTTGCCGATTTTATATACTAGCCTGTATACAAATTTCTTTCAGAGACAAGTCAGCTAGGTTCCATAAATTAACAAATACAGAAATCGTTCATTTTCAAAATCTCACTCAAGCAAAGACATGAAGATTATTAATTTTTTTAAAGATGCATATATTTTCAGCTGCCCTTCTTGATAAATTAATATACAAAACATACATACACAAACAATCGTCAAGGCTGAGGAAGAATATAAAACTCTGCAGTGTTATCTGTAAAGTATTTTAACTAAGTAACAATTAAAATTGGAAAGAAGGAATTATTTTTCAAATGCTGATCTGCAACCGAAGTCATTGTCCACTTAAGCTGTTGGCAGTGGAACTTCTTTCTGGATTAGTTATGGCTGGTGGATATCTCTTATTCTGGAGACAATGTTGTAGATTCAGTCTGCTCCTTCAGAAACTTTGTACTTGTAGAGATTAGATCTCCCAGGGGGCTCTCAATTCACATTTGAAGACAAGAGTTTCAGAGAAAGGAAGAGAAAAGGCTGTTGCCCGCACCCCCCGTGACAAATTCATCCTGACTTTCTGTGCTTAAACCCAATTTATTCTAAAACCATAAACTAGGTCATATGACCTCATTCTGAAAGTATTACAGAACCAGTGACTCCATTCAAGCACATTGAATACTTTGTGAATGTAACATTGTTGCTGCTATAGTCCAGACAATGATATTATAAATTAATATTTGAGACACACATCTTCATAACACCTGTTTTCATATTTTTGTGTTCAGTCAGCTGACCGTTAGTCTGCTATTAGTGTAATGATTGTAACGGGGTCTGCCAGGTGGACCTCATAGAATATGAGTTCCCTGATTGGGGCTGTTAATCTGGTCCAATCAGGGAGCCCTGGCTGACAGATATAAACAGGAGTTTCAGAGGTTCTGTTCCACTTACAGTTGGCTCTTGGAAGTTAAATCAGTGCCAAAGACATTCCAGGCGTAAATAAAGGGTGACTTGGTGAAGGGATACCAGCCACTGTGGAGTTATTTCATTAGCACCTCCTCTGGACCAATGTGTTAATTCTCCATCACAACCATTGCCACTTGTTTGACCTTTTGTTCCTTATCAATTCTGATTTTTACTCTTTCTCACTCTCTAACATTCCCGTGGCATTCCCCTCTGACCCACTTGTTCAATCACCCTTTTATCAATTACATAAAACCAATCATATTTTCACTTCTTTTCAGTTCTAAGGTAAAGTCATATTGGGCTCAACATTGTTATCTGGGTTGACATTTACAATGTTTTGCTATGAACCATGTCGGGTTTGGTGGAACAATTCTCGTCATGAAGCCAATTGAGCTTTCAGACTGTATTTTTACCAAATGTCCTGCATTGATTGGTGTTTTAGCCCTCAGGGTGAGAAGAATATAAGGACATAAAAACCAGGAGGAGTAGGCCATCTGGCCCTTTGAGCCTGCTCCGCCATTCAATAAGATCATGGCTGGTCTTTTCATGGCCTCAGTTCCACTTATCCACCCTCTCACCATAACTCTTAATTCCTTTATAGTTCAAAAAATTGTATATCTTAGCTTTAAAAACATTCAATGAGGCAGCCTCAACTAATTCTCTGGGCAGGAAATTCCACAGATTCACAACCCTTTGGGTGAAGAAGTTCCTCCTGAATTCAGTCCTTAGCCTGGTCCCCCTAGTTTTGAGGCTTTGTCCTCTTGTTCTAATTTCACCTGCGAGTGGAACTGACCTCCCTGCTTCTATCTTATCTAATCCCTTCATAATTTTATATGGTTCTATAAGATCCCCCATCATTCTTCTAAATTCCAATGAATATAATCCCAGCCTATTCCACGTTACCTCATAAGCCAAGCCTCTCAACTCTAGAATCAACCTAGTGAATCCCCTCTGCACCCACTCCAGTACATTTTTTCTCGAGTAATCAAACCAAAACTGCATATTTAATTTTCCATCCATCATTCTATGTGTTGTTCCCGGAGCAACTCACTATTGGCTAGAGATCCTGGAAAGGACCACTTTTAAAAACCCATTGTGTACCTAAACAGACACTATCAGTCCAAGCTACCCTGCCCAGTTCCTGACATTTGCCATGGACATGGTAGATGGAGGAAAATCTGTGCCTCTCTTTACAGGCCCGTTCCTGGATCTCTCGCTGGATGGATTGGCGCACAGGTGGACTTCCTCTTACCCCTGACCAACAGAGGAGGCTACAAGACCAGAACATGCCAGCCTGGTCCCAACGTTATGACTGGGGTTAGAGCCATTTCAGCCATCTGGCAGAATATCTAACAATGTAGGAAGAAGGTCAATGCCCTTTTCCACTCTGCCAGTGTAACTGCCACCATTTGTCTCCATTACCTCTATTTCTGTTATTGTACCCACCTCGCACTAATGTTTGCAACATCTTCCCTGCTTGCCCATTCCAACCGCAACACCACTAACCTTGCATGCCCTCTGTGCTATGTACTCACTTACTCAGGAAACCTCTCCACTTACACCAACAGGAACAGCTGTGCCACCCACTTTCATCTTTTACTACCTGCCTGTCTCCCATTCCGGAAGCAAAACAGCCCCCAGTAGGGCAGAACGATCAAGGCAAATGGTGTGGGACCCATTGCTGCATGATCAGAGGGCTCTCACTGACTGCCCTGAGCAGAGCTTGGATTGGTATCAAATGCTGCCTTTTCATCGTTTCTGAATGTTTGTCCATGGGCTTCCATTGGATTGGTTCGAGCTTATGAACAAAGTAGTGCAAAGATTTACATTGCCTTCTGCAGAATGACTGGTGCGGAAGCTCTCCCACTCTTAGCACCTGCCTTCAGGCATGCAAACAATTGTCACAAGCAGATAATCACCTGATTTAACCACATTTTGAAAGCACCTTCTAAGGTCAATATGTCTGACTGTGAGATTCAAACGTTGAGCTTGTGGCCCAGGAATAGGGACTCCAGTGTATCACAAGACCTTCTCAAGCCACTTGGGTGCTTTATAAGCTTCCACAGTGTTAGCTTGCAAAATCAGTGGAAAATAAAATAGCTTAAGAGATTTTTTTCTCAGCTGTGCTACTGTGAAAGGACACTGCAAGCTGTCTTTCAAACAGAGAGACTGTTTTGTTACACACTTCTGTCATAAGAACAGGAGAAACAGAACTAGGCAGCAGTTGTTATTGCACAGAATTCTTCATGAACTGAGTGCTCAGTTGGGAATTCTGAGCAAATGTCAAAGAAGGTTTAACACTTTATTTCTCTTTTACTTCCAGTAGCTGAGAGCGCTCTCCTTTTGCCTCCAGTCCTTTTGAATCTCACATTCAGGAGACTGTATTTTGCTGTACTTTAGCAAACCAATTAGTAATTTGGTAAAGGAATCAAAGTTAGACAGACCTCAATGTTAAAGTGCCACCGAGACCCTTCAACTTCAACTGTTCCTTCCTGGCTGCCAATTCCGTCATCCCCACAGGTTTCACACTTCCCCAGTTCAATACCCAAACCATCTATATACTTCTACACCTGCCTACATAACAGCCCCAACCCCCACACACATTTCCCTCTTTGCCCTTCATTTCTATGAACAGAGATAACCCCTTCCAGCAACTTCATCTGTCAGTGTTGGCCCAGACCTCCCAAGACTCCTGACTAAGTTGAAATGTAAGACCTCAAAGGTAGTTATCTCAGGATTACTACCAATGCCACGAGCTAGTCAGAGTAGAAACAGCAGGATGTATAGGATGAATACATGGCTGAAAAGATGGTGTGAGGGGAGGATTTCAGAATTGTGAGACATTGAGACTGGTTCTGGTGGAGGTGGGACCTTTACAAACCATGGGATTACACCTGGGCAGGACTGGGACTATTGTCTTTAGTGGGTGGGGGGTACTTGGTAGAGTTGTTGGGGAGGGTTTAAACTAGTGTGGTGGGGGATGGAAACCAGAGGAGTAGGGCAGTAGATGCAGGAATTGAGAGGGAGATAGAAACTAGGACAAACATGACTAAGAACAGGTAGGGTATTGAAAAGAGCAGGGGAGGTGGTCGGAAATGCATGTGTTTCAATGCAACCAGTATAATAGACAAGGTAGATGAACTCAGAGCATTGGTTAGTTCTTGGAACTATGATATTATTGCAATTATGGAGACTTGGCTGAAATAGGGACAGGACTGGCAGTTGAATGTCCCAGGATTTAGATGTAACAAGTGCGATAGAAGTGGATGTAAAAGGGATGACAGAATTGTATTACTGGCAAAGGAGTATCTCACGGCTGTACGGAGGGAGGATACATCAGAGGACTTGTGCAGCAAGGCAATATGGGTAGAACTCAGGAATAAGAAAGATGAAATCACAATGCTGGGGTTATACTACAGGCCTCCAACAGCCAACGGGAGATACAGGAGAGAATATATAGAAATATTTAAGAAAGATGTAAAAACAGCAGGATTGTTGTGATGGGTGACTTTAACCTCCCCTATATTGACTGGGACTCACTTCATGCTGGGGGTTTGGATGGAGCAGAATTTGTAAGGACCATTCAGGAGGGTTTCTTGACACAGTATGTAAACAGTCCAACTAGAGAAAGGGGTTATACTGGACCTGGTTTTGGGAAATGAGCCGGGCATGATGAGTGAATCTTCAGTGGGGGAGCATTTCAGGAATAGTGACCACAATACAGTGAGTTTTAAGATACTCATACTCATGTCCTTGGATGAAGGTGTTAAATTGGGGGAAGGTGAACTACAACAATATTAGGCAGGAACTGGAGAATTTTGATTGGAGGCAACTTTTTGAGGGTAAATCCACTTCGGACATGTAGGAGTATTTTGAAAGGCAGCTAGTAAGAGTTCAGGAGTGGCACCTTCCCACAAGAATGAAAGCTAGGTATGGCAAGTTATGTGAGTCTTGGATGACCAGGGATGTTTTGACCTTAGTCAAAAAGAAAAAGGAAGCGTACGTAAGGTCTAGGAGGATGGGAACTGACAACGTCCTTGAAGTATATAAGGAAAAAGCTTAAGCAAGGAATTAGAAGGGCAAAAAGGGGTCATGAAAAGTCACTAACAAACAGGATTAAGGAGAATTCTAAGGCTTCTTTTACATATATTAAAAGCAAGAGGGTAGCCAGGAAAAGGGTTGGCTCACTCAAGGACAAAGGAGGGAATGTATGTGTAGAGCCAGAAGATGTAGGTACAGTCTTAAATGAACACTTTGAATTTGTATTCACCAAAGACAAGGAATTGATGGAGGATGATTTTGGGGGAGAGAGTGTTAAATTTCTAAGCCAAGTTGCAATTCAAAAGGAAGAGGCATTGTGTGTCTTAAAAAGTATTAAGATAGATAATTCCCCGAGTCCTGATGGGATCGATCCCAGAATACTGACAGAGGCAAAAGAACAAATTTCTGGAGCATTGACAGACATCTTTGTATCCTCTTTGGCCACACGTGAGGTCCCAGAGGACTGGAGAATAGCCAATGTTGTCCCATTGTTTAAAAAAGGTAACAGGGATAATGCAGGAAATTACAGGCCTGTTAGCCTCACATCAGTGGTGGGGAAATTATTGGAAAAGATTCTCAGGGACAAGATCTATATGCATTTAGAAGCAAATGGACTGATTAGCGATAAACAGCATGGTTTTGTGCGGGTAAGGTCATGCCTCACCAACTTGATCGGGATTTTTGAGGACGTGACAAAAATCATTAATGAAGGCAAAACAGTTGATGTTGTCTACATGGACTTCAGTAAAGCCTTTGACAAGATCCCTCATGGCAGACTGGTACAAAAGGTGAAGTCACATGGTATCAGGGGTGAGCTGGCAAGATGGATACAGAACTGGCTTAGTAATAGGAAATGGAGGGTAGCGGTGGAAGGACGCTTTTCGCAATGGAGGGCTGTGATTAGTGGTGTTCCACAGGAATCAGTGCTGGGACCTCTGCTGTGTGTGATCTACATAAATGATTTGGAGGAAAACGTAGCTGGTCTAATTAGTAACTTTGCAAACGATACAAAGATTGGTGCAGTTGCTGATTGTGAGGAGGATTGTCAGAGGATACAGTAGGATGTTGATCAGTTGGAGGCATAGGCAGGAAAATGGCAGATGGAGTTTAATCTGGACAAATGTGAGATGATACATTTTGTAAGGTCAAGTACATTTGGAAATTATACAGTGAATGGCAGAATCCTTAGGTGTATTTTACACAGAGAGATCTGGGTGTGCAGGTCCACAGATCACTGAAAGTGGCAGGGCAGGTAGATAATGTAGTAAAAAAGGCAAATGGCGTGCTTACCTTCATTGGAAAGAGCATTCCGTATAAGGATAGACAAGTTGTGCTGCAGCTTTGTAGAACTTTATTTTGGCCACACTTGGAATATTGTGTACATTTCTAGTCACCACACTACTAGAAGGATGTGGATACTTTGGAGAGGATACAGAAAAGGTTTTCCAGGATGTTGCCTGATATGGGGGCTTTTAGGTATGAAGAAAGGTTGGATAGACTGGGTTTGATTTCACTGGAATGCAGGAGGTTGAGGGGTGACCTGATAGAAGTTTATAAGATTGTGAATGGCATGTATAGAGTGGAAAGTATGAGGCTTTTTCCCAGGGTGGAAGGGTCAATTACAAGGAGCAAGGAGGGATATTTAAAAGAGATGTGCGGGACATATTTTTCACATAAAGGGTGGTGAATGTTGCCAGAGGAGATGGTGGAAGCAGACACAATAGCAGCATTCAAGAAACACTTGGACTGGTACCAAAGATGAAGTTACATGGTATCGGGGTGAGCTGGCAAGATGGATACAGAACTGGCTTCGTCGTAGGAGACAGAGAGTAGCGGTGGAAGGACGCTTTTCGGAATGGAGGGTTGTGATTAGTGGTGAGTAGTAAGGGAATAGAGGGATACAGATCCTGTAAGTGAAGACAGTTTTAATATGGAAGGGCAAAATGTGTCAGCACAGGCTTGGAGGGCATTAGGGCCTGTTCCTGCGCTGTACTGTTCTTTGTTCTTTGATGGTCTTTGGCTGCAGCAGGCCTCTCCCCACCCCGTACACCCCACCACTAGCCCCTATGGACACAAAGGATCAACTGTGACCTGCTTCTAGGAACACAAAAGTCCCCCTGTGCAACTCCAATCAGATTCCTGAAGCCCAGAACTGGTACGGGAAGCTGCCATGTGTTTGGCATGAAGATTGAGGCTATATAGAACAGGTGCTAGTCTGACATGGCACACTGAAGTGTGACAAGGTACACTAGCCCTGACTTGAGGACTGCTGCACTGCAGGGTCACATGCCTGGTTGTCTGACCGTGCCAATTGCCAAGGCAAGGTACAGCAGGGCAAGACAAGGCTTGTATGCTGAGGGCATGCAGGTAGACCCCAAGTGAGTCTGTGTTAAAACAGCAGCCCTGGTAAGCCATGCCATATAAGGCTGTAGTCGAGGCTCAATGTTCACTGCAAGTTGCCAGTGTGTCCTGGTAGACAGGTTTGGGCATACATGGTATGCTGCTAGTGCATTGGAGAGATGACAAGATGGTGACAATATCTTCCAGAAAGCCAGTTGCCAGTATCCATGGTGGAAAGACGCATGCAGTTGGTGCTTGTGGATTACCTGCTGCTCTGCAGTTTGGCCATTAACAAGATGGAGGTCATTCATAGAAAGTGGCAAGCTGAACCTGCAAAACACTCCCCTCTAGTTTCCAAGTCTTGTTCTCCTAATGGCTAGTTTGTCCTGAGATAGTAGGAACTGCAGATGCTGGAGAATCTGAGATAACAAGGTGTAGAGCTGGATGAACACAGCAGGCCAAGCAGCATCAGAGGCGCAGGAAAGGTGACACTTCGGGTCTGGACCCTTCTTCAGAAATGGGGGAGGGGAAGGGGACTCTGAAATAAATATAGAGACGGGGAGGAGATGATGGAAGGTGGATAGAGAAGCAGATAGTTGGAGAGAAGACGGACAGGTCAAGGAGGCGGGGATAGAGCCAGTAAAGGTGAGAGTGGGTAGTGACTTGGGATGGGAGTTGGTCAGTTGGGACGGAGGGGCGGGTAGGTGGGAGGGAAGATGGACAGGTCAAGGAGGCAGGGATGAGGCTGGTAGGTAGGAAATGGGGGTGGGGGTTGGTCAGTGAGCTGGGAGGAGCAGGTAGGTGGGAGAAAAGACAGACAGGTCAAGGAGGCGGGGATGAGCTGGGCTGGTCTTGGGATGAGGTTGGGGGCAGAGAGATTTTGAACCTTGTGAAGTCCACATTGAGACCATTGGGCTGCAGGGTTCCCAAGCGAAATAGGAGGTGCTGTTCCTCCAGCCTACAGGTGGCATTGTTGTGGCACTGGAGGAGGCCTAGGTTGAACATGTCATTCAAGGAATGGGAGGGGGTGTTGAAGTGGTTTGCGACTGGGAGGTGCAGTCATTTGTCTTGAACCGAGCGTAGGTGTTCCACAAAGCGGCCTCCAACCCTTCACTTGGTTTTGCTGATGTAGAGGAGGCCACATTGGGAACAGCGGATACAATATACCACATTAGCAGATGTGCAGGTGAACATCTGTTTAGTGTGGAAGGTTTTCTTGGGGCCTGGGATGAGGGTGAGGGGGGAGGTGTAGGGGCAGGTGTAGCACTTCCTGCAGTTGCAGGGAAAAGTGCCGGGTGAGGTGGGGCTGGAGGGGAGTGTGGAGCGGACGAGGGAGTCACGGAGAGAGCGGTCCCTCCAGAAGGCAGATAAGGGTGGGGAAGGAAAAATGTCCTTGGTGGTGGGATCAGACTGCAGGTGGTGGAAGTGGCGGAGGATGATGCATTGAATCCAGAGGTTGGTGGGGTGGTACGTGAGGCTAGTTCGTTCTGATAGTTTGTTATGGTCGCAAACATAATATAAATGAGGCAAACTGAGAAATCAACCAGGAGCTTAAGAAGAGTTAATTACGTCAATTGGGAACCAGCCACTGTTGAGCGAGAAGCCCATCACAAAGCTTGTAAACACCACAAAAGACAGGACTGTTTATCTCAACATTGAGATTTGCCTTGCTAGACTGCTCATTCAATTCTACCACACATATCACCATTGCCAACATTGCCAAACCCTTCTGAGATTCCATCCAATATTTTTAATGTAACATGCCTGTACTCTGCCTGCAGGCAGGGTTTAGCACATTTTCTGTTGGTGCTTCAACCTGAACCATTTTCCTTAACAGTTTTCTTCCCAAGATGGTTTGTCATTGGGTTTCAGTTTCAGAGGCAGGGTAAGGAGTCAACCCAAGTCTACATCAGCTGGAATGGGAACCAAGCCTGTGTTGTTGGCAATAAATGACAATCTGGGATAAAGTTAAAAGTCCTCTGGATAAATGTGCATTATAAGTCATTAAGGATTTGTAAAAGACAAGATTTGTTTAACTGCCTCAATTGTGTTTTTTTAAAGAAGATTAAGGAGGAGGGTTAATGATGGTATTTTGGTTGATATTGTATACATTGTCAACGGAAAGGTGCTTGATAAAGTATCATTACATAGTTTTGACAAGAAAGTTGAAGCCTATTTAGTACAAGCACATTTTCAGCTTGGGAACAAAGTTAGTTTTAATATAAGAAATATAACAGGATAGGCCATTCTGACTCTCAAACCAACCCTGGCATCCTCTAAGATCATGGTAGATCTGTCCCAGGCCTCAACTTCTCTTTCATGCTAAGTCATCATAACCTCAACTCCTCAACATTTCATAAATATATCTGCCTCCTCCCTAATTGCTTACAGCAATCTAGCTTCCACAACTCTTTGGGATAGAAATTCACCACCAACTTCTGGGAGAAGAAATTCTTTTACGTCTTAATATTAAATGACTGTGTCCTTGTTCAGTAACTATATTTCCTAGTTCAAAATTCCCCCTTAGTGGAAACATCTTCTCAATATCTACCCGGTCAAGCCCCTTCAGAATCTTGTGTGTTTCAATAAGATCACCCCTCATTCTTCTAAACTTTAATGAATAAAGGACTGATCTGTTCAGTTGCTCTTTATAAATAAGCAGGAATCAGCCTAGTGAATCTCTTTTTCGCAGTCTCCGATGCCAGTATGTCTTTAATATAAGTAATATACATTACTCTCGGTATGACCTCACCAACACTCTGTAGAGTTGTAACAAGATTTACTCATTTTTAAATTTCAAACTCCTAGCACCAAAGATCAAAATTCCATTTGTTTTCTTAATTACTTGCAGCACCGTCATGCTGACTTTTTGTGTTTCGTGCACAGTAACATCCATTTCCCATTGTGCTGTCTTTTTTTGAAGTCTTTCTCCATTGAAATAATAGTCTGCTTTTTGATTCTTCCTAACAAATTCCTACCAAGATCTCACACTTTCTTACATTAAACTCCATCTGCCAAGTTTTTGCCCATTCACTCATCCTACCTGTAGCCCCTTGCAGATTCCCATTGTTTTCATCTCAAAATGCCATCCCACTTATTTTTGTGTCAGAAAATTTGGATACATTACACTGTAACCCTCCTCCAAGTTCTTAATATAAATAGTAAATACTTTAGGCCCCAGGACAGATCCTTGTATCATTCCTTGACCTGAAAAGGCTCATTAATCCTCACGCCTCAACCAATCCCCATACCACGCACATACACAACCCCCAAGAGGAGTTCACTAACGTTGTTATGAGAACGAAGCTGTCACCCTTGCAAGTTCGGTCTACATGTGACACCATGCTACACAATTGGGGCAAATGGGAATGTGCAATGAGTTAATTCCATACATATGTCAAGAACAAATACAGTGTTTATCTTCATAGAAAACAATGTGAATGAAAAATGATTGTACCATGTTGCACAACAATTGGATTGGCATCGAACAACGTCACTGTACTGTCTTGATTCTTTCCAGAATCTTGTAGACAGGGAGTATTTCATAGAATCATAGAATCCCTACAGTGTGGAAACAGGTCCTTCAGCCCAACAAGTCCACACCAACCCTCAGAGCATCCCACCCAGACCCATCACCCTATAATCCACCTAAGCTACACATCCCTGAACACTACGGCAATTTAGCATGGCCAATCCACCTAGCCTGCACATTTTTGGACTGTGGGAGGAAACTGGAGCACCCGGAGGAAACCCACGCAGACATGGGGAGAATGTGCAAACTCCACACAGACAGTCGCCTGAGGGTTGAATGTAACCCGGCTCCCTGGCGCCGTGGGGCAGCAGTGCTAACCACTGAGGCTTTATAAATTGAATATGTTTAAATAGGAGATGTTGTGCTCAAGGTGTAGTCCTTTCTATTAAGTTATATAGCTATTTGTAGACCATGTATTGTTGAAGTAAAAATAAAGAACTGCGGATGCTGGAAATCTGAAACAAAAACAGAACATGCTGGAGAAACCCAACAGGCTTGGCAGCATCTGAAGAGGGAAACACAGTTAATGTTTCAAGTCAAGTGACTTGAATTGTGCCAAACCTGCTGAGTTTCTCCAGCATTTTCTGTTTTTGTTACGTATTGTTGAAGGTCATGAAGCTAAGATTCCTTTAATGTTTTTTTTTAAAGTTTGGAATCATATAATTGCTATTTTACTTTATCACAAAATTGTATTTATTTTCTGTGAACATTGGGCACAGCCATTATTATTCTGAAGTTGACTGGTGAGAGGCTTTTAGCTGCAAATAATGAGAACCTTTAGTATCTTTTTAGCTGAAAGTGGAAGTAACTAGATGACCAGAATGCCACCTCTATAAAGGTCCTGCTGCCCAATCACAGCTGGATTCCCAGCTACCCACATGTTTACGTTATAATAAAGCTGAAAGATCAAGATTACTTTCCTTCCTTTGTAGGTGGACCTTGATTTAACCACATTCATGGGATGTGGCTGTTGTTGGTTAAACTCAGGTTAAAAGACAATGTTCACCACATTTGTATACTTACAAGAAAATTACTATTGATTATGAATAAATCATAGTAAATAGCAATGAGGAAACATGAATTCCTAACTGATAAATGTACAACTTAAATTCTACCCCTTTTTTCATTTTCTTGTTTTTGAAGAAAGACAAAATGACAGAAAAGATGAGGATATTAAGAATGGAAAATGGAAAAGAAAAGTCAGGGAAACACAGTTCAATAGCACCAATCTAGATCAAAGGGGTTTAATGAATTGATCTTCTACCATTACTTCCAATTTTTTTTTTCGTTCTTTCCAATTAGCACAAGGTTGTTTGTGTATTGATGTTCTCTTTCATTTCCTCATTTAAAATTTCACTCTTTAACTGGCGGTAGGTTTCTGTGCTATCCTGTTTCCTAGTGGTGGTAGGAGTCTCGTTGTCAGTTCCGATATGTTCTTGACATATGGTAATGTGGCCAGTGTATTAAGTCATATTGTGTCCTCTCGGTGTTGCCTATCAAGTAGGCATCTGCGGATGAAGTTATCTGAGGATGAAGGGGTATTCATTGATAGCGAAGACTTTGTCTTGGTGCTCTTCTTCCTTCTTGCGAAGATCAGGTGTGTTGCGGTGGGTTGCGACCCATTTAAATAGTATCCTAACAGTTTTGTTTGTGGACTTTGGGGTGATTGCTGTGGAAATTGAGGATTGGTCAATGTGGGTTGCTTTCCTGTATACTGTGGTTTGGAACTCACCGTTCATCATTCGTTCTACCCTAATGTTTAGGAATGAAAATTGATTTTTGTTTTCTTCTTCTCTTGTGAATTTGATCCTGATGAATACATTGTTGATGAGGTGGTGTGCTTCTTCTAACTTAATACATTTAAGGATGACAAATGTGCCATCTATGTTTTGTATCCACAGTTTTGGCTATATGTGGAGGAGAGTTGTGCGTTCTAATTTTTGTATGACTGTGTTCTGAAGAAGGGTCCCGACATGAAATGTCAACTTTCTTACTCCTCTGATGTTGCCTGACCCGCTGTGTTCCTCCAGCTCCACATGGTGACCCTGACTCCAGCATCTGCAGTTCTTGCTATCTCTGGAAACATTTCAGGGTATTTTTCTTTTAATTCTTCAGCTCTCTGGTTTTCTTCTGGCTTTTCCACTACAAGGAGCATCACTCCCATCCGTGATCCAGCTATTTTGTTTCCAAGAACAAACTGCATTCCTAGAATAGCCAATTTTTCTATCACTCCCACTGTCACTTCCTCAGTCTTGATTGGACTTTGCAGCCTTATCTTACACAGGGGAACACTACTCCTCACTCCATTTATTCCGCACATTACCACTTACTCGGGCAATATTTCAGAAGGAGAGTAAATATTTTCATCTCTTGCTATTAGAGACTCACTAGCTCCCGTATCTCTCAGTATTTTAACTTCTTTACCTACTCCCCCGTTCTACCTGAGAAAGCCTTACCAACACTGGTGAAGTATTTGATAAGATCGGGCACTATCTTACTTTCCAGCCCGTGACAAGGCTGTGAACTCTCTTGCTGCTCCTCGACTTCTCTTGGGGATTTCCTTCACTACCTTAACTAATCCCACTGGTTTAGCCTCTTTTACCACATCCTTTTTCCCATGCCTCTGTCAATCTACCAGCATTGTGACTGTGTATGTTCCCCTCTATTACAATGGAAACACCCAAGGCCTTTCACCTCCTTTTCACACTCTTGGGTTTCTTTTCTCAAACTGTTCCCAGTGTGATCTACTTTTTGTTTTTCAGTGAAGAATCTCCTTTTTTCCCAAATTCTATCCATCACAGAATGAAATTGCTGTCAGAAGCACGAATGCATATTCATCCGCCATCTTTGCAGCTCTTCTCGCTATTTTAACTTGTTGTTCCTCCACATGAGTTATCATCATTTCTGGAAGTGAGTTTTTAAACTCCTCCAGCAGATTAACGTCTCTATGACCCTTGAATGTCTTTTCTATCTTTAATGCTCTCACCCATCTATCGAAGTTGTTCTGTCTAATTCCATCAAACTTGATACAAGTCTGACCTAGTTCCTCCCTTATATTTCTGAACCATTGTCTACATGTTTCTGGTACCAATTTTTAGGCACCCAAAATAGCCCATTTTACTCCTTCATGTTCTCTTAACACCTCCTTTGTCAGTACTGCAAACACCTCACTAGCGCTGCCTACCAACTTGGTCTGAATTAACATTACCCACACAGTCTCTGGCCAGTTCATCTGTTTAGCCAATTTTTCAAAGGAAATGAAAAAGTCTTCTACATCTTTTTCATCAAATTTTGGTAAGGCTTTGACATATTTGTATATATCTCTACCAGGCCTTTGATTACTTTGTGTTTGCTCATCATCACTATCCTCCTCACTAAGCCTACCTTCTATCTTCACCTCCATCCTGTTGCATTAACTTTCCTGCCCAATTGTCAACTTCTGAAGTTCAAAGTCTCTCCCTTTCTTCCATTCTTTTCTCTCTTTTTCCTTTTCTTCTCACTCTTTATCCGTTCTTCTACTAGGGTTCTTCTTTTCCTTTCTCTTTCTTCAGCAAGGGCAATTTGTTCCTTTGCTTTTGCCTCCACCAGAGTAATTCTTTCCTTTCATTTTTTTCAGCGAGGAACGTTCTTTCCCTTTTTTTCTCTTCTGCCCTGGCTCTCTTTATTTTTTTTCTTCAGCTAGGAATCTTCTTTCCCTTTCTTTATCTTCTAACTCCAATTGTCTAATTTGCTATTTAATTTTTTCTGACTCCACTGTACTTGACTGCTTCTCTGATATACCTAAATGTTTGGCTAACTCCATGACAATTTCAGCTTTCTTCTTATCCCTAGTTAAACCTAAGTTTAGCCTGTTTGCCAATTCTAAAAGTATCATACTTTTCTGTCTTTCTAAACTTTCCTGGCAAACTTGGGAAGCATCTTCAACCCCCAGAACCTCTTCAGCAGTGTTAAGAGCCGTATCCCCACTTTTGATTTAACCAACAATGAACAACTGAAATTAAATAGATTTTCCACTTCTCTCTTAAGTTTTATTTAAAGATCTAGGATACTAGTCCCCATATCTGTTCAAATCTGTCCAAATATGTCCAAATTCATTCAGATCCATCCAAATCCATTCAGATCTGTTCAAATCCGTCAGATCCATTCAAATCCCAGACACCAGCCCCCCTCTGAGAACTAACACCGAAACACCCAAAGAGGAACACCGCACCCTATTATTTGTAAAAGGAGTGTGAAAGGTGGTGTGACCTGGATTTCAGCAACTTCTGGTGGTCAAATAAAACAAATCCCTGACACTCACTTTACAATCAACAAGTAACAATTTATTTATTTAACTCTAACAATGAACAAATTAACTAAACAATCAATATACTGAATAAACCCCATCAAGTTACTAACTATTCCTGAATAAAACAAGATTCTAATGGTATGCTGTTCCAATAAATACATGTCCTGCTCACATAAAATCAAATAAAATTAGTCTCTCAAAATTACAGCCAGGTTACGTGTCTTACGGAATGTTTTGTGCCTTCTCTGACAAAAGTTCTGTCAGGAATATTCACTAGTTGTGCCACGAGTACTTTCGTTCTTTAGATGGTGCTTTCTCTAAGACATAAATTAGGCTGTGAGAGCCAGTGATTCTCTCTCGAGTTTGTTAACTCTGGCAGATGGCAGTTAGCTCTACCATTTAAAGTTTTCAAGAATATTTGTAGCTCGGGTTGTGGATGAGGTTGTAGACATGCTCACCAAGCCCGTGGGTTAGCTTGCAAACGTTCCGTCACCCTGCTGGGTAACATCGTCAGTGCACCTCTGGTGAAGCATCGGTGTTCCGTTCCACTTGTTATTGAAATGCCTCGGTTTGCTGGGGTGGTTGCCATTACTTCCAGTTCTGTTTCTCAGTGGTTTGTACACAGGGTCTAATTCAGTGTGTTTGTTGATGGAGTTCCGGTGGAATACCAGGTCTCCAGGAATTCCCTGGCGTGTCTCTGTTTGGCTTGTGTGATATTGATGTGTTGTCCCAGTCAAATCCATGTCCCTCATTGTCCGTTTGTACTGAGACAAGTGTGAATTGGTCATGTTTCTTTGTGGCTAGTTGGTGTTCATGTATCCTTATTGTCAATTTTCCTCCAGTTTGGTCAATGTAGTGTTTTTCACAGTCCTTGCTTGGTATTTTGTATATTACCTCAGGTTTGCAGGTTTTGGGGTAATATATGGATACATGAACACCAACTAGGTTATTGAAGGATTAGTTGTCTTTAATGTGAGGTTACGAATACAAATTAGTTTATTTTGATGTTGAATTAAGTACTTGAGAATTCTGAAGTTGGAAATGGGATTTCTTGAGTAGGAATTACAAAGTTTTGTAACATTTAAATATTATTGTTTCAACATAGCTCCTATAGTCTACTCATAGTGTATACTGGATGAGTTGGCATTGAGGGTGTAAGGAGATGTGGAGATTGGTGGAAACATAAATTGGCATGCATGGCCATGGGAGTGGGTAAGGACTGATGGCATGTGAGGATGAAGGACAGAAGATCCAATATTTGACAAAACCACTGGTACAAGTCCCATGGAACTGAGGAAGGCATGTTAAATAGTCTGCCTTGATGTGCAGTAGCCCTTCTTGCCAACTTTGATCTGTGAGAGGCCCAACTCTCTTCCACATCCATCCCTTGGAGTGAAAACCACACTGCTTGGGGAACCTTTTCCCAAGGTAAGTGCACCAAGCCAGAAAACTTCCTAACTAGAGCTACCCTCCCCACGAACAACAATCTGGCTTTCTACTCCTTTGAAATCTCACAGTCATAATTTCAGCATCAGTACATTGAATAAGACAGATTCCTAACAACCAGTCTTGTTCCATGACAAATTCCTTGCTTACATTTCAAGTTGGGCAGCATTATTTAAACTGATCCTTCTTGAATCTGTGTTTGTACAGAAGCATGCTGTTAAAGTCAGCCAGTGTAGTAACCCTCATAGAATCATACAGGACAGAAAAGGCCCATCAACCTGTCAAGTTTGCACCACCAAAAATATGCCACCTGTACTGTATATTCCCACATTGGATCCATAGCCGTGAATAGTATGACATTTCAAGTGGTCATCCAAATACATTTTAAAGGTTGTGAGTTTTACCACATCAACTACCCTCCCAGACAGTGCATTCCAGACAACCACCACTCTCTGGGTGAGAGGTTTTGTCGTTAAACTGTGGAAGACATAGACTGTTATCATCTTGTACTTCTATAGAATGAGTGTTGATGTATTCTTTTAAGTCACCTGGTAGCTTTTCCAAAACATTTTCATTCAATCCTTCCATTTTTGATCAAGGAAACATTTTTAAAGAGGTTACTTATGCAATTGTGCTTTTTGCCAGTTAAACAATTGCATCATCTCATCTACCGCTATATATATCAGCACTCGTTTGCCACCCACATCAATCCCATTCCTTGTAGTAACAATCTCTCCAATCAGAGTGGTTTTTATTTTTAGGCTTCTACAGATACTACCAAGTTTGCCAGCTGCACCACCAACCATTGGCAGCTGCATGTGAGTCACACCCTCCAGTTCACTATGTGACCCACATGCCTTTGTGTGCACCAGGCATCACCTAAAATCTAAACCCATAAACTGATGAATCCCTAAAGTTGACCAATCAAACCAGTTCATACAGACCAAATGTATTATGATTATATCTAATTAAGATAAATATTGAATTAGACAGAGTACAAATTAATTCTTAATTCACAGAGTCTCAATATATCTGTATAGTGCAGTCTTTTCCTGCATGCATTCAGTGGAGAGGGTAATTTTACCCCTTGGACTTTTTAGAAAAATTAAGAGGCTCATAGATTATTACTCCTGAGGTAGCAGGAGAGGCATCTACTGCTTCCTTTCAAAAGTTAAACTTTAACGTTTGTAAATGTCCAGTCACATCCTCCTATTAAAAGTAAGAGCTTGTTTAGAAACTCCTGCTATGTTTGGAGTTTGTTAAACTTGAACATTCCTTTGTTTACTTCTCAAATGTAGGATTAAACTGAATCTGGATGTGGTGTGGCAGACTGAAATGCTCAGGAAACTCAATTTACCAATCTTTTCCTGTAGTTTTCAGCACCATACCTCATCATCTGGAATCAATGAAAAGTTCGTATTATAATATATTGAAAGACTTAGCCGAGTTAACAAAAACAGCATGACAGCAAATTAACATTTTACTTATACGTTAATCACAATTTTAATAGTACCAATATGATAAGTCATTCTATTCAGATTTTATGAATGATGAAAATTGTAGAGGCATTTCTATATATCAAGTAGGTTTAAAACCATTCTTAGAACTTTCATCACAACAGAACTAAAATCATTTAGTACTGGATACTTATAGTTACTGCTGCAAGCTCATTATATGCAACAGGATCCTCCCACAAATATAAACATGATTTCCTCTCATGTAAGAATTCAAGACTCCCAATTAAAATGAATTACTGCTTGCTGTGATGTCAGGCTGTAATTGTTCCTAATTTACAAAAGGTGTATGTGGAAAACTATGGTTCTTCAAATAGGTGAATATTGAAGTCTGACTTAACTCCTTTTTTTTGTGCATTTACTTCCATTTAAACCAGAATTTCTTTAAAGGGATATTGTTACAAAATTGTTGAACACATCTTTTCCCCATTGCCTAAATACATTTACTGCAAAGAGGCTGAATGTGTCGGAAAACATTCTGTTGTCTAAACATTGTGAAGTTAATTCTTCCATTTGCGCAGTTATTTCCAGTAATACACTTAATTAAGTCAATAATTGGCAGTTGTTTGTGCTGCCCAAAATCAAATTGATCAAGATTCTGTTGGATAGCCTTGCCTGTGGCCTGCTTTCATGCTGGAAATGGGTGCCACACACACAGCATTCTACCCAATTGACTGGCCCAAAATTGATCCTTGGGGTTTGTTAATAACATTTGGGCAAATGGCCTTTGCCTGTCAGCAGTAGTCTGATTATTAATTCAGAAAGAGAAGGAAGGGAATAATTGCAGGCCAGGAGAGGCTTTTGGGAATTGAGTGGATCAAAAAGCAGTTTCCTGGCTCCACATCAAATGCTAAAATCCAGCTTGGATTTTTTGTGCCTGCCATTCGTAATACCTGGAAACCCAAACAGAGCAGTCCTATGGCTGACCAATCCAAGGAAACGCAATTTCTTTGAATAGACAGAAAGCAATAAATGGGAAGCACAAGAAATGCACTGCAGGAATTACTGATGATGGGTTGTCTTAATCATATTGTTCTATTATCTCTCAAAAGCTAGTGTTGACTGAAAAGGGAAAATTAAGGATCTCATTGGTAACTATCAGGGGTTGATATTTACACAACATTGACTATTACCCAAGTATATACAGTAATTAAAGTGAGCATTGATTTCTTAGAGAGTGAATGTGAAAATTAATAATGGGAAGCAAGGAAATAGCAAAAAAGTTGAGGAAGTACTTTGTATCTGACTCAAAAGATAACATAAGAATATTTGAAAATCAAGAGGTGAAACGAGGGAAAAAGTTAAAACATTCACAATCACCAGCGAAAAGTTATTGGAAAACTATTTGAATTAAAGGCTTACAATTCCCCTGAACCTGATTATTTGTATCCTAGTCTGTTTGAAGAAGTGGCTGCAGAGATCTTCCAAACCTTCCTAAATTCTAGAAAGTTTCTTGTGGACTGGAAAATCACTCGTAACACTTTCATTCAAGAACAGAGTGAGGTAGACATCAGAAAGCACTATGTGGGGGAAGGTTATCAAGAACTCAGTACTCTGACTTCCGGTTTCAAAGTGAACCAGATGCTGGGCCCCACCCACTCTGCAGCATTCTGGGGCAGTAGATCTCCGCCAGTAAATGTCATTAGCCTGGGAAAATGCTGGACAAGGGGGTTGGGTAGACCTAGCGGCAATGATGCAACAAAAGTAGAATACCTCAGCAGGGTGTAAGCACAGAATTTGGGCTCAAGAAGGACTGGAAGCAGTCCATGGGGAACACCATGGAGAAAGAGAGAAAGCAAGAGCAGGGCAATGGCTAAGAGCTGAAGAAGGAGAATAGTTCACACTATTTAGGAACCAGATGATGAATAGAGCAGTACAGAGGCTCTAACAATGACTGAAAAGTCAGGAAATAACAGTGGTGCAGAAAACAGATGCAGGAGGTCTAGGCAGATTGGCTGGACAGCACCCCAAGCTGGAGAGGTCACAGGGACACGGGGAGGCAAGGGAATGTGGGTCACGTGGTCACAGGAAGTTGGTGATAACACCAACTGTTCTCTGTTCCCTGACTGATTCAAGATCAGCTGTCATCAGTCTCCTAAACTGTGAATGTACATTGTAAATAGCTTGCTTCACTAAGTTAAGCTTTTCCATTATTGGTGTATAAATATTTAATGTCAGTGGAATAAAGAATCCTGCTTTATAACCTTTGTGTATTCCCTCTGCTTGAATCACATGTTACATCAAAGCTCACTAACCTAACACTGTCATAGGGAAAATGATAGAATCCATTATTAAGTAGGGAACAGTAGATATTTAGAAAATCATAATAACATCAGGCAGTCAGCATGTTTTTGTGGAAAGGAAATCACAATTGATTAATTTTTTAGAATTCTTTTAGGAAGTCATAAACAGGTAGAACTTTAGACGTAGTGTATTTAGATTTCTAAGAAGCATTCAACAAAGTACCAAATCAATGGAAACAACACAAAGTAAGAACTCATGCTGTACAGGGTAACTTATTGAGAGAATTGGTTCACTGACAATAAGCAAAGAGTAGGCATAAGTATGTCAGTTTCAGGCTGGCAAGATGTAATGCGTGGAGTGCCATTGGGATTATTTCTGGGGCATCAACTACTTATTATCTTTGTCAAAGATTCAGGTGAAAGTACAGACGGTATAGTGACTAAATTTACAGATACACCAAGATAGGGAGGGAGGTTAGTGCCTAGGGCACATAAAGAGCCCACAGTTAACTTAAGAAAGGTTAATTGTATGGGTAAAGATTTGTCAGATGGAGTATAATGTGGAAAATGTAAACTTGTCCATTTGACAGGATAATTTACATGATAGAAAATGGAAAGAGATTGCAGAACTCCAGAGTACACTGGGATCTGGATGTCCTGATAGATTAACTATAAGATGTTAGTATAAAGTTACAGTAAGTGTTCAGGAAGGTAAATGAAATATTGGTACTGATTACAAAGGGAATAGAGTATCACAGTATGAAAATGTTGTTACAACTGTACAGAGTGTTAGATAAACTGCATCTGGAGTACTGCTGGAAGTTCTGCTCTCCTTGCTTAAAAGCATAATTGCATTAGAAGCAGTTCCACAGATGAAAGAGATGAAAACTTGAGTTTATGAGAAACAGTGGGCCATTACCCAGAATTCAGAAAAATGAAAGGTGACCTTATTGAAATATATAAAACCATGAGCAGACTTCATAATGTAACAATGTAAACTTCACAACTTTAATAACTCCATGTATTGAAAGAATCAGTGAAAACTCTGTCTAGGATAAACTGTTTCTTGGGAGAGAGAAGATCACAACTGCTTGATAATCCGCTGCCTCACAACAAAAAAAATTTAAGACTGCATGCAGAGATAATGTTCTGAAGAACAGGGGTTAATTGCAGGAAAAGCTGTGTTTTAAACAAACAGCTAACCCTGAATGTGACAAGGAATGGGGGAGCTACTTCTGATAAGAAGGCAAGCTACAGACTTGAGGTCTCCAGAAATGTAATCAAAGTTGGGGATGAATGAATCTATTAAATCATCAATAATGTTACACCACAAATTTGAAAGAGAGAAAATTATATAAGAATCCAGCACTAGAACAAGTCAATAGCAGAACTTCAAAGAACAACATTTCACAATGATTGAATCCTGGACACTTCCAGAGACAGACACTGTTGGTGGAATTCTGGCCAGATTCCATCATTACTCGGCCAAGTTGAGTTATGAGGCTTAACTTAAATATTTGAGGGATCTGACTTTGTTTGCTCCATGCAATAGATTTTAAATCATTGTCTCAGTACTTGATTGTCTGTGAGATTTCTGAATAAATAGCCAAATTAAAGGTAATATGATGATTTACCCACAAAAATAGGACAGATGCTAAGAAAAGGATTCCTCTTGTGAGGGAATGTAAAACTAGGAGACACTGTAAAAATAAGAGGCCTCCCAATTAAGACTGAGATAGGGTGACTGTGTTTTTCCCTTCTGATTGGATAGTTTAGTCTAAGGGATTTTGTATTGCAGAGGGAACTGGAGTCTGGATCATTGAAATTGTTCAAGACTGAGTTCAATAGATTTTTGATTGACAATGGAGTCAAGGGTTTAGGGGTGGCAGCCAGGAAAGTGGAGTTGCGTCAACATTCAATTGAACTTCAGTCTTCCCAGACAGTAGAGCAGGCTAAATGAGAAAAATGGCTTACTTCCAATTTTTGCGTTTTAGTAATCTTTTCCACACAGGAGTTTAGGGGGAGGAGGGTGGAGTCAGGAAAACAATTGATTCTCCATTGTTTTGATTCCAACTGATACTAATACAGACAGGTTAGAATCCAGAGTCACCTGGCTTGATGGACCATAAGTTATACTTTTGCAATTTGATTGTCATGGTAGTCAGTCACTGAACCATAATGACATGAAGCTAATTACTTTTAACAAAATAACATAAGCTGATTACATAAGATCGGAAGAAATGCATCTATATATATTTAAGACAATTTTGAAAAATCTTACAAACAGCAAAAGATTCAATTCTTTTTCCCCAGCAAAATCCTTTACAGCCACTTAATCCCAATGAAGTATCACTTCTGTTTTCTGTTTAAAATTTCTTACTCGACTGATGAGTAAGTGTTTCTTTTGATGACATTCTATATATTCACCAAATGTAATTTTTTTGTCTCTGTCAGAGATAAACAATTAGAATAGTTCACTGACTTTTCTCTGGTGCTGACAACTTTGAGGCTGTTATAACATCTTAAAACCTCATTCCATCTCTGACGATCTGAAGACTTCCAGAAACTGAAGTGCCCTTTGGCTACCTGTCTGCTGTAGATCTTAAAAGTACAAATTAACAATAAGTGGTAACTATTTCATGAGGCAGCTTGTTCAATAATTTATCTTAAAGATGCATGATTTATTGAAAATGCTGTCTTTAGTTCACATTTCCAAATGACTTTCTCACCATTTCTTAACAGAACCAGACCAGACCTTCACAGCACTGAAAACCAAAAACCCTTTTACCCCTACTTTAGAATTCAAGTTCCCAAATAATATTAATCTATTTTAACAAATGTCAATACACCATCCCAATCTTTCCCATCTGTTTAAATGATCTCCTAGCCCTTTACCGGTTATAGGGAGTGTATTAAATTCCACCTATTACTTCTGTTTTTCTTCCCAGAAATGCTGCCTCATTTGCTAAGCATGATCAATATTTTCAGCTTTTATTTCATATTTCAAGCATCTGCATTATGTTCTTTGTAATAGAAAATTGTAAGAACCTGGGATACCACAATGGTTCCAGCTGAAATATTTCCAAATCCCCATTTTCTAACTTATACAGCTCTGCTCTTGCACAACATATAGCAATTAACACATCCTGCTAATGTGTCTCCTATGCAGACACCAAGTCCAAATAACTGCTTGGCTTTTGCATTAACAAATCCTTGCATGAAGGCTGACAGGATCTCATTGAAGACCATGAAATGATGCTGGGCCTCTTGGACATTTGAACACAGAAGCAGAAAGTCATTTACATCCGATATTGTTGGCTATAATATCTGGAACAGCACCCTCAAGTTGGGCAATTCTGTAAGACAGTTGCAAAGTTGGAAAGAGATCCAGAAGAGAGAAAACAAAGCAGAGCAAGCAAACACTGTGTAACTTTTCACATTTAAGTGTTCTACTTTATTTACAACATTTTATATTTATTTAGCACCTTTAACACAGTAAAATGTCCCAAGGCGCTTCATGTGAGAATAATTTAATAAAATTTAACACTAAATCATGCAAGTCAATAAAAGCAAAGTTGTCCAAATGATTTATTGAAGTAAATAGATAACCAAAGACATGTTAGGATTTTGAGAGTACAGTTATAAGTGGATTGTGACAGAGCTATTTCCAGAGGCAGACACAGAAGGAAGAGGTGTTAGAAGGAGGAAGGGAGCTGTAGTAAAGGTTAGCACATGGCAGTGATTGGAGTGGGACTTATTTATTGACACAATGAAGGTAGCAATGCTACTTGAGATGGCAAGGCTCTGTGGGTGGTGATTAATTTTGTGAGCGAAGTTTATATGTAGGCAGAGATTAAAAGATGATAAAAAGACAATGAACTCAGAGGAGAGAAAGCATGATGTGTTGAGATGGATGTTAAAACAGCTGAGGATGAAATGCCACTTGGTGCAGCAGCTGATGGAGAAATGCAAAGTTATATCAGTAGGAAATCTGCACATCTTAATCCTCCAGACTGAAACACCACGCCAACGCCTACCCTGGTTTGCCTGACAAGACCTCCAAGGTCAACAGCTGCAGTGTAGGGCAGGCTATCTCCACTCCAGCTGTAAAACCTAGAAGTGCACTGAACTATAGTGGGAAGGAAAGAAAGAAGAAGACATGGTGGCTCAGTGATTAGCACTGCTGCCTCACACCTCCGGGGACCTGAGTTCAATTCCAGCCTCAGGCAACTGTTTGTATGGAGTTTGTACATTCTCCTCTGGATGCCCTGATTTCCTCCCACTGTCCAAAGATATGCAGGCTAGGTGAATTAGCCATGGGAAAAGCAGGGTTAGGGAGTGGGTCTGTGTGGGATGTACTTAAGAGGGTTGGTGTGGACTCAATGGGCTGAATGACGTACCCCCACACTGTAGGGATTCTATGAGGGCACATAGGCAGGAAGGGTGACATATCATGGTAAGTATATGCTTGTGTTTCTATATCAGCTGTGTGTGAAATTATCAGTCAAAAAACTGAAGGTGCAAATCCAATGCTCTGTGATGTTTTACGGTACGTTTCAGATGATTGCTACTTTGGCAACGAGAGTCAATCTTTCCAGGTGGGCAAACATTGCTATTCTATCTCAGACATTAGTGTGATTGATTCATAAGCTTGCTTCATGTGGTCAAAAGATACTTGGGCAAGGATTTGGACTACAAACAGGAAGTTAATGCCTAAGGTTCAGACAGCATGTAGTGCTCACAGTATATTTCAGCAATAGTGTATGTTTGTCTGTGTAATGCTGTTGCCTGTAGAAGAGCCCCACATCACTCAAATTGAAGCCCTGTTCCCAGCAACACAGTAAACACAGTGAGTGCATAAGAGATCGCAAGGCTCTTGGCAACATGGCAACTCCCAGGTGTGGGGTTGTGTTCAATGGCGACCGAGATCAGTGAGTGGCAAAAATAACCTCTTCATCGAGCATCCGCAGTGGCACAGTTAAAGGAGGCGTTGGAATCCAAAGTACGGTTTTACTGTAGCCTCTTTTATACACAGATTTTACATACATTAAAGTTTCCACACTATGGTGTTACATAGTTGTACCTATTGTATACAGGTTTGCGTGAGATCTGTCCTGGGGAAGCAGGAGATAGTTTAAGCCCTTGCTAAATGCTGGGTGTAACTCCTAGTGGGATTAGAACGTCTGTCCAGTCTGAGTTTATATTATTAAGAGGTATTAGTCTTTAAAGATAGAAACACTAGACTTATATGTTCTAATCAAGTGAAAAATTATATGAGTACTAAATAAGGATGTTAAACTGACCTCCTGCATTGGGTCATGAGATTTCATCTACTATTGTTGGTTTTTAACAGTTCCTACACATTCATTCTTGCAGTATCATTGAAGCACTGTTTTGATAGTAAGTTTCTTCAAGGGGGTTGCGGCCTTATTTAATATGTATTTAAAAAGTATAAATCTGTATGTTAATACGGGATGGTAGTCCTAAATAAAAGTTAGAAATAGGTAGTGCAGTGTTGTAGAAATAGATAGTGTGTAAGGAAATTTCAAAGAGATAAAAATCAGCAGATTATAGGGACATGCTGGTAGAGGAAACTGCTTGATGTCCTGCAGCCTTATTCAGGTCCCGGGAGATGATTACTAAGGTCTAATTAATATTAAAATCTTTCCACAGTTTCGAGTGAGTTATGGAGACTCGTTTGCGGGGATAGCATGGTTCTGAGTGGGTTACAGTATTAATACTTATTCAGGAGTCGCCTTTAATACAGAAACCGGTCCCACCACTGCTTGCGGCATTGGGGTGATAAGAATTGAAAAGTGTAAAGAAACAATAATAGGTTGGAAGCCTAGGAAGGGATGTTTAATTTAGTTTATCTTGTATGAGTAAAATGTACTATAAAAACGCAGTTTTATGAATGAATGAATGGAAACACGGTACAGTAAACATGGAGTGCTTGTGAATGAGTTCGTAAAGACAATCATAATATAATATCTCACATAGGGTACCTGACACAAACGTTTAAGATGCCGTACTGATGATTAGAAGTGACTTGCATATTGATGAAATTGAATTTTCACTGTGGATGAACTCAATATCATGATGGGGCCATCTTAGTATTTTGCGGATACAGTCTGTAGTCCCCTGCACCTGGGAGAACCCAGCTCTATTGCCAAGTCACAGTGCCAGGCTGCAGCACTGTCCATGTCATAGGGAAATGAGAAGAAGCAGTATGATTAAAACCTGGTTGGAAAATAGGACAATATTTTCTCCACATCAAGAATGTCCTCCCTTGACATCTTACCTCACTTTCTCAACTTTCTTATCATGGTCCACCTCATTTAGACACTGGAAAGATTATCCCAATGTACCTGAAATTGTGTGGCTGCTATCCTGATGCCTTGCCATAGCTTTGATAGAAGATCAATTGAATTCTTGCAGAAACAACATGGATGACTGAAAGCAGCAGAACAATTAGGACAGCTCACTCTCCACCATCTCCCAGAAAATTCAAAGGTTATATCATTCTGATGAGCATGATGCTTTGTGTTTTACATTCTTTCTCTCCAGTCCAGCTTTATTATACACCTATTAATGCTGTAATGCTGAAATTAAGCTGTACAGTATTATTACACAAATACTTAATGAATTCTTATCAACTTCCCTTGTGCATTATTTAAGCAAAGGTGTTAACCTGATTTCTTTTGCAAGGAAATTAATCCCTCTATTAAAAAAATGGAGAAAGGAATTTGATACTGACTTGTTAATCATTCATACAATAATATGGCACAGTGTGATTTAAAAGATCTGCTTCCCTCTCAGGTAACATTTCATTAATGCAGCATGTCCTAGAGCACCATGTCACTAAAATAAATTTGATTCAGTAACTGGTGAATGAATATTTAGCAGTTGATTTAAATGTATTTCTGCTGGGCTTTCATGCCACAGCATCTGAGAAGTGCTGCAGATGGATAGTAATAAGTGCCTTTCGATGTTACCATGATCATCATTTCATTCCCCTAACCTGCATTTCACAATAAAATGTTATTTGGAATTACAATGTTAGAGGTAGACCATCCAATGTTTCCTTCTTCAGTGTAAAAATATTGTGCCATCAATTTGCCAGTGAAACTAATAGACAGAAAATTCTGTGACCTCTCCTCTCTCACCCAAATTCCCAATATGCTTTGCCTGCCGTGTCAGGAACACAAACTCATTAAATCTGCCCTTATTTGTGATGCTTCATATGTTGCATTAATGAGTATTTGTCCAGCTTTGCCTTTTCTGTTACAGCAGATAGCAGGAATCTTAAAGCAACACTGACAAAGGAATTCAATCATGCTGACAAATCATCAAATAACGTTCATCATGCCACTAACAATATTTAGTGGCAGAGCTGTGGTGATAAATGTCATCTGTATCCTGATCATTCAAATGTTTTTAGTGTGCTGATCTGTAATATCAGGTTAACCGATGTGCTTGTTTGACAACCCTCGTTACAGCATGAAAGATAATCCGCACATCACAATTGCAACATGCTGTGACAGCTGTCAGGTTGCTCGGTGGGTGTGTCATGTTATTTATGTGCATTTTTTTTACTTCGGGGTAAAGGAAAAGGTGATGTAGGCCATTTCTCTCTGCAGTAAGCTTCCTCCCTGCTGACATTGGCGAGGAAGTGTTATATGGATCAGTAGTCAGCTTTTCATGACTATAGAAGGTTGCGTATAGACAAAAGACCGAACAAGGAGAAAATGAAAAATTGGAACAATCCTGAGAAATACTGAAATTGAAACTTAAACCAAATTGCTAAGAGCTACTGATATATCATCAATAATCTGAGAAATGGAACTATCTAATCTTATAAACACTGGAGAAATTTGAAAACATGATTGAATGTTTTTGATCAAATATGCTTCTCTGTGGGATGTTTTTGAAGCTGAAACATAGGTTACAATGATATGCGATGTATTAAAAATATGAGGGCAGAGTAGGTTAGACGGTCAGGTATAGGAGCAGAGAAAGGTCATTCAGCCTATCTGCTGTACCATTCAATGAAATCTTGGCTGATCTGATAATCCTCAACTCCACTTTCCTACTGATAGTAGGAACTGCCGATGCTGGAGAATCTGAGATAACAAGGTGTAGAGCTGGATGAACACAGCAGGCCAAGCAGCATCAGAGGAGCAGGAAGGCTGACGTTTCGGGCCTCGACCA
>NC_063332.1:97354090-97464940 GCF_021869965.1 Rhincodon typus | reverse complement strand
TGATGCTTGGCCTGCTGTGTTCATCCAGATCTACACCTTGTTATCTCCACTTTCCTACTGTTTGGCCTTGAGTTGTCATTGGGTTCAAAAGATATACTTGAAAATTTTTGGGTAAACAATTAATGTTTGCAAACAAACAAACCTGAATGAGTTTTACATTGAACATACAGATCCCAGAAGCCCATAGCTGTTCATGTGTAATTGTGCTGTAACATTGGTGGTGAACGTGCATAAGCTGTTAGTGTTATTTGATAACTTAGCTTTTAATTTTGACCTGTTTATTTTTCCCTTAGGTCAGCAAATCAGTTTGAGCGATGAGCTGAAAACAGCAATTTCCTGTGAAGAAATATTCAGAAGTAGAAAGCTATGAAGGTATGCTATGCTAGAATCTATCATAAAAGTCATTATAATGTAACAATTGGAAAGCATCAACAGGATTAGACAAAGTCAGAGTGGTTTATGAAAGGGAATTCATGCTGAACGAAGGTACTGGAATTTTTTGAAGATGTAACTAGAGGAATAGATAAGGGATGACCAGTGTATGTGGTGTATTTGGAGTTCAAGAAGGATGTTGGAAAGGTCCCACATAAGATCATAACATGTAGGAGAAGATGTAGGCGAGTCAGCCCATTGAGTCTGCTTTGCCATTCAATTAGATCCTGTTTGATCTGATAATCCTTAACTCTACGTTCCTGCCTTTTCCCCATAGCCTTCGATTCCCTTACTAATTATAAAGCAGTCTATCTCAGCCTTTAAAACACTGAAACAGTCAACCTCATCAGCTTTCTGTGGTAAAGAATTCCATTGATTCACTAGCTTCAGAGAGAAGAAAATTCCCCACATTCTTCTGAACTTCAATGAGTATAAGCTCAAATTAGCCAACTCCTTCTCATAAGACAGTCTCTCCATTCTTCGTATCAACCTCATAAACCTTCTCTGGAAGCCTCTGATGACAATTTATCTTTCTTTAGCTAAGTGGCACAAAACTGTTTGCAGTATTCCAGTGGACAAAATTTAATCACACAGATTTGGGGGTAATAAATATGACATGGATTGATAATTGGTTGACAGACAGAAAACAGAGAGTAGGAATGATTTTTTTTTCCCCAGATGGCAGTCGATGACTAATCATGTACGGGAGGAATCAGTACTTGAGCTCCAGCCAATATATATATGTGACTTGGATGAGGGAACCAAGTGCAATATTTTCACCTCTGCTGATGACGTAAGTAGAGGTGGGGCTGTGAGTTGTGAGAAGGATGCAAGGACAATCTGACAGGTTGAGTGAGTGGACAAGTACAGGGCTGATGCAGTATAATGTGGGCAATGTGAAGTTACACACTTCAGTTTAAAAAAAACAGAAAAACAAAGTACCATTTAAATGGTGATATATTGGGAAGTGTGCATGTACAAAGGGATCTGTGTGCCATTGTAAACCAGTCAACGAAACTAAGACCAGAAGACCACAAGAAATAGGAACAAGAATAGGGTTGGGCTCTTGAGCCTGCTCTGTCATTCGGTAGGATCATGGCTGATCTGACATTTCTCAAATCCACTTTCCTGCCCTTTCCCCATAAACCTTGATTCCCCTACTGATCAAGAATCTATCTATCTCAGCCTTAAATATACACAAGAACCCTGACCCCACAGCTCTCTGTGGCAACAAGTTCCAAAGACTCACAACCCTCTGAGAGAGAAATGCCTCTAATTAAATGACATGTTTCGTTAGACAAGGGGACCAAAACTGCTAAAGTCCTCCAGATGTGGTCTGACCAGCATATTGTGCAGTTGCAATAAGACTTCCCTACTCTTATGCTTCAAACCCCTTGAAATAAGGGCCAACAATCCATTAGCCTTCCTGATTACCTGTGTGCTAGCTTTCTGTGTTTTGTGCACAAGTACCTCCAGATCCCTTTGCATTGCAGCTTTCTGCAGGCTTTCTCCATTTAAATAATACTCCATTCTTCTGTTTTCTCCTCCAAAGTGAATAACCTTACATTTTCCCACATTATACTACATTTGCCAACTTTTTGCACACTTACTTAACCTGTCAATATCTTTCTGTAAACTGTTTGTATCCGTCCCTCAACTTGCCTTTCCATCTATTGTTGTGTTATTTGCAAATGTGGCTACAGTACATCCACATCCTTCCTCCAAATCATTGATATATAATGTAAACATTTGTGGTCCCAGCACTGATCCCTGTGGAAGCTTACTGGTTGCCCACCTGAAAAATAACTTTTTTTTCTCACTCTCTGTTTCATGTCCATGAGCCGGGTCTGTATCCACACTGGTTGAGATTTCTGCAAAATACTCTCATAAATTAGTCAGACATGATTTCTCTTTCAAGAAGCCGCGCTGACTCTCCTTGACTAAAATATGATTTTCCAAATGTTCTGTGAGTACTTCCTTAATAATTGATTGCAATACTTTTCCACAACAGATGTTAGGCTAAAGAGCCAACAATTATCTGCTTTTTGCTTCCCTCCCTTTCTTGCTTAGGGATGTCACATTAGCAGTTTTCCGATTCTCTGGTACTTCTCCAGAACCCAGATTTTTTTTGGAAAATTACAACCAATGCCTTCACTATCTCTGCAGCTATCTCTTTTAGGATCCTATAATGCGAGCCATCAGGGCCAAGGGATTTAACAGCCTTTAGCCCTCATAGAACATAGAACATAGAACAGTACAGCACAGTACAGGCCCTTCGGCCCACGATGTTGTGCTGAATTTTCACCCTAATCCTAAGGTCTGTCTAACCTCCACCCCTACCTTATACTATCATCCATATGCCTATCTAATAGCCGCTTGAATGCCCCTAATGAGGCCGACTCCACTACCCTCTCCAGCAATGCATTCCACGCCCCGAACACTCTCTGAGTAAAGAACCTATCTCTGACGTCTCCCCTATATCTACCTCCACTCACTTTAAAACTATGCCCCCTCGTAATAGCTACCTCCACCCACGGAAAAAGTCTCTGGCTGTCTACTCTATCTATACCTCTGATCATTTTGTACACCTCTATCAAGTCATCTCTCATCCTTTGTCGTTCTAAAGAGAAAAGCCCTAGCTCGCTCAACCTTTCCTCACAAGACCTTCCCTCCATTCCAGACAACATCCTGGTAAATCTCCTCTGCACCTTTTCCACGCCTCCACATCTTTCCTGTAATGAGGTGACCAGAACTGGACACAATACTCCAGATGTAGCCGAACCAGGCTTTTGTATAGCTGGAGCATAACTTCGCGGCTCTTGAACTCAATCCCTCTATTAATGAAAGTTAACACACCATATGCCTTCTTAACAACTCTATCCACCTGGATGGCAGCTTTCAGGGAACTGTGAACAGGAAACCCAAGATCCCTCTGCTCCTCCACACTGCCAAGAATCTTTCCGTTAACCCTGTATTCTGCTTTCAAGTTTGTCCTTCCAAAATGAATCACCGCACACTTTTCAGGGTTAAACTCCATCTGCCACTTCTCAGCCCAGCTCTGCATCCTATCAATGTCCCTTTGTAACCTCGAACAGCCCTCCGCACTGTCCACAATGCGACCCACCTTTGTATCATCTGCGAACTTACGAATCCACCTTTCCACTTCTTCATCCAAATCATTTACAAAAATCACAAATAGAAGAGGACCCAGAACAGATCCTTGTGGTACACCACTCGTAACTGAGCACCATGTTGTATATTTTCCATCCACTACCACCCTCATACTGCTTTTTTCGTGATAATGATGGTACTACTGCAGGCAAGTGCAGCAAGCAATTAGGAAGGCAAATAGTATATTGGCCTTCATTGCAAGAGGATTTGATTTCAGAAATAAGGATATCTTACTGAAGTTATGCAGGGCCTTGGTAAGGCTACACGTGGAATATTATGTGCAGTTTTGTTCTGCCTACTGAAGAGAGAATATACTTGCCAGAAAGGAAATGCCGTGAAAGTGCTCTGGACTGATATTTCAGATGGCATATGAGGAGAGATTGGTTTAGCTGGAGATAACAGTGTGGAGCTGGAGGAACACAGCAGATCAGGCAGCATCAGAGGAGCAGGGAAGCTGACGTTTCGGGTCGGGACCCTTCTTCAGCTTTCCTGCTCCTCTGATTCTGCCTGGCCTGCTGTGTTCCTCCAGCTCCACACTGTGTTATCTCTGACTCCAGCATCAGCAGTTCTTACTATCTCTTGGTTCAGCTGGAGCTGTGTTCGCTAGAGTTTAGAAGGATGAGAGGGGATCTGATTGAAATGTATAAAATTCCATTTGAGCTGGACAGACTAGATGTCACAAGGATGTTTTCCCTGGTTGGGGAGTTTAGAATCAGGGGTCTTAGTCTCAAGAAATGGTGTACATCATTTTGGACTGCAATGATGAATGATTTCTTCACTCAGGGGATTGTCAACCTGGGGAATCCGCTGCCACAGAAAGCTGTGGAAATCCAGTACCCTGAATATATTCAAGAAAATGATTGATAAACTTTTAGGTATTAAAAACATTGAGAGGTATGGAAAGTGGGAATATGACATTATAGGAGCGGATTAGCAAAGATTCTGAAGACATGGGTTTAAGGAAGACGTATTCGGAAGTATTATTCAGTTGAGTTAGCAACTTGTTCAAAGATCTCAGTGAGAGGCATTAATTGAAGAAAGTAGTATCAACTTAATGTCAAGGGATTTGCTAGAAACAAACCAATTACAGTTGTAACAGCTGAATAAAAAGCTCTAGCATGAAGATGGGGCAAACTTTTCACTGTAATCAGATGGAAAATTTATTGCAATAGTAAATGGGATGAATCTTTCTGAAATCTGAAATGAGTATTTTCCAATCTTTCTTGTACAAAGCAATGGAGTTGGTGTTTCTTTTGTCTTTATGGTATACAATTTTATGCTCTTTTGTTAAAAATATATTGACAGACTCTTGTAAATTTGTTCAACGAACGATCACCAAGGTAAAGAAGACGTAAAATTTATAATCTGACAAATCAGGTATTACTGTGAGATCTGATTTATCCAATATTACCATTGGCTGGGATCATAACATTTTTAATAAACCATTTAGAATAATTGAGGCATGAAAGATGGAAGCATGTCTGATGACACCCAGTTTAATTCACTGACATAGGCAGAAATTGTACTCACGTGGGGTCCACTCCATTGTTCCTAAAAGATGATGTTTTAGTCGAGATCGTCTGTGAGGAAGGCAGTCACTACAGCAATGTAAACAGGAGCTATGAATCCGGACCACACAAAGGTTCTGATGCAGCTGACTTGCAACAATTACCCAGGACACTGAAGCTTGCAACGGGTAAGTATCCAGCATCTGGAACCTTGGAAAAGCTGGATTATGTCGAAGATTTATTTTCATTTCAACAGTGTTAAATTCAGGTATAAGGTGATCAACCTTCTGGTTAATAGAATTTCTCTTGCACAAAAACTTTAGCAATTGCTGCACAGAAGCTGTTTCAGGTTGTTCTTACCTTCTAGACATTGCCGTGGTATTTTCTATTTGAATATGGAAAATTGTCATTAATTTCATTTCAGACATACAAGTAAAAGCAAACTACCACTATTCCACCTGTGCCTTGGCCAAGAAAAGATATTGTCAAAACAAATAGACCATAGAAAACAGGAAGGTCATGCTGCAACTGTGTACAACACTACAGAACTGCATACCGTTCTGGTTACCAATTGCAGGAAATATTTGAGTGTACGAGAGAGAATCCAAAGTATATTTATGAGGATGTTGTTCAGAATTGCACATGTTTTATTTATTCAAAGGATGTTGGTTTCACTGGCTAGGCCACCATTTATTGATCAGCCCCAATTGCCTAAAGGGAGTTAAAAGTCAACCATATTGCTGTTGCTCTGGAGTCACATGGACGGCAGACCTGTCAGGGCAGTAGTTCCTTCCCTAAAGGACATGAGTGAATCAGATGAGCTTTCCCCCAACATTCAATGGTGGTTTCATGGTCATCATTCGACTCTTAATTCCAGATTTTTATCAGATTCAAATTCCAACATCTACCTTAGCAGGATTTGAACACAGGTTCCTAAAACATGATATTGGTCCCGAGAATAAAAATCCAGTGATAATGCCACGAGGCCCTGACCTCCCCTTGCTCCTTTAGATGTAAGGAAACAATGATAAATCTAAATAAAAAGGGAAAGAACCGTGAATGCTGGAAGCAGAAACAAAAACAGAAATTGCTGTAATAGCTCAGCAGGTCTGACAGCATCTGTGGAGAGAAATCAAATTTAACATTTTGGATCCAGTGACCCTTCCTCAGAACTCTGAAAAAGAGCCACTGGGGAAGGTTCTGAGGAAGAGTCACTGGACCTGAAATGTTAAATTTGATTCCTCTCCACAGATGCTGCCAGACCTGCTGAATTTTTTCCAGCAATCTGTTTCTTTGTTGCTATTAATGGTAAATCTAAATTGGTTCTATTCTGATCAGATTGGATATTTAGGTGAGGCATGCAATGCAACTGGGGCCAAGGCAAATTGGAAAAGAAGGGCCCATTTAATTCAGCAGAGGTGAATTACTAGGAGACATAGAGTTAAAGTGGTTGGCAGAAGGATGAGATGGGAGATGAGGGTAACATTTTCTATGATTAGGATTAGAAATAGAATCAGACTACAATAGCCTTTATTGTCACGTACACTCAAATGAGTGCAATGAAAAGTTGTAATATTGCCTCTTGGTGCTATCTTAGGTACAGAGTACCTAGGTACAAATACTTTAACTGTTGTTACAGAGTTAAAATAAAAAGGTTCGCATGGGAACAGAGTTTAAAGATTCCAGAATGATAACACCATAGATATTTAAGTGCCAGTCCATCTCCAATATGAGTCCATGCCCACCGGCCCCAGAACACAAGTCCACGTTGCTTCCATGTGCTGGCCTCCATCCAGGACTTGCTCGGCCACCCCTCAGGGTCCGGCCCTGGTCCACACCCGTTCCAATGCCACAGCCAGACTCGGCCTGTGCTTGCTCCGCCGCTACCGTGGATCTTGGCATGCGAACTGACCTGCTCGCTCTGCTGTGGGACTCCACCTGTGCTCGCTCTGCCGTGGGACTCCACCCGTGCTCGCTCTGCCGTGGGACCCCACCCGTGCTCGCTCTGCCGTGGGACCCCACCCGTGCTCGCTCTGCCGTGGGACTCCACCCGTGCTCGGTCTGCCATGGGACTCCACCTATGCTCGCTCTGCCGTGGGACCCCACCCGTGCTCACTCTGCCGTGGGACTCCATCCGTGCTCGCTCTGCCACCTCCAGACTCAGCCCAAGTTCTCTGCTCCCACCCGGGCTCCAGTCATGATCTGTTCCCTCAACTCCACTCTACAGGGAGGCAGAGCAGTCAAAAGTTTGGGGGAAAGGGTATAAAAAAAGCTACAAAGAGGAGTAAAAAAGAAAGAAAAAGGAAAAGGAACTGGTAAGCAGAGGAGCTCCGATTGAAATGTCCTACTTTGCTGCCATATTGTCCAGATGGTGATGGGGATCCGGAAGGCTCTTCCTGAAAGGTAGGTGGAGGTAAAAGGCTTTATTGTATTTTAAAAATGCTTGGATATGCACATGAATCATTATAACCTGCATGATTGCAAATGAAGAGCTGGAAATTAACATATGTTAAATAACTCATCACCAGTTGGCACAAGCATAATGGGCAGAATTATGACCCTCTATGCTGTAAAGTTTCAGTATTTTTATATTGTTATATTTTGACTTACTTTTTTTCCAACATGTCTGGATATTTTGTTGTGTCCTTTCCTTCTCTTATATCTGATCTTGTATTTCTTTCTTGAACTGTTTGCCATGCTAACTCCATGGTTACATTTCATAATCCCTGACAAAATATTTTGAATCATTTCACTTGAGTTCCCTGTGGACATAAGTCCCATATCACAAATATTCACTTAGTTTTATAGACTGAGCTCTGAGATAAATGGGTTTGAAGTGCAGAGATTGGAAAGACCATCTGCTAGAAGCCATAAGCTTCAATCTAGAGCTGATTCTAAATTGCTATAGAGTAAAGGCATCGGACATTTCTGCTGAGTCACCTAAAGTAGGAAAAGAAATGCTCAGAACTGTTCTGCCAAATACTCTGTAAGTACAGAAAATGATTAAAATGTCTGGTTTCATCCATAAACTTATTGACTATGGGCCTGGAGCACTTCTTTCATCAAGTATCCATGTTCCTAACAACCATATTAACCCCAAGCTGAAGTTTTCACAACAAAGGCTTTCAGTGTCAGATTCTGCAGTACATCCGTAATAGATTACATAATTCTTGCCACTTGCAGTGTTAGTGTTGGTTTAATGCAGTAACAATAGCAGCTTGTATCTCCATGCATGCCTGCGAAAATGCTGTATAACTTTGTTCACACATTTTCCCCAGATTAACATTGGCAAGGCTGAAATCACGCTGAGTGGATCCTGCCAAAAACTGCATACCCGAAACTTCGATTCCATTAACATGTCCAGCTGCTCATGTTAAACCTGTCACACACTATTCAATGTGCTGTTTTGAGTTTCAAACTTCAATTCCATTCATACCAATAATTGCCAATTTCCCTTTTCCCAACTACTCCCTACTCTCCCAAAACATCCCCTTTGAAACTCTTCATCTAAACCCTTGCAAATTTTAGACTCAGCTTGTTCATTGCTCCTTACTGGGTGCCTGATCTCCATTCAACAAAACTCTAAGATGTTAAAAAAACATACATCTTGAATAAAATTTAACATTAATTGTTCTTCTTCTGTGTATGCTTCTGTTAAGTTCCTTGTACCGGAATTTACAGTGGAATTGGGAGAGCTGTCTCAGAGACTGGTCAAGCAACAGCCCGACATAGTCATACACATGGAATCATACCTGACAGACAATGTCCCAGACACCACCGTCACTATCCCTGGATATGTCCTGTCCCACAGAGGTGGCGCAACAGTGGGATACAGTTGCGAGGGAGTTGCCATGGGAGTCCTCAACATCGACCAGGAACCACATGAAGTTTTCTGTCTTCAAGTTAAACATTGGTTAAGGAAAGCTCCTGCCAATTACCACTAACCATTCTCCCTCAGCTGATGAATCCATATTTCTTCATGTTGAACAAAATTTGGAGAAAACACCGAGGGTGGCATGAGCACAAAATGTACTCTGGGTGGGGGATTTCAATGTCCACCACCAAGAGTGGCTCAGCAACAGTACTACTGGTCCTAAAGGACATAACTGCTAGACTGGGTCTGCAGCAGGTGGTAAGGGAACTAACAAGAGGGAAAAACATACTTGACCTCATCCTTATCAATCTGCTGGCTGCAAATGCAACTGTCCATGACAGGATTGATAAAAGTGCCCACTGCACAGTCTTTGAGGAGACAAAGTCACCCCTTCACACAGAGAATAGCTTCCATTGTGTTGTGTGGCACTATCAGCGTGCTAAATGGAGCAGATTTCGCACAGATCTAGCGACTCAGGATTAGTGCTGCAGGCCATCAACAGTAGCAGAATTGTACTCCAGCACAATCTGTAACTTCATGGCCCAGCATATCCCCCACTCAACCATTACCATGAAGCCGGGGATCAACTTTCATTCAAGGGAAAGTGCAGAAGGACATGGCAGGAGCAGCACCAGGCATACCTGAAAATGAAATGTCAACTTCATGAAGCCACCAAAAGGACTACTTTCATGCCAAACAGCAAAAGCAGCAAGTGATGGACAGAACTAAATGATCCCACACCAACAGATCAGATCTAAGCTCTGCATTCTTGCCACCTGCAGTTGTGAATGAAGGTAAAAGATTAAACAACTCACTACAGTGGGAGGCTCCGCACATATCCCCATCCTTAATGATGGAAGAGCCCAGCACATCAGTGCAAAAGATAAGGTTGAAGCTTTCACAGCAAACTTCAGCCAGAAGTGTTGAGTGGATGACCCATCTCGGCCTCCTCCAGTGGTCCCCAGCATTACAGATACCAGTATTCAGTCAATTCGATTCACTCCACGTGATATCAACGAACAGGTGGAGACAGTGAATACTGCAAAGGCTATGGGCCCTGTCAATATTGTAGCAATAGTACTGAAGGCTTGTGCTCCACAACTTGCTGCTCCCCTAGCCAAGCTGTTCCAGTACAGCTACAACACTGGCATCTACCCAACATGTGGCAAAATTGCCCAGGTATGTCCTGTGCATAAAAACAGGACAAATCCAACCCAGACAATCACCCTGCCATCAGTCTACTTTCGAACATCAGTAAAGTGATGGAAGGTATCATCAACAGTGCTATCAAGCAACACCAGCTCAGCAATAACCTACTTAGTGATACCCAGTTTGTGTTCCACCAGGGCCACTCAGCTCCTAACCCCATTACAGCCTTGGTTCAAACATGGACAATAAATGCTAATTTCCAGAGATGAGGTAAGAGTGACAGCATTTGACAACAAGGCTGCATTCCACCAAGTGTAGAAAAAAGGAGCCCTAGAAAATCTGGAACAGTGGGTAATGGGGACAAACTTTCTGCTAGTTGGAATCATACTTGGCACACAAGAAGATGGTTGTGGTTGTTGGAGGTCAGTCATCTCAGCTCCAGGATATCTCTGCAGGAGTTCCTCAGAGGCCCTAGGCCCGACCATTTTCAGGTGCTTCATCAATGACCTTCCCTCCATCATAAATGGGGATGTTCACTGATGATTGCACAATGTCCAGCAGCATTTGCGATTCCTAAGATACTGAAGCAGTCCATGTTCAAATGCAACACAATCTCGACAATATCCAGGCTTTGGCTGACAAGTGACAAGTAACATTCGTGTCACACAATTGCCAGGCTATGACCATCACCAATAAGAGACAATCTAGCTACCACTCCTTGACATTCGATGGTATTACCATTATTAGATCCCCACTATCAACATCCTGGGAGTTATCATTGACCAGAAACTCAATTGGACCCGCCTCATAAGCACAGTGGCTACAAGAGCAGGTCAGAGGCTAGGAATACTGTGGCAAATAACACACCTCCTGACTCCCCAAAGTCTGTCCACAATATACAAGGCACAAATCAGGAGTATGATGGAATAGTCCCCATTTGCCTGGATGAGTGCAGCTCCAATAACACTCAAGAAGCTTGACACCATCCAGGACAAAGCAGCCCACTTGATTAGCACTACATCCACAACCATCTGCTCTCTCCACGACTGACACTCAGTAGCAACAGTGCGTCTACAAGATGCACTACAGAAATTCACCAAAGATCCTCATACAGCACCTTCCAAACCCATAACTGCTTCCAGCTAAAGGGTCAAGGGCAGCCATTACATGGGAACATCACCACCTTCAAGTTCCCCTCCAAGGCACTCACCATCCGGACTTGGAAATATATCACCATTCCTTCACTGCCGCTGGGTCGAAATCCTGGAATTCCCTCCCTAAGGGACTGCAGCAGTTCAAGAAGGCAGCTCACCGCCACCTTCTCAGGAGCAATTAGGGATAGGTAATAAATGCTGGCCAGCCAGCGACACCCACATCACACAAATGAATTCAAAAAATGCATTTTCCTTGTTAGTTAGGTTTATCCATTAGAAAAGTGCATCAATGGATAACTTGTTCATAAAGATAAATGGATTGCACACTTTTATTTTGCTGTACATGAGGGAAGATAGGAATTATTCATGGACCGATGTAGGGTTCAATCAAAGTGGGCAAAGCATTATTGTTGTGGAAAGTAAATCTGAGTTTAAGTTTAAGTTTCGAGAAAGTTTTGTTTGAAGTAACATAGATAAGTGGTCCAATGTCTAACATGGCAGATTTGTATGATAGATAATGTGACCATAACACTGAGCTTGATGAAATGTTTTGATGAAATAACTTGGTATTGCAACAAATATTATGTTTTAAGGGAGTAATTTTAATCCTGAATTTCTACTGATGTTCAAAGGCACTAAGCTTTCTTTCTCACTATCCTATATTCATAAGTCACATTTCCTTCCTGTTATCAAAATTGTCAGTAACTCATAACTGGAATTGATTTTGTTAGCATCAGTAAAACTAGCACTTTGAAATTTGTTTCTCATGCTTTCCTGCAATGTGTCATTGGAGGAAGCTGTAGAGTCATTGTAATGTCACTGAATTAACAACTTAGAAGCTCAGGCTAATGTTCTGGCGTACTTGTATTCAAATCCCATAATTGCAGCTGGTGAGATTTAAAGTCAACTCATAAACCAGGAATATAAAGCCAGTGTCTGTAACAGTGACCATGCTTCTATCGATTGTTGTAAAAACATAACTGGCTCACCAACATCCTTTAAGGAAGAGAATCAGCTGTCCTGACCTGGTCTGGCTCATATCTGATACAAACCCACAGCAGTGTGGTTAACTCTTCATTGGCCTCTGAAATAGCCAAGCAAAATAGTCACTTTAAGAGTAATTAGAGATGGAAAACAAATGCTCACCTTGCCAACTTCCCATGAAGAAACCATACTGATTACCCTTTAAATGTATCCATAAGGCTGTAAAATGCTTTGAGACATCTGTTGGTCTCATGAAAAGTGCTGCAAAATGCAAGTCTTTATTTTATGTTAAAGGTGCTGTGGAAATATAAGTTGATTTTGATATTTTTCCAAAGTGACGTCAATGCACTGAAATATCAATTTAAACTCAAAGTAAAAAAGCTTGAGTTCCAATCAATGTGCATGCATTTCCATTTCCAGTGGTTTTGGAAGTGTTGACAATAGACATCTTACAAAGAGCTGACTGAAGAACCTCAATGTATTGAACCAGATAATCATTAGCTGTGAGTGTGATTCTCTCATCATAAGCTCCTGATTGCAAATGTACCCCAATGAATGCTTATGAGCAAGAAAGTTGGTATTCATTCAGAGGTGGAGAGAAAAATGAAGGACAGAACATTAGATTTCTGTCATACATTAGAATGGACTGGGAACAAGACTGTATCTATTCTTTTTAACTGGCTTATTGTAGTGTACAGAAAATTGGGGAGAAAAAAATCAGAGGAAAATTAGAGAATAAATGATCAAATATAAAATAATTCACATGATCAACTAACATGTTTTATGACAATAAATTACAGCCTTAACTATGCGATTCTAGAGAATCCATGAATGCCCAATTGTTTTAAATTCCAGACAGATTGAATACCTTGGACCCTATGTAAATACATGCATTACAAATAAAGAATGGTTATAATTCAGAAGGAGATCATTCTGACTCAGAAGATTCATGCAGCTTGCCTGCAAGGGCATCTCAGATCATGTCATTCATCTGCTTTTACCCCGGTACCCTGCAAATATTTTATCTTTCGATGTTTATCTATTCAGTTTTGAAAGCCTCTGTGTTCTCAGATAATGCAATGCCATTGGCTAATTTTAATGTTGTGCCTTGCACGCTTAAGTGTGGATTATATTAATTACATTTAATTGGAAAGAGTGATGCACTTTAGGGGCATTGCTGCCGCTGCCACTGCCACTGCCGGCCCCGAACGCCGAGAGGACACCCTTGCTGCAGCCACCACCTCCAAGTGCCGAGAGGAGCTGCTATTCCGTGCCAAGCCCGCTCTCACTCTTCATGCCGATGCTGTCGACTAACCTGCTGCAAAGAAAAGAAACACGAAAGAAAAAGAGCAGAAGTTAAAAAGAAAAAAAAGGAAAGAAAGCGGATCCCCAGGCAAGAGCCCGCACGCAGCACTGCTACTCCCTCGCCATCTTGATTTAATCCCTGAAGTCTCTTATTCGATGTGGTCATTGCCTGGTGTTTGTGTGGCATTACTGTTATTTGCCACTTTTAAGCCCAAGTCTGGATATTGTTCAGATCTTGTTGCATTTGGACATGGACTACCTCAGTATCTGAGGAATCAATCATCAGCAAACATTCCTGTTTCCGTCCTTACAACAGAGGGTAGGTCATTGATGAAGCAGCTGAAGATGGTTGAATCTCGGGCAAAGTTTGGGAAATGTACAAATTTTCAGCATTTGTTTACACCGAATTCTCTGTTTTGCCTTTTCCGGACACATTGTGAAACAGTCTGCACTGACAAGCAACTACTCCCACCAGACATCTCTCCTCCACCTCTGTGGAAGAATCCACAGGTCCCTCAGCGGATTCACCAGAGGATGAGATTTTTCTGCACATATTCATGCAGTGAACTCTCCATTCACAGCTTATTCCTTTGAACCCTTAGATTGCCCTTAAAGTCAAATAATTACTCTAGGCCCTTTTCTCTGGAGGTCTGCGCTATTGTCCTTCCAAACCGTTGACACAAAATAAACACCTTACAAACTGCAACCAATAAATACAGTAGAAATATATACCCAACCTTACTCACTCAATCAGCTGCTTCCTATTGCGCCATGTCATTTTTTGAGTTCTGACTTCACCTCAGGAGCTACATCTCTGGATTCAGTGAAGGAACTATTCCTAAACCTGCTCCCACACCCCAGTCCCACTCCACTCTATTCCAACTCCTGCTTTATTCATAATTTGCGCCACTCCTGCTTGACAATGCTCCCACTCCTGTTCCTGCTCCTACTTCACTCCTACTCTGCTCCTGCTTCCACTCCTGCTTCTCTCCTTCTCCACTCCAGCCCTGCTCCCGTTCCCACTCCCACTCCATTCCTTTTCCATTCCTACACCCACTCCACTCTGCGCCTGCCCCTCTTTTGTTTGCGCCCACTTCTGCTCCATTCTTATTCTGCTCCTGGTCTGGATCAACACCTGCTCTGCTCCAGTTCCATTCCAACTCCACATCTACTCCATTCCTCATCCTTACTCCTGCTTCATTTCCAGTCCGCCTCCACGCCTTTCCAACTCCACTTCTGCTCAGCTTCTGTTCCGAATCCATTTCCACTGTTACCCCACTTTCATTCTTGCTCCATTCCTGCCCTTGCTCCATTCCTGCTCCATCTCCACTCCACTTCCAATCTCACTCCTCTCATGCTCCATTCCCACTACCACGCCACTTCCACTCTCACTCCGCTCTTGCTCTTATAGAGTTATAGAATCATAGACTCATACAGCACAGAAACAGACCCTTCAGTCCAACAAGTCCATGCCAAACATAATCCCAAACTAAACTAGCCCTACCTCCATGCTCCTGGCCCATATCCCTCCAAACTTCCCCAGTCCCTATCCAAATATCTTTTAAACATTGTAATTGTATTGATCCACCATTTCCTCAGGAAGTTAATTCCACATGAGAATCACCTATCTGTGTAAAAATTTTGCCTCGTGCCTTTTTTAAATCTCTCTCCTCTCACTTTAAAAATGTGCCCCCTCATCTTGAAATTCCCCATCTAAGGGAAAAGACAATGACCATTAACTGTATTTATACCTCTCATTATTTTACATGCTTCTATCAGGTCGCCTCTCAATCTTCTATGCACCAGTGAGAAAAGGTGCCAGGCTTTTGTTGAAACTCAAACCTTCCATACCTGTAAACATCCTGATGAATCTTTCTCGAGCCCTTTCTAGCTTCATAATATACTTCCTATAACTGGGCGACCTGAACTGGACACAGTATTCCAGAAGAGGCCTCACCAATGTACTGTACAATCTCAGCATGACGTCCCAACTTCTATACTGAAAGGACTGAGGAATGAAGGCTCTCTCCTGCTCCAGTTCCACTTCCATGCATGCTCCTGTTCCCCCTCCCTCTCCATTCCTGTTCCTGCTCCCACTCCCTCTCCTGCTGGTTTTGTGACTGTGCTCAATCTGAGCCTCACCCCTCAGGCTTTAATTGCAATCTCCAATGTTGCCATCCAGGTTGTCATGTGAATAAACATACAGCAAACCAAAAACCACATCAAGGCCATTCTTGATAAAATTGCAGATGATTGGTGTCAGATTTTGCCTTCTGGAGAAATCTCACAGATAAAAAAAAAACCTATAAAATTCTAACAGAATGCAACAAGTAAATGCAGGAATAATGTCCCTGATGACTAGGGAGTCTAGAATTAGGGTTACAGTCTAAGGGTGAGGGGTAAACATTTTAGGACTGAGATGAGGAGAAATTTCTTCACTCAGACAGTGGCAAGCCTGTGGAATTTTCTACCACAGAAAGTGGTTGAAGTCGAACATTAAGTGTTTTCAAGAAGGAGTTAGGTATAGTTCTTAAAGATGAAGGGATCAAACTTCATGAGGAGAAAATGAGAATATGGTATTGCGATGGATGATCAAGCATGATCATACTGAATTTTGGAGTAGGCTTGCAGGGCCAAATGGCCTTCTGCTGCTCCTATTTTCAATGTTTTGATGTAATTTTATCTGCCCTATTGGGAACATAGAAGATTTTCTTCATATAGCCTGGAAAGTAATGTTTTCATCCAAAGAATAGCTAGCTTGCTTGAACAATATACTGCATATGAAAATGTTTCTCCATCAAATGCTTGTTCTTCTGGTGACTTTTTTCAACATTTCAACTTGACCACTGTTTAGTTAGAATGACCAACCATAACAAAGACATTTAAACCATAAGACTATAAAATACAGGAGCAGAATTAAGCCATTCAGCCCATCAAGTTGGCTCGTCATCCAATCATCACTAACATTCTCCTCCCTTCTCCCTATAATCCTCAATCCTCATATTAATCAAGTACCTATCTATCAGTGAATTAAATGCACTCAATAACTTGGTCTTCTTAGCCCTCTGTGGCAATGAGTTCAGACTCATCAGACACTGGCTGAAAAAATTCCTGCCCATCTCAGTTCTAAGGGGTCATCCCTTCACTCTGTGCTCTCAGGTCCTAGACTCTCCTCTGAGTGGAAAGATATTCTCTATATCCACTCTATCCAGGTCTCTCTGTAAGTCTCAGTCAGATCCCCCTCATCCTTTGAAACGCCGTCAAGTCCTCAACCCAGAGTCCTCAATTATTCCTCAAAGGACAAACTCTTCATCCCCAGGTTCATTCTTGTTAACTCCCTCTAAGACCAGCACATCCTTATTTAGATATGGAGCCAAAACTGCTCACATTTCCAAATGCAGCCTAACCAGAGCCTTATACAGTCTTAGCTATACATCTCAAGTCTTGTGTTCTAATCTTCTTGAAATGAGCACTAACATCGCATTTGCCTTCCTAATTGAGAAGAGAATCCCCATCCAGGACTCCTAAGTCCCTTTGCGTTTCAGATTTCTGAAACCTTTTCCCATTTAGAAAACAGTCTGTGCCTCTATTCTTCGTACCAAGTGGCATAACCTCACACTTTGTCCTAATCTGTCTGCCACTTCTTTGCCCACTCTCCTAGCCTGTCCAAGTCTTTCGGCAGCCTCCCCGCTTCCTGAAAACAACCTGAACTGTCCAACTATCTTTGTGTCATCTGCAAACTTTGCAACAGTACCCTCAGTTCCTTTTTCCAGAATGTTAATCTCTAACTTGAATAGCTATAGTCCCAACACAGACCCTATGGAACTTCACTAGTCACTGGCTGCCATCCTGAAAAAGATCCCTTTATCCCCACTCTCTACCTTCTACCAGTCAGCCAATCCTCTATCTATGCCAGTACCTTGTTCCAAGCACCATGAACTCTAATCATATTCAGCAGTCTCCTGTGCGGCACCTTATCAACGGCCTTCTGAAAATTCAAATAGATCACGTCCAATGGCTCTCTTTTGTCTAACCTGCTTGTTATGCGCTCAAAGAATTCTGACAGATTTGTCAAGCAAGACCTCCCTTGATGAAGCTGTGCTGACTCAGTCTTATTTTACCATGAACTTCCAAGTACTCCACAATCTCATCCTTCATAATCAACTGTAAAATCTTACCAATGACTGAGATCAGGCTAACCAGCCTGTAATTTTTCTGCTTTCTGCCTCCCTACTTTCTGAAACAAGAGTGTTACTTTAGCCATTTATCAGTCCTCTGGGACTCTCCCTGACTCCAGTAATTCCTGAAAGATCATCACCAATGCCTCTACCATCTCCCCAGCTATCTCCTTCAGAACCCTGGGATTTAGTCCATTCAGTCCAGGTGATTTATCCAGCTTCAAACCTTTCACCTTCCCCAGCAACTTCTCCTTAGCGACGACCATATTTCAAGTGATTTCTATTATCTGGAAAAGTATGTGAAGATAGGAATGTTCTTCTTAAGGCTGAAAATATCAGGGCGAGATTTAGTAGAGATGTTAAAATTTTTGAAAAATTTTGATTAAGAGGATCGGAAGATACTGGCAGATAAGTCGAAATTCAGAAAACACAGATTTAATAGAGTTGACAAAAGGACTAGAGGAGAGATGAGAATATTATATACTCCAAGTGGTTATGATCTGGAATGCATTGTTTGAAAGGGCAGTGGAAGTAGATTCAACAGAAACTTTCAAAAGAGGTTTGGATAGAAAAAAAAAATCATATGAAGAGTATGAGGAAACAGCTGGGGAATACAGCACCTCTTTTTTCAAAGAACTAGTACAGTTCAAACAATTTGAATAAGCTGTTTCTGTTCTATAAGATTTTATTTCTTCCGTAAACACTGATAGAAATACTTTTATGTTTCAGTTGTGATGGTTTATTGTCAATGTAACTGTCATAAACTCTGTATGCCGAATTTCAATAATATAGTAACTGTCAGCCACTGAGAATGTATATAGCCGTCTGAAGGCTCTAACACTGCATATTGGCACCTTAGTTTCTTTCATCCTTTCTCTGCTTCAACAGTTACCAGTGTACTTATTTGTAAACAATCTGTCCTTGTTATTGGTGCCTCTGTCAGATCCTTCACATTGTGTAATAGAAATTCATAGATCCAGTTAGCAAATGTAATTAATTTGTAGAATCACAGTTGATGCTCATCTATGATTGCAGAAGAAAATGTGATGAAATCTTCATTAGCTTGAACCAACATTTATGTTTTGGTGGCACTATGCAAGCATGTTAAATATTAAGTGGATGTGATCATAGGAGGTATGATTAGCAAGTTTGCAGTTGACACCGAAATTGCAGGTGTAGTGGACAGAGAAGAAGGTTATCTCAGAGTACAACAGGACCTTGATCAGATGGGCCAATGGACCGAGGAATGGCAGATGGAGTTTAATTTAGATAAATGTGAGGTGCTGCATTTTGGAAAGGCAAATCAGGACAGGACTTATACACTTAATTGTAAGGTCCTGGGGAGTGTTGCTGAACAAAGAGACCTTGGAATGCAGGTTCATAGAAGCTTGAAAGTGGAGTCCCAGGTAGATAGGATAGTGAAGAAAGTGTTTGGTATGCTTGCCTTTATTAGTCAATGTATTGAGTATAGGAGTTAGGAGGTCCTATAGCGGTTGTACAGGACATTGGTTTGGCCACTTTTGGAGTATTGTATGGAAGGATGTTGTGAAACTAGAAAGGGTTCAGAAAAGATTTACGAGGATGTTGCCAGGGTTGGAGAGATTGAACTATAGGGACAGGCTGAATAGGTTGAGGTTATTTTCCCTGGAATGTCAGAGGGTGAGGGGTGACATAATAGAGGTTTATAAAATCATGAGGGGCATGGATAGAGTAAATAGGCGAGGTCTTTTCCCTGGGATGGGGGAGTCAAAACTAGAGGACATTGGTTCAAGGTGAGAGAGGAAAAATATAAAAAGGACCTAAGGGGCAATTCTTTTCAGGGTGGTGCACATGTGGAATGAGCTGCCAGAGGAAGTGGTGGAGACTGGTACGATTACAACTTTTAAAAGGCATCTGGAAGAACATATGAATTGGAAGGGTTTAGAGGGTAATGGGCCAAATGCTGGCAAATGTAACTAGATTTATATAGGATATCTGGTCGGCATGGACGAGTTGGACCGAAGGGTCTGTTTCTGTGCTATACATCTCTATGACTCTATGATTCTAAGTGTTGAATTAAGTATATAATTACAGCAAAGAGAAAACAAATTATGAGAAATTGCAATTATAAATGGGTAAATGATGACTTGCAAAGTTTCTATGCCTGTTGCAGGCCCCCCCACATGGATATTCATTCAGATTTCTGGAAGAAATCTCTCCCTTGGTTGCCATGACCTCTGTTTAAGAATGGCAGCGACTGCAATTTGTCTACGATTTCTGCTGAGCTACTGACAGCCAGTAAACTGACAGTCAGGTAAACTAGCAAAGAAATTGCCCATGACTATTTATAAATAACATGCAGAGAGCACACCCAATAAAAACTTGCTGAAACTACAGAAGGAGACAGCAAAATAACCAAACAATCTAGATCAACTTAGAGTAAGCAGTGGCAGGTTAATTTCAATCTGGATAAATGTCAACTTACTCACATGAAAACAAAAAGCAAGAAATGAATGTAGAAAAAAAATGTTTAGTCACAAAGATTGATATGGAAAATGATTTGTATGTAACTATTAATTGAAAGTATGTGATCAGTATTGAGACAGTTGCCAACAAAAGACAATAGTTTCCTTTTCACCATTACTGTAAAATTGAAAGATCTGCAGCTTTTGACTGGTATAATTTATTACATTTGGATCCAACCCTACATAAATAAAACTTCTAGTCTTCGTAGTCCCACTGTCAGACAAACACTTGAAACCATAGTCACTCATATTAAATATTGTTGTTTATTCATATATAATGGTTGAGCTAATGGCAATTTTGACTAACACCAAAGTAGAAAAGTTAGATCTTTAAACACTTAAAAAAGAAGTCTAGTGGATTAATGCAGCCAATGATTTTGCTAATTAGCTATACAAAGGAAGAATGCCAACAGTGAATCCCGGCTCTGTTTTGCATTAGCTGAGTTCCACCAGGGTGCAACTGGTACATCTACTTCATCACCCAGCTGAAATCAAAGTCTTTTAGCAGCAGACCTGATTAATTACACAATGACATATTTGTGTTATTAATATCCATAAGAATAGCAGATTAAAATTAACTCTTTTGATGAGGCTTAGCCTGGGAACATTGAATGTTCACTTTGGAGTTTAAGCAATGCATTTACAAATGTTAGTCGTAAATAGTTTACTTATTGGGGAAGGTTTGATGGCCTAACGCTCACAGGACATATAGTGTGAGGCATATTGAGAATTCAAATGTGATGATCACAATATGTAATTTACAATCATTTCTGTCCATGAAAACTAAATGTCTGCACGGTTATTCCCTTTTCTCCCCTTATTCATACCAATCTCAAGGTTTTACACCAGGATTCTAAATTACACCAGGAACTAGACTTTAAAAATGCTTCTTTGGCTATAAAGAGCTTTGGGATAGATTCAGGATGTGAAAAATGCTATATAAATTCAAATTATTTCTTTAAAGTTTAAATGCAGCATAAATCTGGGATGACATCTGACTGTAAATGATTTTGTTTGTAACTTGCAGTCCCTGAGCTTTTGCAAGACATTCTCAAATTTTCCACCACAACTTTGTTGAGAGATCGTTGGTGCTGTGCAAGAAATTAGTGTAAACATAGTCATTTTAACCAATTACAGCCTTTCTCTGGAAATTGATCTAGGGTAGGTAGGGTGGCAGTGGCAACAGTGAAGACTTGAAAAGTCTCCCACCTCCTGAAATGTCCAGTTAATAGTATCCCATTCAAGATATTCTCCTGTAACTGCTCTTTTGTCCTTGACCCCACTTGGTCTGTCTGAGAGTACAAGGCAAGCCACTGCCTACACCTCTGCTGAGTCACTTCTGAGAAGCACGTTGACCCTGTCCATTAGTAAACAATGGACAATCCCCCTGTTACTGGCCCAGTTATTAGGTCACACTGCAGGTCAACATGATACAAAAATTTGGATGTACATTTCTTCTAAATACCATTCACTAAAACCTTGGCATTCAATGTACACTCTGGTAGAAAGTTTTGGCTGGCGTCTGAATCCTAAAGAATGACGTTGGGTTTACCTCCCTCACTTGAGGGATAGAGAGTCATTTTTCCGTTTGGCAAGAAATCCTTGTATTTCTGAGGGATCTTGTTCATCTCCCCTATACTCCGTGTAGTGTTTTTATCAGAGTCTACGGCCACATACAGGATCAGAGCATTGTCTGCTGCGCTGCTGCTCAGATCTCCTTGTCCTGCATTGATCTGGTGTTCTCCAAAAAATCCTTTGCACTTTTGCCATCATTTCTAGCAATCAATGTGAGGGTGTCTAAATTTGTTCTAATGGAGGTGCTCAGCCTTCTGGACATAACTCTTGCACTCAGCATCTCAGCCTTGGGGACTGTAAGGACTGATGCCTGGTTTATGTTCAGCACCTTCCTGGTTCTGACACTGGGCTCATGTAGTGGAATGTGACGTGGTGGAAAACACAGGAGACAGATTCTTCAGAGGTAAAAAAAAAACTCTCATTTTATTGAAAAACAAGCAAATTGAATATATTTACAGAAAACAAGAAAGTGAATATCAAACCCGCCTATTCTGACTGCGAGCTCTCTCCCAGTTAATTTGACCCCCAGTTAAGCCTTGCAGCCATGACTTGATACAATGGTAAGTAGATACATTGGTGGCTGTTACATATGCCAGCAGGCAAAAGAGAGAGAGCGATTACCTGCTCACCCGAAGTCCTATTCCACTTCCCTTCCTCAGGGGTGCCCTACACCGTTAGCCTCGAACCCCACTTGTCCCCATCTAAGACAAGCCAACCTGGGATAGGGGGTCTCGATTAGGCTTACCCCTGGAGTGAAACACAATTTTGATTGGCTCTTGTCCATAGTCTCTCGCTGTAGCTGGGACTCCGCAAAGGGCCACGAGTGCCGATAACAGTCAGTGTAGTGGTGTCCGCTGAAGCTGTTACACATATTAGACGAGACCGGTGAGTACCTTGGGTTTTCTTTCTTTTCTTGGTGGCCCTTGCGAACGGGTTGTTGTCTTGGATGGTGGTGGATGTTGCTGGTGTGGCCCTGTTCAGTGCTTTGTGTCTCTGAATGCCTTTGGTCACATCTAGACATCGAGTGGAGGTTCATGGTTAGTTGCTGGTGTTCAGTGGTTGTGAGGGCTGCTCTCCTTCGTGAGCGGGGCCTGCTTCTCGTTCAGACTCTCAAACTCCACTCGCTCAGCCCACCTCAGTACACACACCAGGTTGGAATCGGGGGTTGTTGCTGGTATCGCAGTGCTAGGCTCGGGGCCTCCAGTTATACCCAACTGCAGGCCCCCTTATCTCCCACCCAATCTGTTGAGCTAATGTTCCTCCTCTCGGTGCTGAATGAGCTTCCTTATCACTGGAGTAGGTGTGAATGTTTTTTCGATTAAGGTGAATAGTTTCAATAGTTTTGGAATGACCAGTATTTCCCTCGAATGGGTATTCGTTCAGGTTTGAATAATAGTGTGAATGTTTTTACCTCCAAAGGCGGAACAGGCTTGCATGGAGCACAATGGTGTGGAACGTTAGGTATTTCTATGCCTGAGCACTGGTTGGAAATTGAATGGCTTTGTACCTCTGTAGGCTCCAGAACGTCCAAAGTCGTTGAAGTTATTTGTTTCCTGCAGTCTGCCTTCAATTGTTTAAGTTGGGGCGTGAATGTGGTCTTCCTTTAGTTTCTGCAAGCTAACCCCTGTTCCAAACATCTGCCCCTGGGCTTCTATGTTTCCCAGTCTGTCCCAGCCAGCCTTTTCCTGGTTCAGTTGCAGCCCATGGTTCCTGAAGTCCCAAAAGTGAATTTAATCCCTTGTAATTTCCTAAACTTCTGTTTTCAGAGGGTTTAAATCCAGGGTGTGTCCATAAACTGATGGGGATTTTTGCCCCACCTTACAGGGACCTGCTTGCAATCCCAGGTATCCCATTATGTCTCAAGATGTTTGCTTTCCATTTACCCTCCAGCCTTCTATCCTTGAGGTTATAGTGGGATGGTAAAAGGGTTTGCCTTGGAGTAAGGGCTTGTAGCCAGGGTTATAATCATCAATCACATCAGCTGCTTATCTTTTGAAACCTTTGGCTCTCCATGTGTGTCCTTAAGGAGGTAAGGAGTGAGTCATTAAATTCTTCAAGGTGAATAACCTCTCTGAAACTTTCTAATTTAATAAAGGGTCTTTAATTTATGAGTTGTATCCACCTGTCAAAAGTAAGTCATTTGACCCTCTCAAACCCTAAGTATGTCTCCTCAAGTTGTCTTTGGAGGTTTTGAAACTTCTACCCATAGGTTTTTGGCACTAACTCATTAGTACTGAGGATAGCTTTTTTTGGACATTTCATAAGCTGTGGAGGTCTTCTCAGAAAGCATGTCATAAATTTTGTGGCTTTTCTGGTTAACCTGCTATATGTCAGCCGCATCCAACTTTCTGTGAGGTATTTCATTCACTTTGCTGTTTTCTCAAAATGAAATAAAAAAACATGTCTCCATCCCTCTCCTCAATTTTTGAGATGGCTTGGGCAAAGTAAAACAGTTTGATCCTGAGTTTCGGGAAGGCCTCTTACTGTTAGTATGTTCCCTAGATCTAGGGAAGGTATTCTCCCTCAGTTCAAAATGTGTTATTGAAATTCCTTTCCTTTCCTCCATTACTCCCTCTCTCTCTCTTCTTTCCCCTCCTCTCTTTCTCTTCATTGCAATCGTCTTTCTTTTACCTCATTTCTCTCCTGCCTCTTTCTTCTCTCTCTTGATTTTCTCTTTGCAATGCATTTTCTCTTTCTTCTTTTTGAATTTCCAGCTCTAACCTTCTCTGTCCTGATTGTATTTTTGCTGAAGCTATTTAAATTGTTCCTGGTCTTACACTTAGACATGGCTCCTGCTGGCAATGGAAGCTTTAAGTTTTAAAGAAGGACTGGTTACTTCTTTCAATGGAGCATAGGAGGTTGAGTGGCAACCTGATAGAAGTTTATAAGATAATGAGAGGTATAGATAGTGATAATGGTAGTTGGCTTTTCCTGAGGATGGGGGTTTTCAAGACTAGCTGGCACATTTTTCAGGTTAGAAGAGAGAGATTTAAAAAAGACATGAGAGGCAATATTTTTACACAGAGGGTGGTTCGCACGTGAAATTAACTTCCTGAGGAAGTGGCGGGTAGGGAAACAATTACAATATTTAAAAGACATTGGGTAGGTACTTGAATAGGAAAGGTTTGGAGGGATATGGGCCAGGAGCAGGCAGGTACCACTAGTTTAGTTTGGGATTATGTTCGGCACAGACTTCTTGGGCTGAAGGGTATGTGTCCATGCTGTGTGATGCTTTGGCTCTATGACTCTAATTCAATTTCAAGATTACTGACCTAAAGTTTTTGAAGTTCTTATTTCTGAACCTGCAGTTAAAATTCTAACTTCAACTGCTTAGACATTTCTTTCCATTCATAAATGCGACCACTCCTGAGTTAGTTACAGTGGGGTTTACATTTTAAAATAAGGAGTTATGGTCAATTTTATTCATAAACACTTAACATTGCATAGCTTGGTGTAAGTGGTATACCAGCCAATATCCTTAAGTTAAAAAGGAAAGAGTTAGCTTTATTCAAATTCACTCAAGCAAAAGCTCACTAATGTAAAAGAACTCCAAACTCTCATGCTGCAGCAAAGAAGCCTTCTGGTATGTCTCAACTTTGAGAAAACATATTTCAAAGAAAGACAAAAAGGGCTAAGGCAGTTTCCATTCTGTCCTGTGGCAATCTTTTTCTCTGATTGTTAATTCGAAATCCAGTATACTTTTCTACACCCCAAGAATTGGGTCTTGTGACCTCTCTCTGAAAGCTCCATAGACTCTGCATCAAACAAAAGGGAGTTTGTGTTCTTCACAAGTTCAAGATTTTAACTGTTTTCAGTCAGAGTCCTTTGCGTTGAAGTGTTCTTTCACAATTTCTACGAAAAAAGTACAACCCGCTGATGACAATATCAATTAACATTTTAGACAATGCATCTTCACAACAAGTCTCCATTCATTGGATATTTTTTGAAAACAAAAGAGATCATTGGTATTCCCTCACTATGATCCAAGTCTATCACCAAGGAAACAAAATGAAAAAAAAAGGTCATTAAAGTCAAAGTCAATTCCTAACACAAAATGTCAAAAAAAATGATAGGTATTGAAGTGGAAGGATTGACCTCCAGAACAAGAAAAATTAACAAAGGTATAAATGTATTTTTCCAGTTGTAAGTGAAACATGAAAACTGGCGAAATTTGAACTGTATTTATAAAAGCAACATTTGTAATGGTGCCTTTTAAAAGCAAACACTCGTATAGGGAGGCAGAAGTAATGGAATTTAGGATTGGTGTCATTATTCCAACTGTTCTCATGTGTTTGTCACTAAAATGACGGGTACTTCTTCAGTGTATTCTGAAACTGAATGGAATCCAGACTGCACTGTTTCGCCACCAGGGTCCTGCTATAATTCAGCCAAGGCAGAAATTCCGGACCTCACAAATACATAATTGTAAATTTGTATCCTCCTCGAGCGGAGAAAATTTGGAGTTGTACAAACCAATACAGAAAGTTCTATGCTATTATCCCTGGTCTAAGCCAAATTGGCTGATCCCTGTTGAAGTAGTAGTTTTAATTTTAGTTTCCCTAGGCTCGGCATTAAAAGCAAAATCAACCAACAAGCCTGTTTCTGATTCCTTTCCAGTGAACTCTGAAATGAAGAAATTGGGTAATGTTTTCAGCTTTATTTGAATGATGTTGAGCGGATGGGTTAGAGAATTTTTTTTTTAAGATATACAATTATGAAGATGCATTTTCTAAAATATTAACTGATTTTGTCATCAGTGGGTTTTTTTTTGTAATTATTTGTAAAGTAATTAAATTATTTGATTTGTGGATAATATTCAGTCAAGTGTTAATAGCTTTGCAGAATAAGAGCAATTGTGTGGCATTACATCTTAAAGATAAAAAAGTCATATCACCAGACACCAGATTAAAGTCATTTAATTATATTCATTCTTCCAAAGCAAGTAAAACAAAATTATGATTACATTTCTGTCAAAGCGCCATAATAAATAAATAAACGTAATTTAGTAGTCAAATGTAACCATAGGGAAAATTACATGTCACAGATATGACAAACCATGGCAGCTTGACACATCTTGAGTTATGTAAATTGGTTGACTTTATTCACAAAGCAACCTCAGCTTTGTTCCGGTTCAGCATCCTCTGAAGACGGATTGGGTTCATTGCATCAGACTGAATGACTTGTTTCAAAACTATGATCCATTAACACTTAAGGCAACATTGCTTTGGAAGAATGCCATTCCACTAATATCATCTTTAAAAGAACGTTATGCCTCCCTTTAATCTCCTTCCCAGCAATCCAGGTGGAGATGTGTGGGAAGATCAAAGGAGAGTCTGTGAATTTACATATATAAATTGAAAATTAAATGCTTGAATTAAATAAGCTTCATCTGAAGGTTAGAAAGAAATTTTAAAATGCTTGACATTTCTCACCATTGTGGGCTTTCCAGGTACACACTAAAATGCTCTGAGATTTCAATATTCTGAGTCAGAAATCAAGCAATACAAAGTCAGGGCAGGTGGTCTGTTCTCAGACATGACTAACTTGACCATTTAATGTTGATATGAATTTTTAACTCTGCTGCCTGGCAAATTAATTTGAACATTGTTGGATTGTGGAAATGAAGAACATGATTATTCCAAGGAAGGCTTGTATTTTGCAGCTAAGATTGGATAATTTTGATGAATGGTCAACTTGATATATGTCTTTCTAAATCTGCCTGCCATTAAGTGAAATTAAATACAAAGGATTGTGGCCATAAACATGTTCAAAATAGAAGCTCTAAAGAATAATGCCACCCAATTTATTTATGCTGCATGATTTCAAGAAAACGCTTCTCCTTTCTTTGTTTTATTTGTAATCCAAAGTATCTCGATCCAATGCTATTTTTGACATTTTGGCAGGCTGCAGTTAAAATTTTATCCTCAAACGCAGCTAAGCTACAAAAAATGTGTGTACTTCAACCTCTGAATTAAAGATTCGAAGACTTTGCATTCAATGAATCTTTAATGTAATGCAGTGTTATTAAAAGGAGTTTCCAGAAATGAGCACTGAGATATTCCTTAAATTTTGAAGGCAAGAAGGCCATTAGCCAAAGACTCAAGATGCTCACGCTATGTTCTTCTGGTCCTGGATAGCAGTTGCATAAGTAACTGACACTCCAAATCCACTGGCAGAGACAGAACCAATTTGATGGAGGCCAGATGAGAAACATACAGGGTGAGTGAAATAACTGCACAGAGGCTGGTGTCCCATCATCAAGTCACTATTTATTTACATGTGGACAGTCCTTGACACTGATCCAGCTCCCTCAGAGTCAGATCTCACAATGCACAGGATGTCTGACACTCCTGTTTATACCTGTCTGCCAGGGTTCCCTAATTGGAGCTGCCCACACACGGAACTCGTATTCTGTGGGGTCCACCTGGCTGACCCTGTTACAATCACTACATCCCTCCCCCTCTGGGTCTGAGGACATAGGCTGGTTCTTTTTTTTTTGTAGCTCCTCCTGGGGCCTTTCAGCACCATGTCAGGCTCCTCTGAATCTGCCTGTATCTGCCTCAGTTACAGGCAGCATGTAACGCAGAGTAGCATGCACATTGAACCCGGAGTGTCTCAGAAGGAATACATTCTCTTCTTCGAGTGGCAAAGGCATCAAGGCAGCAACATCCACTGTGTCCATCTCAGATTCCAAACTCTCTTCAATACTTGATGGAGAGAGAGACAACCCAAGGATTCCAGCAGCCTTTCCAACTGTTCCAAGGAACTGGACAAATTTTGCTCCCGCCCTATTCGCGAGTTTGTAGCTTTGATATGGTCCATGCCCTTGTTCAGGACCGTGGCATCTACCTGAAGTTTACACATCACTGCACCTGACTTCATGCCTCTTACCCACGCAGGGCTATTCCATTGGTTCCTGCACCAAACTTCATCCCCGGAAATAAACTATCAACACCCTCCCACTCCCAGGTCCCGGAAGATCAAATTTAACCTGGTGCGGAGTCTTCTCCTCATGAGCAACTCCGCTTGAGCTATCCCTGTACTTGTATGACGGGTGGTCCTATAATCAAATAGGAACTGGGACATTTTGGTATCAAATGAAGCTGTAGGCTGTTTCTTTAAGCCTGCCTTTGAAGTTTGGAATGCAGTTTCTGCCAGACCATTGGATGATGGATTGTATGAGCTGTCCTTATATGTCAAATACCATTCGAATTTAGGAAATACTCAAAGACCCTACTAGTAACCAATGGTCCAATATCTGTGACAAAAAGTTTCAGGAGTCCATGCAAAACATTCATCCAGTTTTCCTATCATCATCCTCATGTTTGATGAATGATCTGAAGAACATCCAGCCACTTTGAGTGGGTGTCCACCATGATTAAGAACATTGCGCCCACGAAAGGACCTATATAGTTGACGTGTAATCAAGTCCAGGGTTTACCCAGCCATTCCCGTGAACATGTGGAAGCGGTTGGTGGTAATTTTTATCCTTGTTGGCACTCTGGGCACTGCCCCACCAATGTGGCTGTGTCTGCATCCAATCCTAGCCACCAGATATAAGTTCTCACCAACATCTTCATTTTGGAAACCTCCAGATGACCCTGGTGGAGTTCAGACAGAACATGGCAACGACCTTTGCTGGGCACAATCACTCTTGCTCCCCATAATAATATGTCCTTGGATCTGGTCACTCCGGGTCCAGAAAGGTCCCAATTCTGGTTGTGACGGGGCCCTTTGGTAACCCATCGCCACCAGCTGTTTCAGTATTGCTAGGGTCAGATCTTTCTGCGTCCAAAGTCTGATAGTATCAGCTGTGACTGAAAGTTTGTCCAGAAAATTTAAACTATCACGGACGCTTCCAGTGGCGGTCCCACCGGTGGTGTATCTACCAGCGGGAGGCTGCTCAATACATCCACATTTACTACTTGGCCTCCTGGAAGGTGTTCCAACGTGTAATTATATGCACTTCATATGAAAGCCTGCTGCTGAATCCAGCCTGAAGCTATGGGGAGCACTTCTTTGTCCTCTTTAAGTAGGCCTAGTAGGGGTTTATAGTCTGTTATTGTTACAAATTCACATCCGTAAAGGTATTGGTGGAAGCTCCTGACTCCAAATATGATGGCCTATCCTTCCTTCTCTATCTGGGCATATTTATGCTCTGCAATAAACAAAGTCCTGGATATGTGCGCTGTTGGGCTTTCTCCTCCATTGGGCCAACTATGAGCTCATGCTACCCTGATGCCATTCAAGGATGTGTCACATGTCCATATCAGATCTCGCTTGGGATCACAGTGTGCCAACGCCTCAGAGGATGATAGCTGTTCACTTCACTGAAAGCTATGCTTAGCTATGCAACCATTTCCAAGGTTAACCCTTTCTTAATAGTTGATGAAAAAGTGGCCAGGTTATATATAAACTTTCTGTAATAATTCACCAGTCCAAGAAAGACCTAAGCTCTAATACAGATTTGGGAACCGGGGCACCTTTGATCATCCTCAGTTTATCTTCCAACAGTTGTAACTCGGTTTTGTCAAATCTGTAACCCAAATAAGACACTTGGGGTGCCTGGAACACACATTCTTTTCCTTTGAAGGTGTACGCCCGCCTGTGAGACACAAGTATGGACAATGTTCAAGTTCTCTACATGCTCTTTATTAGTCTTCTCTGTTATTGGCATGTCATTTAGATAAATGCAACCTGGTGTAGATCTTGTAAAGTGTTCTCCATCGTCCACTAAAAATTTGCACAGGCTGACGGTTCCCCAAATGGCAGTCTCGTATATTGGTACAAATCCTTATGGGTTTTAATTGTAGCATACTTTTAGGAATCCTCATCTAACCGCAATTGCAAGTACACATGGCTCATGTCCAGCTTTGTGAATGACAGAATCCCTGCCAACAAGGGTTTGGGTATTTATCCAGCTACAAAAAGTGGTTTGTCATTTGTTTAAAATTCCCACAAAAACAAACTGACCCGTCAAACCTCACAGTTGGTATGACGATGCTGCCCATTTTGCAAACTGGACAGGTTTGATGATTCTCTCACTTGCCAGCCTTCTGATTTCAGCGTCTACTTTTGCCCATCAGTTGAAAGGCACTGGGCAGGCCTTGCAGAATTGTGGACATTCCTTCCTGAGCAACATGCAAGCTGCCCTTGGCTCCTTTGATGGTTCTTAGACCTTCCTGAGAAACCTCGGGGTATTTTATTAGGACTTCACTCACGCATCTATTTTCTATTTGAAGAATGTTGAGCCAATCTTGGTGAATCTTTATCAGCCAATATTGCCCCATCAAGCTTGGGCCTGAGCCTTTTACTACAATCGGTGGCAACTGAACCAGCTGCTTCTCAGATGAAACTGGAATCAAAGTTGTGCCCTTAATCTGTAAAGGTTCCCCAGTATGGGTTCTCAGTCTAGCCAAGGTTCGTGCAAACTTGAGTGTTGGAATCCAGAGCAAATTTCGTTAAAGACTGGTTCCACGATCACTGAAATGGCCACGCCAGTATCAATCTCCACTAGAGCCGGATGACCATTCAATCAGACATTTATTTTGGTTGCTTCTGATTTGGATGTTGTTAAGCAATTTAATTGTTTCAATCCAGATCTAGATCTTTTCAGGGTGTGCACTCTCCTAGAAACCGGCTTATGAGTTCTCTTACTCAATTTAGATCTAGTTAGGGCTCTTTTGCTGTCTTGAATCCGCTTACTGGCAGCAACTACAATGGCTTACCAGCCCCGAACCTGAAGAAAATTTTAGCAATTTGGCTGAAGCTTGGCTTTGTTTTGGGGTTTTGCTTTGGCTGACCTCGAGTCCTTCTGTTCAGGATATATCCTGAGTGAGGCTGTGCAATTACCTTCTTGATGTGAGTCAACATTAGGATTTGAAAGAACATGACCTCACTCTTACAGTGACCCCTGCTGCATTCTGAGACCGGTTCACAACTGAACACTAAAGACTAAAATATTGTCCACGGAAAGGGACATTTTTTGAGTGGCTCTACTATTGGATTGTCACCCTTCTTATGCCCATGTCCTTCCTGACTGGCCTAAAGAGAAGTTCAACTCAGTACACAGAGTACACAGGGGAGAGAGGGCAGGCTGTTTGACTTCAGTGCTTTCCAATTCCCTTCCAATGATTGAAGCTGTGCTACTGATGTTTGTGCAGATAGATAGTATTGTCGATTTGCAGAGCATGCGCATGATGTCAGGGTGTGCAAAGCTCTGCAAAAGGCTTTCTCCTGGCTCCAAAATGATGAAGCGCATATACAACCCACTGCGTCTCACTTGGTCTTGCACAACTCAGGCATATGGTCATCAATCAAAGCTCATCCTATAACATACAGTAACTGTCTGATCAAGGTGCTTTAAATACTCCAGAGTGATTGGCAATTATCTTGGACAGGATTTTATTGTCCACATAAACATCCATTATGGATGAAAGAGATAATGCCTTTCCTCATGGATTCTGACATGCTGCATTGATCCAGACCCACAGAATCAAATTTAACTCAACAGGTACACCACAGTTGGGACACAATTTACCACAACTTGGGTAAATGTGGGTTGATTAAGAAAAGTCAGAATGGATTTTCTAAGGACAATAAAAACAGAAAGCGATGGAGAAAATCAGCAGGTTTGTTCTCATTTGAGAAAACTAAGCCATATTAGACTCAAAAGATTAAATCTACTTCTCACTCCACAGATGCTGTGTTTCTCCAGCATTTTCTGTTTTTGTATCACATTGCCAGCACCTGCAGTATTTTGCTTTCTTTTGCCAAGGACAAATTTAACTAACGAGGTTCATGAGAATGGTCTCAAGAATGAAAAGCTTGACATATGAGGAATGATTGAGGACTCTGGGTCTATACTCAATGGAGTTTAGAAGGATGAGGGTGGGGGGGGGATCTAATTGAAACTTACAGAATACTGAATGGCCTGGACAGAGTGGATGTTGGGAAGATGTTTCCATTGGTAGGAGAGACCAGAACCCAAGGGCACAGCCTTAGAGTAAAGGGAAGACCTTTTAGAATGGAGATAAGGAGAAACTTCTTCAGCCAGAGAGTGTGAATCTATGGAATTCACTGCCACAGAAGGTTTTGGAGGCCAGGTCATTGAGTGTTTTTAAGATGGAGATAGATAGTTTCTTGATTGTCAAGGGGATCATGGGTTACAGGGAGAAAGCGGGAGAATGGAGTTGAGAAACTTATCAGCCATGATTGAATGACAGAGCAGTCTTGATGGGCTGAATGGCTTAATTTCTGCTCCTATGTCTTATGGTCTTATGGTCTTATAGTCTTACTTGAGTTTTTGATGCAAGACACAGAGAGTTAACAAGTGCAATGGTGTTGATGAGGTGCACGTGCATTTCCAAAACGCATTTGATAAAGTGTCACATAACAGATGTGGAAGTAAAGTGCTACAATCCCCAGGGAAAACTTTAAACCAAAACAACCACATTTACTAAATGATTCCCAAATGAAGAAATTGCCAACAAGATTCCACTTTTTGTAGCTTCTAGTTTAACACAAATCAGAACCAATGCAAAAATGTACAAATTAACAGCAAATGATAATTCAAATAAAAAGAGAAATCTCATTTAAACAGTTGATACTTAACCAACCCCTGCACAAATGTGGAATGTTGCAGCATTTCCAATTCAGTCTCGAGTATGTAGAATCTCTCACTTTCTCACTCACTTGATTTTGCCCTTGAGTCACATTCATAGGCAGCTGTATTCCAATTGAGCTCCACTGATATGATTAACACTGATGAATTACACATATAGGAATTCTTCTTACTTACTCCTGATGATGCTATATTCCAGAGTTCTTTTTCAAGTGACCCACTAATAATGCCCTGTTTCATTCTGGTTCCAATGAGGCTACCTTCCACAACTGCACTTCCGATGTATCTCCCTGTGACTGACAAGCCCCTCAATTGTGTCTGACCAATTTCCTGTTCATCTGCTCTCACTGCTTCCCCTCCCCAAAAGAACCACATTGTTCTCATTTTCCAGCCCACCAGCCCACATCTTCAAAGGATCATCCTCTGCCATTTCCATATCCCCAGCTTGATGCCACAAACAAATACATCTCCACCTATAACTGAATGGACCATTCTCTCCCTCGTCCTCTCATCGTTAACCTCCAACACCTCATTCCCCCACCCACAACACCTCCCATGCTCTCACAAGAGGTGTAACACTTGCCCTTAACTTCCTTCCTCCTCATAGTCCAATTTTTCAAATATTCCTTCCAGGTAAAGCAACAGTTTATTTGTACTTCTTTCAATCTAGTCTACTGTGTTTGCCATTCATAATATGGTCTTCTCCAGATACAGGTGATGAAATGCGGGCTGTGTAACATCTCCACTTAATCTTTGAGCACGACTCCAACCATTCAGTTGCATGCTATTTCATTACACCATCTTGCTCTGATGCTGCCATTTCTATCCGAGGCCTGCTACAGTGTTCCAGTGAAGGCAACAGAAGCTGGGCAACACAGCAACTCATTTCTGCTTAGGTACTTTATTCTCTTCAACACTCCAATATTGACTTCAACAACTTCAGTTGCTAAGCTATGAAACTTATTCTGCTGCTATGGCCCACTATTCACACTAACTCTAGATATACACTTTGTCTCTTTATTTGACCATTACCACTTCCTTTGCATTTAGTTCTGCAGCACCTTTGATTTCTAATCTCCCACAAACTGTTCCCTGACCTTCCCTTCTGTTATTCTTGCTCCGCACCAATTTCATCAACAACAAAACACAATCCATCACCTTTTCACTTTCCTTCAGTTCCAAGTGCAAATTGGATTCAAAACATTAACTGTCTCTCCACAAATGCTGCCAGACCTGTTGAGTTTTTTCCAGTGCTTTCAGTTTTTATTTCACATCACAGTTCACAGTTTGGCCACTGGCTGCAGGAACTGCTTTTCACATCCCTTTCAACCTGATACTGTGATGTCCTGCTAAAGTTGCCTGGCTTCCTGCTGTCATCCTCAAAGATGAAGACTTCACTCCATACCCTTATATACTTGAATTATCACATGCAGAGACAAGGCTATGAACTGAGAGAAGGGACCTTCTTTCCATGGCTTCTATCCATGCTTGTGGCACTTTGCTCTCTCACATTGGATTGTGTGCTACACTCACTGCTGCTGTTGTAAACTCTGCTGGAGTTGTTTTACATTGAAATCCATTAAAAATGTTTCCCTTGCTGCCCATCCTCAATGACTGGCTGGGGAACTTGAAGTGAGGATGACAATTTGTTTGCTTTGGTCAAGAAGAAACAGCCGTGTGCAATAATCAAGGAGTGGTGCTCCAATCTGAAAAAAGTCTTCAACAGCTCAGCAAGGACAAAGATGAAAAGATTCCACTCAATGGACCTTCTTGTCCCAGAGACATCTCTACTAGAGGCTGGTAAGCAGTGTAATTCGACAGGGTGGTGGCATTACCAAACTGTGCCATCTTCACACCTCTATCAGAATTAAGGTCTGGGCAAAAAAGAATCTGACATTCCTGACCTACTGCCAATTGACGTCATTAATGAATGGTCAGTCAATGGCCAGGAGATGGGCCAAGTGACTGGTAAACCACTGTGAGCTGCCTGTCAGTGCATGTGTGGTCAAGCGCAGTGAGGGTGATCAGTCTGTGCTAATTGTGCACAATTGAGGGCACTGAGATAGAAATGTAGAGTTAGCCTTTGCCCTTGCTTCCAACGAACCTGCACAGCCGCACCACCCTCCCCCACCCCAACCCCCAACTGCCCACCATCACATGATGTCCAATGCTTGGTGGTGGGATCATCCACCATGGGACCTGATTTTTGAGGAAGGCCCAGCACTGCCTGACTGGAAGAAGATACAGTAGGTCTTCCTCAGAAGAGTCAGTTGAGGTGTCTCACCGTCTCTTGAGCAAACAAGTGAGGCATCCATCAAAAACAAAAAAATTCTGCCCAGTCTGTCTCCTTGAAGCGAAAGAATAAAATTCTTGGTCAAGGTTGACAGAGTGGCCTCTGAAAAAAAATAACAAATTCAAAAATATCATTATCGAGTCATAGAAAGCTACAGCAGAGAAATAGGTCATATAACCCCATTAGTTCCCATCATGCTTCTCTCCGCATGAGCCATCTCGCTAATCCCACTGTCCTGCTTGCTCCCATGCATTTTATACGTTCTGCTTCAATAACCTTGTGAGCAGAAGGGAGTATGTCGAAATCATTAAGAGCAGAAATGAAATGAATCATGAAAATGTTAATTACAAATGACTGCTTAATTCATGGGAGATCAATATTTCAGAGTAACATTGGTAGACATCTGGGATGGAGTGTTTCAAATACTAATAATTTGATAACAATTATAAGAGATGCTTTGTAATAACAACACAAAAAGTTGGTTAATAGACCAGTTTTAGCAATTACTCAGTTGCTGGATTTGACATTTTAGGCAATCTGAGTCTGATCTCATCCTCACCCAATGTCCTTATTGTAGTCCTTGTGACATAGCTGATCTGCTTGCACAATGTGTGAGCCCTTGATCCAGACATTAGTACCGTGCATTCAAGTACCATTTTCAGCATCATTTTATGATTCTGAAGTATTTGAAAAGCCAAAATTTCACTAAGACCAATTTTAGGGCATGTGTCTTTGAATTGGTAATCTCACTGTGGCCACTGCCATTGAGACAAATGTGAAAACTTTGTGCAGCCTGTTCACTAAAATAATTGAAATATTGGGCCAAGGAGGGTCATTGATGTTAATTGCCTCAGCACTCAGCCGGAGACCTGGAACAAACAATACAACTAGTCTACTTCTCTTCAAGGCAGTCTTCCTTCTTCAAGGCAAGTTAGATGCATTGGATGGATGTGGCTGATGACTGACTGATACTATCTGCAAAGAAAGGGTCATGAAGCTGCCAAGTGTCATCTTCCAAAGATGATGGGAGCAAGTGGCCAGGGAGGTCAATGGCAGGAGTCAGGCCTCTAAAGATCTACTGGCAGTGTCAGAAGTCTGATGGCCTCACAAGGGTAGTCAAAGTCAGTGATTGCATCTTCATGTGATAAATCATACCTACTATATCACCTTACTCTCATCCTGTCAAATGTAGGACATACACATTTCGCACTCTGTTCCAGCCCCTGTCAGTCAGAACTCAGACCTAATATGGAGATATACCACCTCACTGTCATATATCTACCAAAGCTGAAACCCTCACATCCATCTCCAACTACTTCCACCTCTCTCCTGCTATATAGTTGTGGTAGGTACTTTGCACATACAAAGTGCAACACAATCACTCACATTCTGCCCTCTCTAAAGCTAAACAAGAATACTCATGATGGATGAAAGCATTGAGGAACCAGCAGGAGACTGATGGATGTCGCCCACCTGAGGATCATCTTGATTGGAGACTCCCAGACTCCAGTTCAGATATTGGCATTGCATGAACCTTTAAGGCAAGTATTGATTGGGATTGACATGTGATGAATCATTGGGCATGAATGGGCTAAAGTCAGTCTACGGCAAGAGGAGGCCCTGAGTGCCAGCTCCCAGATCAGCAAGGACATAGTAAAGTTCTGTTGCAGGTGACTCAGGAGAGAACTTTGATGGGGCTGCCTGCAGAAGAAGGCATGTACAGCCAGATACTTCGTGCTATGGCAGGGTTGTCAGACAATCTCCTAACCCTGTCAGAGTACTGAAGAGTCTGTCTTGATGGCTCAGTGGTCAGCACTGCTACTTCACAGCACCAGGGACCTGGGTTCGATTCCAGCCTCGGACGACTGTCTGTGTGGAGATTGCACATTCTCCCCGTGTCTGCATGAGTTTCCTCCGGGTGCTCCGGCTTCCTCTCACAGTCCAAAAATGTGCAAGCTGGGTGGATTGGCCACGCTAAATTGCCTGCAGTGCCCAACAATGTGTGGGTTAGGTGGATTTGCCATGGGAAATGTAGGGCTACTGGGATAGGGTGGGGGTGGAGGAGGATGAATCTGAGTGGGATGCTCTTCAGACAGTCAGTGTGGACTTGTTAGGCTGAGTGGCCTGTTTCCACACTGTAGGGATTCTATTCTATGAATATAGAACAGGTTTTGTACAGAGCTTGAAGTCCATCCTTTCCACCATCCAAATGATGGCCAACTTCATGGCAGCATTAGCAGATCCACCATGTGCTGGTGAAAGGCATCCGCATGACAGAGCTGCAGCAGAAGTTCAGAATGAGGGTCATGAGACTATGCTTGTTGCAATGCTGGCTTGAATTGCTGTCATCATGTCTGCAACCAGTTTCGAAAGGTGCACTTCAGATCATTACAGCAGTACAGCTAACTGTCCACCATTAGGTAATTAAGATTGGTGGCAACGAGTTTGAACTACTACAGCCAATTTGGTGTAAATGCACCAATAATGCATTTAAAGAATTGACCCAGCAACACTGAAGGAACAACAATATACTTCCTATCCAAGTTGTTGAGCGGCTTGGAGGGAACTTCGGGAAGTCAGGAAGTGAGATACTCATTGCAGGATGTCTAGCCTCTGACCCGGTCTTGTAGCAATTGTACTTATATGGCGAGCCCAGCTCAGTTTCGGATCAATGGACCAACAATCTGGTCTGCTACCCAGGATGCTTATAGTGGAGAATTCAGTGATTATAGTGCCATTGAATATCAAGGTATGAAGGTTAGATTCTCTCTGGTTGGCCACTGTTATTGTCACTTGTGTGATATGAATGTTACTCGCTAGTTGTCACCCCAAGACTGAATGTTACTGCTTCCAGATGTGGACTGCATCAATATCTGATGATTGTTGTGCAATGATTAGTGTACAATTCATTTCTGACCTTCTGATAAAGGAAGGTCACTGATGAAGCATCTAAAGATGGTTAAGCCTAGGACACTACTCTAAAGAACTCCTGAAGAGATGTCCCGGAGCTGATGTGATTGACCTTCAACAACCACAATTATCTTCCTTTGTGCCAGATATGACTCTAACCAATGGAGAGTTTACCCCCATATTTCCATTGACTCCAGTTTTGATAGAGATCCTTGATGTCAGACATCGTCAAATATGGCCTTGATTTTAAGTGCAGTCACTCTTTTACGTCACCTCTGGATTCAGCCATCTTGTCTCTTCTTAAGAGAAAACTCTTCTCCTACGTGAACTAAGTTCCTGATTCTTTGGAACTGAAGCCAAATGCTAAACAAATCATCTCTAGTATATTGTAAATTCAGTGTAAACATTCAATCCATTAATACCACAAGTGGCCTGCCAGGCAATAAAAGTCACTTGCCTTCTTGGAGATAATGTATTTAGGTCACTATACCAAATGACTTTCCCATGACTATCTTCACAGAACTGTCCAAAATCCATCCACTTTTATTTTAAAATCAAAATCCCATACATTATATCATCTTTTATTGCAACGCATGAACAAATAATAGTATAAACTGTAATCAATCATCTGTTTGATTAATTCTACTCAGAAGATAGGCTTGTCCTTCAATAAGACGGTGTGTTTTATATTACCAAATTGAAAGGCCAGTATTGCTAATTCTACTAAATATTTCATTTTCAGAAGCCATGGAGCAGGGGAGATTCATATTAGAATGGATCTAAGTCTAAAGTTACATGAGGCCTCATCAGGATTCCCAACAGAAACAAATGATGGCAAATTCATCTCCATAGTACGAGTGGAAAGGTAATTGATGGACATCCTACCATCAAGTTTTTACAGGAGAAAGAAATTGGTAATTCAGAAGAAGCCACTGGTACTGAAACTAAAGTGCATGAACATCAGCCTGAAAACTAAATAGAGATTTTTACCTTTTTTGTAATTCCATAGGCGAGGTTGATATTGCCTTATAATAATATGAAAACTAACAAAGTACAATTTACATCACAACCAACTCAACAAGGATTTGAGTGTGATATCAATGCTCTCATTTAATGTGCCATGAATAATACTTGAAGGGTAATAGCCCTATTAACAGAATAATGCAACTCTAATTTAGCAAGTGGCAAGAAATCAATCAGTTGTTTGGTGCACTACCAGATGTTGATCCCTAATTGAATAAAAATGTGTTACTACTGATAAAGAGTGTCTCAAAATAGCCAGGAGAACAGCTCTTACATATTCTCACATTTGCAAACAAGGGGCACATGGACAAGGAGCATACTTCAAAGTGATAATGGATCAAGAGGCACTCAAGCGGCCACAGAAAATGCAAAACTCCCAGTGGGGATTAAAAAGAAAGAGTTGCGTAGAATTCAACTTCAAAGTGATGCCCGGGACAAAAAATGGAAAATGAAGTTGCATGCCAGCTATCTCAGCATCAAGCTCTCTGAAGTTGGAAACACAAGAGGAGAATTTCAGACGAGTTAAGCGATTGTGGCAGGAATTACAGAAATGAAAACATGAAGAGCAGCCAAGGACCACATGTGTGCAAGTGCACTGCAGCAGCCTTGCAGAAGTAGATTCATGTTGGCATATCTAAACTGCATGGAAGCACAGATGGTTATACTGGAAAAATTTAGTGAAGTTTGATAAAATTGCTACAATCAGCTCTTAAAAACTGTCAGCTAGTGAAGACCAGAAAAGATAGAGGTCAATTTGATCACTGGTGTTATAACATTTGCCAGCAAAGTTTGGAGCACACTTTATGTCCTCTTCTGTTTCTGAGATTTATCTCACTGTTCTGGCAATAAAGCACACACTGGTACCACTAATCAAGCAATGAGGAGCTAGGAGACACTGGGTTGAGCTTTGCATTTAAACAATCTTGAGAGTTGTAGTTATGACACAAAAATAATCCAACAATGCTCTGACACCCAGTGTACGGCTGAATAAACAAAGTCAGATTTTCCTCCAGGCATTCAATTTTAGTTTTTCAGCTGCTAAGAATGACTCAATTAATACAATACCTGCTGGTCTCTGAACACTGCCTGATTCTGTTTATGACATCTCTCCTATATATTGAACCAATATTTAATATGAAATCATTGTGCAATGCCAATGAAAATTCTTTAAAACAAAAATATATACCAGGTGAAACAAATGCAATGAATCTAACAAATTCTAAGATTTGTAAAATGTAATTTTATACTTTACCATCTCCTCAGAATCTTAATCATTTTACAGGGAAATAAATACAAGATCTTGCATTTCCTATTTATAAAGTGACAAGGCTGTAGCTATGTCATGGTTGTGCAGTTATTCAGTAGTCTCACTCTTAACTTCATATTTCTTACTTTGTCACCAACTAATATTTGGTTTCAGAGGAAATGAAGTGGAGTGTTGTTTCCCTTTAATGATTAGCACAGCCTTTATTATATAATAAAAACAGCTCTGAAGGCAAGTTTGCTGTCAGTTGGACTTTTTTTTAGTATAAATGGTAATATTTTCAACCCCATGGACTGAATCATTAGTTCACATAGTACATTTAGTTATGTCTAATTCAAATATTACAATAATGTTAAATATGTTATGATGTTAAATGTTTTAAATAATTTCAGCAGCTTAGACCAGCAGGTAAACATTCTTATTCCTACATATCTGCCCTTTTAATACTTTAGTGAATTATATCACAGCAGCAGATAAGCACAACTTTGAACTTTCATGCAGATTATCCTAACTCACCCGGACAAGGCAAACAATTTTTTATAGATTGTTCCCTGCCTATCTTATTAAACACTTCATTTGGTAACGAATAAATGCATTTTTATAGACCACACAGCTTTATTCATTCAAACCTACAATAAAAAAGAAAAATATTATTTTTTTGCCTCTGAAGGCTGTTACCAGCAAACCCTATTCATTTTACAGAGAAAGCTGCCTTTCTCTGTCACTCTGCTAAACTATTTTACTTGATATTTTATTCCTTTCTTTCTGTTCCACACATTGAGATATCTGATGTTTCTTGGTGTGGGAGTTCCAATTCTTGCAGCTTTGGCCCTCTTTATCATGTTCATACTATTTGTTTTTATTCATTGTTGGGAACTAGGCATTGCTGGGAAAGTAGGCATTTATTACATCCATAATTGTCCTCAGAAGATAATGGTGGCCTGCTATTTTCAGCAGTTTTGGTCACTTGGTACAACTGAGTAACTTGTTGGACGACATCAGGATCATAGGAGCAGGAAGGCTGACGTTTCGGGCCTAGACCATTCATCAGAAATGGGGGAGGGGAAGGGGGTTCTGAAATAAATAGGGAGAGAGGGGGAGGCGGATAGAAGATGGATAGAGGAGAAGATAGGTGGAGAGGAAACAGACAGGTCAAAGAGGCGGGGATGGAGCCAGTAAAGGTGAGTGTAGGTGGGGAGGTAGGGAGGAGATAGGTCAGTCCAGGGAGGACGGACAGGTCAAGGGGGCGGGATGAGGTTAGTAGGTAGGAAATGGGGGTGCGGCTTGAGGTGGGAGGAGGGGATAGGTGGGTGGAAGAACAGGTTAGGGAGGCGGGACGAGCTGGGCTGGTTTTGGGATGCGGTAGGGGGAGTGGAGATTTTGAAGCTTGTGAAATCCACATTGATACAATTGGGCTGCAGGGTTCTGAAGCGGAATATGAGTTGCTGTTCCTGCAACCTTTGGGTGGCATCGTTGTGGCACTGCAGGAGGCCCAGGATGGACATGTCGTCTGAGGAATGGGAGGGGGAGTTGAAATGGTTCGCGACTGGGAGGTGCAGTTGTTTATTGCGAACCGAGCGTAGGTGTTCTGCAAAGCGGTCCCCAAGCCTCCGCTTGGTTTCCCCGATGTAGAGGAGGCCACAACGGGTACAGCGGATGCAGTATGCCACATTAGCAGATGTGCAGGTAAACATCTGCTTGATGTGGAAAGTCTTTTTGGGGCCTGGGATGGGGTGAGGGAGGAGATGTGGGGGCAGGTGTAGCACTTCCTGCAGTTGCAGTTCCTCTGCAACCGCTTGGGAACCCTGCAGCCCAATGGTATCAATGTGGATTTCACAAGTTTCAAAATCTCCCCTCCCCCTACCGCATCCCAAAACCAGCCCAGCTCGTCCCCGCCTCCCTAACCTGTTCTTCCTCCCACCTATCCCCTCCTCCCACCTCAAGCCGCACCCCCATCTCCTACCTACTAACCTCATCCCGCCCCCTTGACCTGTCCGTCCTCCCTGGACTGACCTATCTCCTCCCTACCTCCCCACCTACACTCACCTTTACTGGCTCCATCCCCGCCTCTTTGACCTGTCTGTTTCCTCTCCACCTATCTTCTCCTCTATCCATCTTCTATCCGCCTCCCCCTCTCTCCCTATTTATTTCAGAACCCCCTTCCCCTCCCCCATTTCTGATGAAGGGTCTAGGCCCGAAACGTCAGCCTTCCTGCTCCTATGATGCTGCTTGGCCTGCTGTGTTCATCCAGCTCTGCACTTTGTTATCTCAGATTCTCCAGCATCTGCAGTTCCTACTATCTCTGCTATTTTCAGCAGCTTTGGTCACTTGGTACAACTGAGTAACTTGTTGGACGACATCAGGGGTCTGTTAAGAGTCAAGTACACAAGTGGGACTGGATTCATATAGACCAGAACGCTTGCCTTCCTAATTTCATGTTACACCTGCCTGCTAGCTGGAAGAAGGACACCCAGGTTCCTTTCAACAACACCAACAACAAGATAATGTTGATAATAATGGTTGAAGGTTTTCTTCCCAAAAATGGATTTGGGTGAGATACTCTTTGGAGGTTTGGTGTGGACCTGTTGGGCTGAATGGTCTGTTTCCACACTGTAGGGCTGCTATGATTCATTAAAATTATCCCTGGAAAGACACAATTGTCTTATAAGGAGCGATTAAGAAAATTTGGTCTGTGTTTTTCAAGTTTTGAAGAAAGAGAGGTGATCTCATTGAAACTTATCAGAATCTTACATGGTGTGGCAGGATGAAGGTTGATAGAACATTTTCCCTGTCTGATGTGTCTAGAACAGGGGACATAGTTTCAGAGTAAGGAGAAGGTTGTTTAAAACTAAGAGGAGAAATTTCTGTACTCAGAGGGTGGTGAATTCTTGGAATTCTCAACACCTCAGGGCTGTGGTAGCTCAATCATTGAATGTGTTGAAGATAGAGGTTGAGAGTGGTATAGAAAGTGATACAGAAGTAGATGATTAGCTTTGATCTAATTGAATGATGGAGTAGTCTCGACAGCCTGAATGGCCTACTCCTGCTCCTATGTTCGTCCTTCTCTGAGCCAAATATATCTTCACTTGTTGTTAAAAAAATAATTTCCCTTTGTAGATGCAGCCCATACCACAATCACGACAAATACCAAAATTAAAAAAAACACAACTAATTTGGTGAACTAATAGTCCCATTTGACACCGTTAAAAAGCCTTTGTTGTCTTAGAAGTAAATTTCACCAATTTCTATTTGTCACCCCTTCAGAAAAATTAATCAGTGTGCTATTGTTTATTGTGCACCTTATCTGCAATGCACCTAGAGACTAGTGTGTCAACATTTCGCTCCTACATTATGTCAGTAGCGTGTTTAACAGGGTCAAACATCATCTCTGATCGATGGCCTGAACCTGAAGTAATGACCTGGACAGAATACTTTGCTTACTCCATGAAACTGGATCCCATTGACCAATATTTACTTTTATGCACAGTTGATCATGAAAGAAATATGTTTTCATGACATTACCATGTCTTGGGACCAATGTAATATTTTGTGGCACTGACATTTTAACTGTAAAGAAAAGGAAATATACAGATATCTGCTGAGAATGCTGTTACAATGATGAGAACACAAGTGCAGCCAGAAAAATATGCTACTATTTTTTGAAAAGGCACAACTTATATTCAACTTACTTAATTTAATAACCCATTTAATTACATACTTATGAAAGCAACGATTACCTGAAAGTCATTGAAATACCACTCTGGTGCATGACAAAACTTCATTTTGTTAAATTCTGCATTCTAAGCAGTGTCTGTATTCTACTCTGTCTGGTGGAAATGTGGCAGAGGAGGAAAGACCTCTAAAATGCAAAAGTCAGCTGTACCACTTAGTTCAGGTTAATTACCAATTTAACCATCAGATGGCTGAGGCACCCAATAAAAGTGAACAGAGCATGAAAGGTTAAGGCAAAGTAGGGTTTCTTTATCACAAGACCATAAGACACAGGGACAGAAGGAGGCTATTCAGCCCATCAAGTCTGTTTCACCATTCTATAAGATCATTTATCCAATCTGATAATCCTTAACTTCACTTTCCCGTCTTATCCCTATAACATTTGATTCTCTTAATTTAAAAATCTCAGCTTTGAATGGAACTTGATGTTGTTAAGTATAAGAACCATTTTAACCCTTCACTTGACAAAGGAGCAGCGGTCCGAAAGTTTGTGATTTCAAATAAACCTGTTGGACTATAAGCTGGTGTCATGTGACTTCTGACTTTGTCCACCCCAGTCCAACACCAGGACCTCCACATCATTTTAATCCAGAATGAGCAGGAAAACATTGTGGCTTTTCCACCAGGTGAACCCTGTTGATGTCATGCACATACTCTCCAACATGAGAGTCTTCTGGCACAGTGATAATGTTCCTATTTCTGGTCTAGGAGGCCTGGGCTCAAGTCCCACCTGCTCCAGAGGTATGCACTAACATCTCTGAATAGGTTGATTAGAAAATATCTACTGTCCAACATAATTCATTGATACTAATTCATGGAAACTGACAGAGCAGGTAGTTTCTTCCAGGAAGGCAGCAGACATCACCTACTTAAATTTTACAGCCCTTTCTCTCCACAAGATCATCCCTAAATGGTAAACTCCTTCCCATGATTTACCTGCTTGTTACAAGCTTTCATGTGGCATCACCCACCAGCCTCTGATCAGCCAATCTTCTGCTCCTGCTGTTGGTGAACCCACTCCTATCATTCCAGATAGACACTGTGGCAGCTGAGACCCAGGAGTTAAGTTTTAGGCCTGCCAGGGGATCTAGCCCTTCCTCCACTCCTGCCTGCTGAAAAATCTGGTATTTATAATCAACCCCACATTTATATTTTTTTTCAATTGTTCAATTTCATAAACGATGAAACATAACAATATGTTATTAAATGCCATCATTTAGACTGGTTTAAATATTTTCCATTGTAAAACAATGCCCATAGTCTGTTTTCGAGACTTGTATTGCATTTTGAGAAGATTATCTTGATGGAATATATTCTCTACTTTTTCTGATTGAACTGGACATAAGATGGGTATTTTGTCCAGCTTTCAGTTCCTGACTACATGCAGGTAAGTAAGATTGACTATAATTAGTTATTGCTCATAAACCGGGTAAATTCTATTAAATCATATAGAAATTATGCTTTGGTTGTGTCAATATCACAGGCTAACATCTGTATTCTGCCAATATTTATGTAGTTGGGATGAACTAAATTAGGCTGAGATGGTTGAGCTGATAATGAAAATCGTATCAATGGAAATAATTTAGAAATTGATTCTTGAAGATTTTGAGTGATGAGGCTGTGACTATTTCCTTTTGCAGGTCATTCCATTTTGGGATTGTCTTTTGAAGGAAAGATTCTACTGATACTGGAAATTAATGTTTTTTTTGTAGATTGTGTAGCCTGATGTTCTGTCAATTCCATAGGGTACCAAGTTCTTGTTTGTCAGTTCCCCTAGTCCATTCCATATTTAAAGAACACAGCAACTCTCCTTTGCTGTACTGATTCATGTTCCAAATCTTTGATCAAGGATGTAATACTAGTGTATTCAAACTGTGAATTCATTGCACAGAAGGCTGTAGCAGCCAGGTTGTTAAGTAGAGTCAAGGTTTAGATAGTCAGATTTTTAATCAGTAAGAAATCAAGGGTTATTGGGAAAAGGCAGGAAAGTGGAGTTGAGGATCTTCAGATTAGCCATAATCTCATTGATTGACCTACGTCCTATTTCTAAAATTGATACATTCAGAATCACGTAGGATAACTTTACATCATTCCAATCTTAGTTAAATGTTTTGCCATATAATGTTCCCACACAAAATGCATAATCCAGGACAAACAGTGCCTGGCAAGCTATAATACTGAAATTTTTGTTGCATTACCGATGATTCCTGTTCAGAAATCTCAAGAGCCCTGTTTGCTTTGGATGTTATCTGCTGAATGTGCAACCCTTGTTAAAAATTGGTTGTAAAATGTATCCCTAGTAAAGGTCATGTATCTGTTTCTTGAAGAATACGATTATAGAACATAAAGTCTTTCTGTTAGTACAGTAAACTTTGTTTTAACCATCACCTTATGAACTGGCACTCTCAATAAACCAGCAAAAATTCATCAAATATTGTGAAGTTTACTGTATTATTCAGTACAATTTTTTATTGATTTTTAATTTATTCACCTCAGTGTTCATGTACTTGTCGTTCAATCAAATGGCAAAATGAAACATCAACAGTTGATTTAATTTCGAGTGAATTAAATACTGAGTTCTATCATGATGTCCAAGTAGTCAATTGAGGATCAGAGTGGGAAAGCTCTCTGCCAGTAAGTTTCATTTAAGGCAAAATTGCATTAGTATTAAAGCGATTTATGCTTTTAATAAAGTATAGCAATGATGTGTATACCCCCTGCATTATGTTTCTATTGCTAAGTGTGTGTTTTTACATTGATTATGTGGACCTCTGGATTATCTGGAGTATTTGATTAACCAACACACTCCTGATCCCGGTCAATAAAATGTTTGCTGTAATAAACATAACAAGTAGAACGTGTTTTTTTTGCCATTTAATATCATCCCCCAGGTCTTATCAATTTATCGAATTCCACCAGATCATCTTGCAATGAATTATTAGAATCTTGATTTCTCCTGAAGCTTAAATCAATTAGTCGCATGCAAACAGGTGTACCCATACAGTCATAGGGTCATTGAGATTTACAGCGCAGACACAGGCCCTTTGGTCCAACTTGTCCATGCTGACCAGATATCCTAAATCAATCTACTCCCATTTGCCAGCATTTGGCCTATATCCCTCTAAACCCTTTACCCATCCAGATGCCTTTTAAATGATGTAATTGTACCAGACTCCACCACTTCCTCTGGCAGCTCATTCCATACACGTACCACCCTCTGTGTGAAAAAGTTGCCCCTTCGCCCCCTTTTAAATCTTTCCCCTCTCACCTTAAACCTATGCCCTCTAGTTTTGGACTCCCCCAACCCAGGGAAAACACCTTGCCTATTTACCCTATCCATACCTCTCATGGTTTTATAAACCGCTATAAGGTCCCCCTCTCAGCCTCCCATGCTCCAGGGAAAATAGCTCAGCCTATTCAGCCTCTCTGTATAGCTCAAACCCTCCAACCCTGGCAATATCCTTGTAAATCTTTTCTGAACCCTTTGAAGTTTCACAACATCCTTCCTAAAGCAGTGAGACCAGAACCGAATGCAGTATTCCAAAAGTGGCCTAACCAATGTCCTGTACAGCCACAACATGACCTCCCAACTACTATACTCAATGCACTGACTAATAAAGGCAAGCATACCAAACGCCTTCTTCACTATCCTATCTACCTGTGACTCCACTTTCAAGGAACTAAGAACTTGCTCTTCAAGATCTCTTTGTTCAGCAACACTCCCCTGGACCTTACCATTAAGTGTATAAGTCCTGCCCTGATTTGCCTTTCCAAAATGCAGCACCTCACATTTATCAAAATTAAGCTCCATCTGCCACTCCTCGGCCCATTGGCCCATCTGATCAAGATCCCGTTGCACTCTGAGGTAACCTTCTTTGCTGTCCACCACACCTGCAATTTTGGTGTCATCTTCAACCTTATTAACCATACCTCCTGGAATTATAGTTTGTTGAGAAGGTAATTTATAGATGTCAAGAACAGTAAAGACTAGGATCTGTCCAGTGAAGGTATCGCTAGTAGACAATGGCCTGTGTTTTCTCATAGCCAGACATCATTATTCTAGAGTTGATCATGGGAACCATATGGAATCTCGACCTGATGGAATTGCCTGGAAAGCTGAAGATTCCTCATGATCAATTCCCCTGTGCCTTCAACTCTCTAAAGACATCCATGCCCCCAAGCCATACCCAAACCATATCTATTCCCATGCCCCAGACCTGGCTCCCTTGTCACCTGCTCTGAACTTGATATGACTCAGATCCCTCCCCTCCCTCAGTAGAAACCAACACACCTCCACCCAGCCTCCCCACCAACAGATGTGACTTCCACCCCAAACCCGTAACCTGACGCCTACACACCTCACTCAACTCAACCTTTCCTACAAGCTCCATCACTTCTCTGATTTGTTTTCCACCTTGAATCCTACCCAGCCAACACCCAACCACCTGGTACGCTACCCACTTGACACCTATCCCAATCTACTTGGCACTCTACCACCTTGAACCCTGCCCTCAGCCACTTGGTACCCTACTCACTGGTTACCCTATCCCCTGCCCACTTGGCACCATATTCTATCTGGCATTCTGGTCACCTAGCAGCCTTCCTTCCATACCCACCTGCCAACCTAGCCTCACACTTACCTTATGTATTGTCATCTGACAGCAGGTATCAAAGTGGTTGCCCATGATTCTGGACCTTTCAATGTCAGAATAGAGCAGCTGCTGTGAAAAGGGGGTATATTTTGCATACCCCAACAGTTCTGTAATATCCGTCAACTGTCAGAATGAAAGTGTGGCTCTTCCTTTTCAATGGAGCCTTTGATCAGAATGTTCTCTCAGAAATGTGGAGATCTTTCATTTCATAAAGAACAAGGGACTGGGTTGGTGTGACATTGTCGCTCATCAGAAATTCAAGCCCAATGATTTTCCATCACACATGACTCTTTGTCTTCTCTTTGTAAGAAAATGCCAAATCTATTTTAATAATACGCCCCTGACATTATAGTTGTGAGGTTTGAACAAGAGGTTTCCATGAGAAACTTTGGCAAAGACATTTACAAAGTACAGTATTGCCAGATGAGTTATTTCATAGGTTTTCAGACATGAAACTAGGTCATTGACAGTCCGCAAAAAGTTGTGTTTCAGTGGAACTTTTTATCTGAAAACCATGTTGATTATGTACTAGGATAAAGTGCTTCATGACATGAAATTGAACAAAATGTTTGAGCAATTCCAAATGATACTGGTGAGAGATACTGATTTTCGTTCATCTTCACTGACCTAGTAAGTCATCAGTGCTGCTTTAAAAGTGATTGCTAAATATTAGAGCCAGTTTTTTAGCTTATAACTTTAAGAACTAAATTTCAATCAAACTCTTCTGCCTCAATGTTTAATCTTCACAGAAACATTCCCCTTTATACTTCATTAAATCCTGTCAACATATTCTTCATTTCTTCCTCATGCATATGCATAGCATCCACATAAATGTACACACGCATTTGAGACTGCAAATTCCACATTTCCGAATAAAGTGTTATTTTTTCCTGAATTCATCCTTGGATTCGTTAGTGACTATCTCATATTTGTCACTTCTAATTGTAGACTCTCCCACAAGTGGAAACATTATTTGTCTGGATATTTGATATACTATAACATGGTAATGTTCTGAAACAAAATAACAGGATACAATATAATCTAATATTGTCCATAAACAAATTATATTTAAACGTTGAATTATTGCATGTTCCATTGATGGAACCAATGTGCTGTAAATCATTTTCGCGTTACCTCAGATTTGTTTCTTCTTGTTGCAGTGAACACACTGTGGACGTTCACTGTCCCTTCAGAACGAAGGTTTACATTTTTGTAAAGTCTTTTCCAGCTATGAATTGCTTTTCTTGCTGACAGTGTTGTCTGCAGCCTTTTAGGCTAAATGCCAATATAAGGGATTTGTACCATTTATATTTTTGTTGATATAATCAGAATTCCCACAGCAGGAATAATCCTTCTATAAAGAATACTTTGTTTGTCAGTTACAGGAGATTTGCTTTTCAACCAAGAACCTATCTCACAACTACCTTTTATCAAACACTGCAGTGGCAATGTAAGTAATCTCAATGTTTCACACAACATGTTCATCCTAAACATTAGATATAATAGTTGAGAGGGTTTTCCAGTCTGACAACTGCCACAAAGTCTAAATATCAATTATCGCAGTCAAAGATAATACATTGTATATAGTGCTATCTATGCTTAGTGTAATTAATTTCTTCTACTGTTGTGTTCCTCTGCTGCAAATAGCAAGAATAGTGCACCATGTATGCCAATTTAAAACAGTAAATATTATTTCATTCTGAGGCATTAATTATGGTTTTCCATACCGTGAATTGTTGGTGCTCAACACACTATTCCAATAGATGCTGCTGTTTATTAATGCCACTGTTCACAAAGACAAATCCAGATTTTAAAAGTTTCTATCAAATCTGTGAAACAAAGAAAGGCTAAGTGATTTTTTTTAATGAAATGACCATCAATAATAAGGAGGGATGGCATTTGGAGATTTAAATGATCTAATCTGTGCATCACCTTGGATCAGGTAGGATCGGGCACGTGAGGATCAAAATTATTTTTAGTTAGAAGCTCACTTGGTCAAGCAGAGCACTGAGTATCATTCACCATTTTTCTGCATTGTAGCCAAGTCTTAGGGATAGCACCGCAACTATTGACCTCCTCCATTACCTCCATCCAGACTTTGTTAGATGGGGATGCCTGCTTTTCTATCCCACAGAAGGAGAATGTCCCTCCGGATAGCTGGGAAGATGATACACAGGGAATCATGAATAAACCAAGGAGCCATCCATAATCATGCCTCTGTCATTATTGGTAGTTGGAGTACATGAAGATTGCTGCTCGGTGGCTAACGATTTTGGATAGTTGCAAAGAAGTACATCTAACAGGTATTAAAAGCTTTTTTCCCTGATTTGAACTTCAATGCCTGCTCCAGCATCCTGTCCTTCTCCTCCAGGCTCTCCCTTCTGCTCATGCACTCTGCCAGTATCCTCGAAGCCAGCCACCCATGCAATCATCCCTTTCACCATCTTCCAGTCGGCTCTGGATGCTTCATTCACCAGGCAGTTCCATCGATCAAGCATCAACTGTGTTGACTACACTTGATTGCTCCAGGACCATGGGATTAGGTGGGACCAGTTTACGTCCTCCGTTCTTGTCACCCACTCAGCCAATGTAAATTCAACACTAGATCATAAACAGTTGTAAGAACATCTGTCAAAGGGAAGGCAAAGAAAGTTGATGGTACAGTGATGTCAGAGGTGGAGGAGCATGGAGGTTTCAAAGGGCTATAGTGCTAGTTAGGTAAGCAAGCAGACAAGACAGACAAGGACATTGGCGGGATTTGAATATGAAGCTGCAGTATTTAAATTGATATATTGATGGTTCAGGAACTATCTGTAGTAAGCAGGCAATGGACACAATATCTTTTATTTAGATAACAAAATAAAACACTCTGAAGCACTTCACTGGAGACTGTAGAGCAAAATTTGACATTTAATCACATAAGACAACATCAGGAAATATGGTCAAAAGGATAGTTAAAGAGGTGGAAATCATGGTATGTTTAAAGGAGGAAAGAGACATAGAGGCAGAAAACGTATAATAGGAATTTTGAAATTATGTTCTTGATAAATTTAGGCATTGCCAAGTACTGCGAAACAGATACAGATTGGGGTTGTATATGAGGCCAAACTTTTTTGAGCAGAGATACCTCGGAGGAAGATAGGGCTGGAAGAGAACACAGGCAATAAGTAAGAAATAATTTACACAATTTAGAATAAGGTCGGAGAATTTAAGTTAAGATCTCAAGCACAGACAGTGAAAGATGAAAGGCCAGCCAGGAGCGTATTCAAATAGTCAAGTCTTTTGGTAATGAAAACACACTTAAGGATTTCAGCATGAGATAGGTTGAGATAGGGCTGGAGTAAAAAAGAAAAGACTTGCATTTATATAGCACTTTTCCATACCACCAGATATTTCAAAGTACTTTCCAGCCAATGAAGTACTTCTGAATTACAATCATTCTTCCAATGCAGAATATGGAGCCAGGCAATATTACAAGTAGGTGTAAGTGGTCTTTACAGCAGAGAGCATATCTGAATCTTACCATGGGGTCAATCAGGATGTTGAGTTTTGAACAGTCCATACAGCCTGAGACAGTGATCAGAGAAGGTGTTGTATTCAGTGAGTGTATAACAGAGTTTGGAGAAAAACAACATTGGTGTTGGACTTTCCAAAGTTTAAATCAAGGAATTTGTGACAAGAGGCAGTTGAGGAGTCAAGAGAAAAGTGGTGAGGCAGAGCTGGCTGTTATAAATATTCATGTGGAACACAACCCTCTGTGTTTGAATGACATCTCCAGCAGGAAACATGTAGAAGAGAAATAGGAAGGGATGAAGGCTAGATTCCTGAGTACTTCTCAAAGATATCTGGACAGAAAGGAAGCTATTTCAGGAAATTTTCTGACTACACCTTGATGGGGAAAGGTTAAACACTAGAAGCAGGTAAGACTTTTTGCACCAGAAGTGAAATCAGAAATGTTGCCCCTATTTTGTTCAGCAAATATTTAGATTGTGTAGTTGGGATCTGGAGAATAGAATTCATCATCAGGCTCCTCTTTGCACACTCATACATTTTGCTCCACTGGGATCAATCCTGTCAGCCAGAAATATCTTCCCTTTTGATTTCTTATTTTCCTTCTGTGAAATGACAGGAACACATTTCATTGAATTGACACCAAGGCAAAACCTCATAAGCTTCATTGCAGTTGATACAATTTTCCCCATCTCTCTGGAGTCAATCAATGAAGACAAACTCAAACTGAATAATCCTGAAGATTCACTTACCAGCTAAAGTGTGGTGCATGAAAATCATTGCTTGTCAATGGCTCTGATGTTTGCAAAATTATGACAATATTAGATTCCATAAAAAGCACAATTAATAATCAATATATTTCAAACTTGAGTCCTACAGAAAAAAATAAATGAAGAAGCACATGTGTTATGGAATTAAAGAAGACTGAAAAATCAGGAGGGTCTTTTGCTTTTGTTTCATTTTTGTCTAGTTTTCAGTGGTCTAAGGGTTAATTTGAAATTGGGAAATATCAGACAATGAGCAATTATAACACAAGCTTCATGGGATCTGCAAAGGTCATGATCTCTCTAAAATTAAAAATAGAATCAATGTTTTCAATCCATTTACCCTCAGGATAGGAATCAAATTATGACACCTACCCCTCAGGAAATCTAAATTATGAATCATTCAACCATCAAGAAATGTCTTTAGAAAGTATATTATTTTACTTTCATTTGGAAATCTTTGTAAAAAATGATATTGAATTTTAAGTGGCCAAAATACACAGGATAATAGTTTCCACTTGGAGAATTATAAAGCAATAATCCAATCAAGTGATTTGAATGATATTATAAATGTAACTTTATGTTCAAGATTTGAACCCACAGATTGTATTAGTGACTTGTAATTTAATCAGAGTATACATTACTGTATCTGAATGGTCTGCAACTTCTCCTTGCAATTCTTATCATTTCAGTGTTGTTTTGTCACGAGTGTTATCAATTCAAGACAGCCCATGAAAGCAATTTGCAGTCCTGATGTAAGCCCTGATCAAATTTTACATTTTGTGACATGATACCTAAATGCGGATTGAATTTGTGAAGCAGGATTTGTGTAATATTGGATCTGTGATGAAAGAATTGAGAGTATTATCTTTGTGCCTTAGTATAATGCAAGGCATGATGTATTATTTCCTACAGATACATGTTTTAAAAACATTGGCCCAGAAATTTCTGCAACGTAGTCTGGAGTTGTGTATTGGGGCCATGCAGAAATCCCAGCAAAGCTCACTCCTTGGGAATTGCCTGGGTAGTTGAACCTTGGAGCAATTGCCTATATCTGGAACACTCTGAAAAATTCTCCAAATCCAAGTGAGAGTCAAAGATTTTGGAGGGTTCTAAGTCACCTATCTTAATAGTTACCCATAAAAAGTTAGAGGAAATGAAACTTGCTGTAACTTCTTGCTATCCAGGAAACTGAACCCCTAACTCAGCACTGATCCCCTGATGAACACCCACCTTCACTTATACTCCTGACATCCGGGACCCATCCCTCAACCCAATCCAATCCCTGACCTTCCCAGTCCAACATCAACCCCTACTCCTCAGTTGCAACTATCCCCACCTCTCCTCAGACTCAATATTGCTACCTCTGAAACAACACCCTCTCTGACCTGATCCCACTAGATCCAACACACTCCCATTGACTGGGTACACCTGCCCGGTTGCCCCAAACTTAATACCCCTACAATCCAACACCTACCCTCCATCGACCTGAAACCCCCCAGTGACTCGACCCTGCTGAAATTGATACTAGCCTTCCCTGACTACTCAACCAATCCTAAACCAGCACACTGGTACAGCAGGTAATCAGGAAGGGTAATGGAATGTTGGCCCTTATTTCAAGTGGGTTGGAGTATAAGAGTATCCAGTCTTGCTGTAACTGAGCTAAACACTGGTGAAACCAGATCTGGAGTACTGTGAGCAGTTTTGTTTGCCTTATTTAAGAAAAGATATTTCACTGAAGGCAGTTCAGAGAAGGGTCACTAGGATGATCCCTAGTAGATTAGCTTATGAGCAAAAGCTAAACAGGTTGGTATTTTACTCAGTGGAGTTTAGAGGAATGGGAAGTGATCTCATTACAACAAGCAGGAATAAACAGGAAAAAGGAAAAATGAGACATCCTGGCCTGACTCACTCGGTATACTTCATCGTGGAGGATCAATACGACCAATTTTTTTTTTCTTTATTCATTCACGGGATGAATGCGTCGCTGACCAGGCAGCATTTATTGCCCATCCCTACTTGCCCAGAGGACAGTTAAGAGTCAACCACATTGCTGTGGGTCTAGAGTCACATGTAGGCCAGACCAGGTAAGAGTGGCACTTTCCTTCCCTAAAGAACGTTAGTGAACCAGATGGGTTTTTCTGACAATCAACAAAGGGTTCACAGTCATCATTAGACTCCAGATATTTTATTGAATTCAAATTCCACCATCTGCTTTGGCGAAATTCGAACCTGGGTCCCCAGAATGTTGTCTGGGTCTCTGGATTAACAGTCCAGTGATAATACCATTAGGCCATTGCCTCCACCAATGTGTCCATTTACAAGTTTTATTTTGCTGATTTTTTTCCAGCCACCTGCCACCTTAACCCTTCACCCACCTACCATGCTACCCCCAACCTCCGTCCACCTCCTGCTCCCACACTTAGCTTACACACTTCCCTTCTTTCAATACTTTTCATAGGGGCTACAGGACCTTTCCATCACTTACTGCTGAGAAAGGGGAAATGGTTTCCAAGCCAACCTTCTGTACTCCTTTTTCATCGATTCCTGGAATCTTCTATACTTTCTTGGAAGAGATGGCTCCTGGTCAGGAATTTCACATTGAAAATTGGGATTCTGATCCAGGTTGGAAAGCTTTTAAAGTTGTAGCTTCTTCCCTGATTACTACTGGAACAAATTTATCTGCCAATAGTAAGATCTAACATGCCCATTTACCTTTCTAGGTGTTTTTCCTGGATGCCTCTACCACATCTTGTTGCCTTGGTCTTGATACAGTGCAAGGTGAAGCCATTCCCTTCATGGTGCCATTTTTTATTTTTATTCTTTTCCTTTTAAACATTTAGTGTGAATCCTATAGGACCCTGAATGACATGGGCAATGGGATGAGAAATGTGGGAGAATCATGTGAGAATTCAAATGAGGCCTTTGCGGATGTCAGGAGCAATTAGTAGTATCTTCCAAAGGAGATGCTGAGAAGAGATTCTCACCAGGGAGAGGCAAGTTGCCTTTTGATGGGCTTGTACTCGTGTTGCCAGCCTCTTTAACAGCAGATCTAACCTCACAAATGTGCAGCTTTCAATTCTGCCACCTACTGCAAGGAAACAAGTTGCCAGGAATTCCCAACATGAAAGTTTGAGTGGACGACTGGCGACTTTAACTTGCAGCTTCCACCTCTGAACACATAAAACCAGCTTTACATGCCCCACGGGCAGAAGTTTACACACCCTTTGTCCATGGACATAGGATACATGGGCATTGGATACTGGCCATCATCATGGCACATCGCACCACCTCCAACTAAGCTGCAGCAAGCCTCCTGGTCAGGAGCCACACCTCGAGACTCAGTGGCAACTATCATTGATAACAAGGTGTAGAGCTGGATGAACACAGCAGGCCAAGCAGCATCATAGGAGCATCATTGCAACACTTCTACAAGGTCACTTAGCAATCAGGGGCAGGGAGCAATTTGCAGATTTGACCAAACAGCATCTCAGGACTATAGGTTTGCTCTCTCAACATTTACTCACCTTCAATCTACCTGAAGGTCTACAGCAACCCTGCATTGTTGTGCTTTGACTTTTTGTGTTTTGTCCCCTCAAAGGTTTGGAAATGATAGCAAATAATTGTATTATGTATACAGCTGCAAACAACGCACACACCTAAACATCCACACATATAACTATGGGTGCTTATAAATATAAAACTGAATGCACATATTCTCACACACACAACTGTAAAGTATATATTATGTGCAGACAGAGAGTTCAACATTAATAACATTATGAAACATTGGAAAGTATGTCAAATAAGCATTATATAGTAACGTTATCTGCCAATCTGATTGGGTTGAGAGTGAAACAGATGGCTAAAATCTTGCAGTAAGTGGTAAGTTTTAAAAGATATCTTAAAGAAAGAAATAGACGTCCAGAATTAGAGACATTTAATGAGGGAATTCTAAAGCTTGGGACATGATTGTGCAGCAACTACAATTTCTAACTTAAATATTATTTGGTCATGCCTTGAATTTATCTTAAGAGGAAATGGAGGAATATCGTCAGCAGCTTTATTTGTCAAGCAAAGTGCAGTAAAAACAACCAAACTTTCCATTTAGAAACATATTTTTTTGATTTATTCTTCTCGCTGCCAGCTCAGGTACCATTGAGCTGCTTTCCATGTGGGAACCATACTCTGCCTAGTTGTTTTGCAGAATTCATCAGCTCCTAATACAGCAGGAGTCTCAAAATGGAAAAGAGAAACTTGAGAAAGAAGATAAAAATAGAAATATCTTAACGGAAATAGATCAGGAAATGCAGTTATGACTTCAGTATGCTAGTTATAGACACTATAATGGTTCCTAATATTAAATTTAGTTATCGCTTGAATAGCATTACCTGTTTTTAATAAAACAACGGATATGAGATTTTTACGTGGCTTAGAATCACAAGATGAGTTTAAGATAGTGGCATTGTATGTCAAAGAGACTGCTGGAACCCACTCATAAAACAGCTGAAGAAATTTGGAGTTTCTATTTCTCTGGACCAAGTCGAGCAGAAATGCTGATCCTGCTAACATTGGGTGGAGAAGAGAGATAATCCTGAGTGAAGGTGAGGGGGTTCATCATCCAGACTGTTTCACACAGATTGGCCATTTGTTCCTTCACAGGCCCACCTAAAAATTGCATCCAGGATGCAATGTCCATGAATGGGTTAAATGTTTTCCACTTGCCGTTCAGAACCCCAATTACCAATCATAGGCTGTCTATAATTCAGGGCAATTGTGAATGATCAGCAGGATTGCTCCTATTACAGCTACATTTTTTTCTCTTTATTCACAGGATGTGGATTTCACTGACTGGGCCAGTGTTCTTTCCTAATCTCTATTTTCCCAAAGGGCAGTTGAGAGTTAACCATGTTGCAGTGGGTCTGTAGTTATATGTAGCCCAGACCTGGTAAGGATGATAGTTTCTTTCCTTAAAGGACATTCCTAAATCAGATGGGTCTTTCCTGATAATTGACTTTGGTTTCATTGGATTTTTAATTCCAGAGTTTTATTGAATTCAAATTCATGATGGGATTCGAACCCAGGTCCTCAGAAAATTAATAATCTAACAATACTACCACTAGGCCATTGTTTCCTCGTACATTTACATAATATATAACATAAATAAAAGCTACCTTGCAGTGTGTCATTAACAGCAAAAATAAATTGCATTTATGTAGTGCCTGGAACATTGTAATGATCTTCCAAGATGTTTTGCAGTAGCTTTTTTGGGCAAAATTTGGCACTAACATCTGCATTAGAACTTGTAACCATGAATGTGATTAAAGCTGTTACTTTTAAGCAGAGTATTAAAAGAGGACATGCCGGGAGATGGAGAGGAGTAAGAAGGAGCTTCCAAAGTATCAATGTTGACCCTGAAACTTATGAAATGTCACTTCCCAATTGGATCTTTGCCACTGAAGTTCAGAAAGTTAGTGGTGGCCCCAAATATGACCTTGGGATAATAATAAAATAAAGAACTGCAGATGTTAGAGATCTGAAACAAACAGAAACAGAAATTGCTGGAGAACTCAACACGTAGCAGCATCTGTGGAGAGAAAACAGTTAATGTTTCAAGTCCGGCATGGCTCTACTTCAAAACTAGAAGCAGCTAAGAAAAGGTGGTATTTACGCTGATAACGGGAGGGGTGTGTGTGTGTGGTGTTGGAAGAATGAGTGGATAAGTAGAGACGGATCCCTGAGAAAGAGAAAAAGCTGAATAGGCACACAAAGGGTTGGTAGTAGACCAGGAAAGAAGAGAAGCTGGATAGGAGATAAGGGAACTATGAGTGTTGAAAATGGGGTGTCTGTACTGAAAGCAATCCACTTCTTGACAGGACTTGGAGTTGTGGACATTAGTAATAGAGAAGGAAGAGAGTGTTCATGCTCTGAAATGGCCTACTTCTGATCTTGTTTTGTAGCCTTTATGAATCTGGAAATAAAAATTGGTATCAGAGATCATGAAAAACATTGTTAAAACTCATTTGGTACTCTTGTTCTTTATAAAAGTAAGTCTACTCTCCTTACCTAATATGGGTAGCTTAATTATAAATAGAGATGTAAAATAAATTCTGGTGTCGCCAGTGTTATCCACAACCCAGGAATTACTATAACAACTTAATAATGGTATGAAGATTAATTTCTAAGCTGCAATGTTTAAGAATTTGAACTTTAAGTTGTCCCTGCTGTGTCACTGATTATCCCAGTAAACTTGTAATTTCACATTGTAAAGTCATCCCTGAGAATATGCTGTCTCAGTTATACAGAGCTTTATTTCCATTAATGAACATGTGGTAGGTATATTAGTCTGCCTGTACTCTAACATGTACATGCCGTCCATGACTGTTATGTCTTAGTTCTCAGTAGTTCTTTGCTAGAGATAACCACACTGGCTAGTGCTTAGTTGCACCTCTACGTCATCAGTGATAAAATTTGACAATTACTTTTCAGTTCATTGTTCAGTACTTTGCACCTTCACTCCACTCATTTATCCTTTGATTGTTGGAAACTGAACCTCCAGGATCGTATGCTTATTACTTGGCACTATCACTTAGCTCAGTATCTCCAGATCTTTGGTTTGGAAATATACCAGGTATGTTCATTTATGTTTTAAAATCTTAATGCTATTGTAATTATACACTGCAGGGAAGCTGGGTGTAGTGAACCAGATGGGGTTTTAATAATATTGAATGATAATTGATGTGGTCACTATTATTAAGACTAGCTTTATACTGCAAATTAATAATTGAATTTAAATCCCATCAGTTGGCACTAGGTGGGTGTGGGGGCACGGGGATGTGGGAACTCTTTAAACACACACCTCCCCATACCATCAGCCTGAGACTCTGAGTTGCTAGATTAGTAATATTACCCCGACATAATCTATTCTCAACACAAAACGAAAATGATTAGAAAAGCGCACATTCTGACATGATGAAATCATGTGGTGTGTCAATATCTTCCATTTGTCTTTCACACTTGTCCAGCAAAACTGGTTGATTAGTTCTGGAGCAGGTTGGGATTTTCAATCATCATCAAATACGTTGTAGAAATATGCAAAAAAAACTCCATATGCTGGAAATCAGAAACAAATTCAGAAATTGCTGGAAAAATTCAGCAGGTCTGGCAGTATCTGTAGAGAGAAAACAGAGTTAACGTTGTGGGTCCCATTCTGAAGAAGGGTCACTGGACCCACAACGTTAATTTTGCTTTTTCTCCACAGATACTGCCAGCATTGAGTTTTTCCAGCAATTTCTTATTTTGTCGTAGAAATACACCTCTTTCTTTCTATTATTCTACTTGCAATGGTAGCCCAATTTGCAGTTATTCCTGAGATTGGCATTAGTTTTTATTTGGAAGGCCAAAGATTGAAGTTACATTCTACAATTTGCAAAATTCTAAGCTGGTACTACAGTATAGTGCTGTTGAAGGTGTTGTTTTTTGGTTTAGATGATGACTAAATCTTGTCTACCCTATTGGATGGGCAAATCATCCCTGGTGACCTTGCCAATTTTATTTATCTTTATTTATTCATGGGATGAGGGTGTCACTGGCTAGGCAGCATTAATTGTCCAAAGGGGCAGTTAAGAGTTAACCACATTGCTGTGGGTCTGGAGTCACATGTAGGCCAGACCAGATAAGGATGGCCATTTCCTTCCCTAAAGTACATTAGTGAACCAAATGGGTTTTTCCTGACAATTGATTCACGGTCATCATTAGATTCTTAATTCCAGATATTTTATTGAATTCAAATTCCACCATCTGCTGTGGTAGGATTTGAACCCAGGTCCCCAGAACATTATCTGGGTCTACTGGATTAACAGTCCAGCGACAATACCACTAGGCCATTGCCTCCCCTTTATCCTTTAATTTATCCTTTAATAGACATCTCAGAAAAAGATCATCTGACCATTGCCACATTTGTGAGTGATTGTTGCGTGCAATTTGGTTGCTAATTTTTAACAGTGACTACACTTTTAAAGTGATTCATAGTTGTAAAGTACTTTGAGATACCAGTGGTTGTGAAAGGTGCTATATAAAGGCAAGTCCTTTTTTTAAAATCCCAATTCACTTTCTTCAGTAATAAACTATTTTATTAAAAACAAATAACAAATAAGTAAGACCAGCTTCCTTATACTGACGTAAGGATTGAGAACAAGAGGATACTAATGTGAGCTGTTTGGTAAAACAACCAACGGTAACATGAGGAAATGTTTTTTACACAGCAAGTGGTTCTGACTCAGAATGCACGTTTGAGAGTGTGAGGGGGCATGTTCAATCTTGGCTTTCAAAAGTGAATTGTGTAAGGGTGTTGAAGAGGCTTCAGGTTACAGCGGAAGATCAAATGTGGTTTTAGGTGAATTATTCTTGCAGAGCGCTGGCATTGATTTTACCAACTGACTGTCTTCCCTTCTGTGCTGTAATCATTCTTGGAATCTAAATTCTATAATGTACGAAGGTTGTGCAATTAGAGGTCAGCCAGCAGAGTATTAGGATATCAAAATTGGGAGATGGGAACTGGCTTCAATGAGGGCTTCAGTTGTTGATGGGCTAAGGTGGAATGGAGACGGGCGATCTCATGGAGTTGGAACTGGATGGTCTTTGATGTGGAGAGCATTGAGAAACTCCTCGGGGTCAAACAGTAAGCTAATGTGGTCAATAGTCTGGTTCAGCCTGAAACAGAGAATATATGAGTATAGGTACAAGCATATGAAATAGAAGCAGAGGTAGACCATTTGGCTCCTCAAGCCTACTCTGCCAATCAATAAAGTCATGGCTAATCTATTAGTGTTTCAAATTGCACATTTCCAGCTGATAACATTTGCCTAATAAAATCTATCTCTGCCTTAAAAATATTCAATGACTCAGCTTCCATTGCCTTCTGAAAGTTGCACAAATCTCTAAAAGATAAAAAAAAAAAGTTCTTTTCATCTCTTTCTTAAAAGTACCACTTATAATTTTAATTCAATGCCCCTTAGTTCAGGACACAACCACAAGTGAAAGCATCCTGTTCATATCCACCTAGTCAAGACCATTAGGATCTTACTTACTTCAATCAATTCTTTCCCTCACTCTTCTAAACTCCAACAGAAACAAGCCCAGCCTGTCCAAACTATCTTCATTAGACAAACCCACTCATTTCAAGTATCAATGTACTAAACCTCCTCTGAAAATCCTCCAACAATATTAACATGAACAGGAAGGGAGATGTAATCAATTGGAAAGATACATAATTTGTAACAGGGTCAAAGACAATGGTTTCTTTTTCTTTAATGTTCAAGTGAAGAAATGTTTTCTTTCACTCAAGACTGAACATCAAAAGAGAATGAGGTCCATGATGTCATGCAGCCAGATCTGATGAATGATTACTAAACCAGTTGTGATCAAGTCTGAGCCCCTGGGATTGTGGAAATGAAGAATAGAGAATGCGCAAAGCCATAAGAGAGTAAAGGCATTACTTGGGTCAAGGGCATCAAACTCTGTCAGAATGAATTAACAGCATCAGTAAGATTTAACTAATGTCCACAGCTCCATTGAACTGTATATTTGTTCTCCATGCACTACTCCTCTGTTAAACAGGATACATCTTTTTTCTATATTCTTGAATTTGCAATGTAATTGCAACAGTATTTTTGCAATGTCTAATATTGCTTTTTGCTGCAATCCATGAAATAACATCCAAAATTTCGCACATTATTTTAAAATAGATGAGATCTTCAGTTTGACTGAACGTTGCAGCCTGATCCCATTTTCACAAGCAATGGGCATTATGGACTCAGTTTACCAGCTGTCACTGAAGTCGACACTGCAACAGGATGGTGAGAAGCAAAGCTGGCTCAACATCACTAAAGGAAAAATAAATTACAGGATCACATACCCATGAAAAGTTATGAATGTAGAAAGACCTTTTTAAAAGATATAATATGCCTTAAAAATGCATGGAGTTCCTTTTGCAGCCTGCAAAATTAGATTTGATTGATGACAAGATTAATGAAGGGTGTGTGATGTTAATTCTTTTCTGTCAGCAATTATCTTCAATAATACCTAAAGGAAGCCAATGGCATATTGCCGGTAATATTCTCGATATCATGAATAAAATTCCATTTCAGCAGAAAACATAAGCACAATCAACCAAACAGCGTCCTTTTGTGCTGGGACTTCTGTGATGCTAAATATGGAGTATTTGTACTGTATGAAGTTTGTTGTGAGATGATATTCCATGTTTTGCAATCCTCTCCCCTGTCCCTTGCAAATGCTGGCACATGTTGCAAATATATTTAAATAGCTAACTATTGACATTCATTCATGGCAGCCATCAGCATTGGACACTACACCCATTGCTTTTAGTGGTATTACAATCAGATCCAGGGTGAGGTCCTCAATTCCTTACAGTTCTAGACAGAGTACCCCAAACTGTTAAGCTCCTGGGCAAAAAGGAATGAAGTGGCTTCTTTTCTTTATTCACCCACCCCCTGAGATGGTTGCAATAAGGTTAATTTAAAAAGGAGGAAGTGGTGGATGTGGGTACAATTACAATGTTTAAAAGAAACTTGGATAAGTACCTGAATAGGAAAGGTTCGGAGGGATATGGGACAGGAGCAGGCAGGCGGGACTAGTTTAGTTTGGGATTATGTTCAGCATGGACTTGTTGGACCAAAGGGTCTGTTTCCGTGCTGCATGACTCTATGACTCCTTTCCTTGGAGGTACTGTACTTTCAGACCCAAATGAACTTATGCTCTCAAAGGAGCCAATTTAACGAGGTTTTCTTGAATTAACAAAATGAGTGGGTTCATTCAATACTGTATGCAAGAAGAAGAAATATTAATAGAACACATGAACACAGCTTAGAAATAAAAGGAGCATCCAAAAAGTTACAAGCAGAAGAAGAAAGGTTATACGAATAAATCTGGTTTATTTGAGAAGAGCAATAGTTAAACATTGTGACAGTTGCAATAAAGGTTACTGGTAGCGTCGATCTTGGCAGTTGAACAGACGGTTTGTTTTTGAGATTCTTGGATTTGTAGGCTGCTTAAAAAAGATTCAGGACAAATGCATTTCAAACTGGTTTGCAGCACATGGAGTTAGGGAGGATCTATTGCTGAAACACAGGGGTAAATGAGAGACAATTCTTTGCCTGCGACTCTCACAGCACACTAACACTGGAAGCCAGGAGGTTAGACGAACGGGGGTCCAGTCCCACTAGCCTACTTTAATCAGCTTTCTAAACCCCTCTCCTTGTGTATTCTTCAAAGGGAGAAGCACAAAATGTATATGCAATTTGGGAGATAATCTACAGGGGGTGGCTTGCTGTTGAGGAGGAGTCTTTAGCCCCTTGTTATCTTTGTAGTCACAAGAGATCACAATGCAGTCTGTCTAAAGTTTCTTTGGCCCTTTAGATGTTATATCTCATTGATCCCACACAGTTAAGTTTATTTTTATATCTGTGGTTTTCATCTTGGTAGCAGTCCTCTTTTAAAAAAAACAGTTTGGAATAAGAGTGACAAAGTTCATGGACCCGCAGTCATGCGAGCATCGGTTATTAACAGTCAAACTCAGGTTAGGGTGGAATGAAGTGGTGCAGAGGGAAGGGGAGGAATGATGACTGTGAAGAGGAAAGGTAGAAATGGCAATAATGAAGAGGAGCGAGTTGGATAAGATGAAGGGGAGGATCAATAGATAGCAAAGTAAAGAGAAGAGAAAAATGAGGGAGCAACAAGGGAGCACCAAGGAATAAAATGGTACTTAAAAAGGGGAAGTGAAGACTCTGAATGGAAAAGGGAAGGGTACAGAAAAATCTGGGAGCAGTGGGTTGAGTGAGGGGGTTAAAGTTGTGTGCTAAAATTAGACAAGGGAAAATGAAAGAAATATGCCAGCATTAAATGGAGGAGGGGAGATCTGCATGAATTGGAATAGGCGGTTATTGAATTGAGGGAGAAGGAGAGTAGAGAGGATGGTTGAACGATGAGTTAGAAGCCTAAAAACTGCAAGTGCAACTGAGCACTGAGTCTGGCTTGAAAAGAATGTTGAGATTTGGAGGAGGACGGGGATGAAGTTCTCTTTTAAATTTCTGTTAACCTTTTCAGCTTGTAGGAATTGATTCTTAATTGTATGCTTCAGAATTCAATTTATTGGTACTCAAGAAGGGGCTTAGTGAATAAGGGTTAGTTATTCTGATTTCAACTGGCTAATCTCTAGTCTATGGTAAGTAGTCTGAAAGTAAGCTTAAGGTATGACAGGACAATCAGCCATGTAGAATGCCCACCCCGTGGCATCAGGATTGTGCCCCTTCTGAGCACAAGTGCAGTAAATATCACTGGCTGCAGAAATTTGAGTTGGGTTTTGGAGCTCAAGAAACAGCAGAAGTGATTGTAATACATCTGTGAGATAGAGGACTGCACAGATATCAGGGAGATGGTCACACCACAGGATAACTGCATGCAGGAAGATAGGGAGTGGGTAGCCAGCTGGTTTTCCAAGAGACCTGGGCAGGTAACACAGGAGTCCAATGAGATAATTGTGCTCACTAGTTAGATTACTGTTCTGGAAATTGGTAAGGGCAAGGGTTCCTCAGAAGAACAGCCAGGTGTACAGGAAGAAAGGGAAAAAAGTGGAAGAGCAGTAGTGAGAGGGAGTACATTATTTAGGAGAATAGACAGGTATTTCTGCAACCATCAATTATTTAGGAGAATAGACAGGTATTTCTGCAACCATAAATGTGACTCCAGAACGGTATGTTGCTTCCTTGATCAAGGGGTCAAGGATGTCACAAAGCAGCTGCAGGGCATTTTTCTGAGAAAGAGTCATGGTCCATGTCGATGCCACAACATAGGTAGGAAGGGTGATGTGTTCCTTCAGTCAGAAATCTGGAGTGAAATAGAAAACTAGCAAGCTACGTAGTAAAATAGTAATCTCCAGTTTACTCTGAGTACCATGTGCACGTGTGCAGGAATAGAAAGAAAGACAGATGAATGCAGAATGAATGGCTGGAAAGATAGTACAAGGAAGGAGGCTTTAGATTATTGGGGAACTGTCACTGGCTCTTCCACAGATGGCACCTGTGCAAGTCATGCAGACTGTATCTGAACAGTGCTGGGAATGAGTTCCTTATCAGGTAGTTTACAAGCGCCGTTGGGACAATTCTGTTGTTGGGGCAAATTCCAGGAACTCTCTCCCGAATATCATTATGCATGCGCTACATCAAATACACTATGATGATTCAAGAAAGCAGATCACCACCAGCTTCTCGAGCAATTAGGTATGGGGCAATAAATGCTGGGCCATTAAAAAAAAATGTACACATCCCCTGAAATCAATTGCAATGCCAAAATTGCAATCTATTTATATTTTAATATCATTTATTTTAGAGTTCAGATTTTGAACTAGCAGTGTATGGGTTTTATTCTGTATCTTTGAGGTGTTTTAGTAATTAATTTTTCAGTATATCTGGAGCTATTTTCTTAAAATAAACTGCTGAGAGTGCGAGTCTTGGGGTGAGAATAGGAATTTGCTTGCATTGGTAGAATTTTATGATTGGACAGAATAAACATTGAGAAACATTAGCCTACTTTCAGTTTAGGCGCATCAGATTTTTTTTTGGTTTACCTATGGCTAGGAAAACTTTTGTTTGTCTATTCACCAGGACCAGATTGAATTTAGATGGTAGGAAACAGTTTCTCCTTGAGAAAGGAGTTAGGTCAGAAAGGTTAGGTAATAGGTTACCTCAGTCTAAGGGTCTTAATTGAAAACTCCTTAGAAAAAGAACCTGGAAGAGGTTATTTTGAACTGATAAAGTCAAATCTCAATTATGTGACAAATCAAGGAAAAGACCAAGCTCTCAGAACTGGGAATTGAAAGAAATACTTAAGACAAGCCTATAGGTGTGGCAGAGAATGGATTCTCATATTTGAATACTGTAATGCAATGGTGTTCACATAGAATGGATTGTATTTTAATGTTTTGCTTTAAATATTTCAAATTGCCTTGTATGTAAATATCATAAGATCGTAAGATATAGAAACAGAAGTAGGCCACTAGGCCCATTAAGTCTGCTCTATCATTCAATGAGGTAACAGCATGGCTTTTTTATATTTTATCTTCTTTTTCTTTTGCGTAATCAATGTCTGTTTTATCATTAAAACCAGATCTGTAACAATGATCCTTCTGTTTCAATGAAAGAACACCTTGTTAAATAAAAACAGTGTTCTATCAAGCTAAGATAACACGGTGTAGAGCTGGATGAACACAGCAGGCCAAGCAGCATCAGAGGAGCAGAAAGGCTGACGTTTCGGGCCTAGACCCTTCTTCAGAAATGGGGGAAGGGAAGGGGATTCTGAAATAAATAGGGAGAGAGGGGAGGCGGATAGAAGATGGATAAAGGAGAGGATAGGTGGAGAGGAAACAGACAGGTCGAAGAGGCGGGGATGGAGCCAGTAAAGGTGAGTGTAGGTGGGGAGTTAGGGAGGGGATAGGTCAGTCCAGGGAGGATGAACAGGTCAAGGGGGCGGGATGAGGTTAGTCGGTAGGAGATGGGGGTGGGGCTTGAGGTGGGAGGAGGGGATAGGTAGGAGGAAGGACAGGTTAGGGAGGCGGGGACGAGCTGGGCTGGTTTTGGGATGCAGTAGAAGGAGGGGAGATTTTGAAGCTTGTGGAGTCTATCAAGCCAAATTTGAGTCTAGGATCTGACTTATCCAGTATTGGCATCAGCCAAAATCATCACAGAATTTAAAAATTGATTGTCTTGTGGAATTATGATGATGCTGCTATAATAGATACTTGGCTCAAGAAAAAGCAGATCTGGGCATTAAATGTTCCTGGATATAGATGTTCAGAAAAGACAGGAAGATAAGAGAAGAAGGAAGTGTGGCAGTATTGGTTAAAGACTAGTATGTACTGTTGGAGAACGAGCATTTCCCAACGGGATCAAGCACAGAATTGATTTGGCTAGAGCTAAAGAACAAAAAGGTGCAAATTGTTGAGATTGTCTCTTTTATTCCTTTGTTTTCTGATTTTGCTGATGTCCATTCAGCATTCTTCATCATTCTATTCTAAATTCACAAGCCCCAGTCAGTCCAAGGGATCTAGATTAAAATACTCACTTACAGAAAAAGCTGCCCTGCTGTCAGTGCCCTATCAGTGTTATCATGTATTTACACTACTTCTCATAAAATCACTGGCAAAGGGTGTGATGTCCCACTCCCATCACACCAGCCAATGTTCTATCCTATCTGCCAACCAGCCCCTCAGTGTGGTGTAAAATTCTGGCACTTAGGCTAACCATTGCCTCAGTTCCATTGTACCTTTGCACATGCTCAGTGGCTATTCTTAGACTAAAGGGCTAATTAACCCTTTACTCTACATATCCCTATCTAGTCCCATTCATTTGGAATATTTTAAAACAAATTTGGATGGTCAGTTCAGCCTGGGCATACTGGACTAGGTTTAGTAATGAATTAAGAGGACTCTTTAGAGTTTTGAGAATCATTCTGATACAAGTGGAATTAAGTTGTTGAAAACACTGGAGTTTATGAATTCTCAACGGCTATCCAGATGGAAGGAGGCCAGTTAGCTCAGTTTATTACCCAGTTAGCCAAACTAACACCAACAGCATGGGTCTGAATTCTTGTTCCAGCTGAACAGGCTGAATTCAGGGCCTCCTCCATATGCCACTTGAAAGTGATTTGTTAGAAATTTGTGAATTTGCATATTAATCCTTTCTAACTAATTAAAGATTTAACAGCTATCTTAGGTTTGTTCAACACCAGATCAGTTCTATGACCCTTTGATCTTTTGCTTATAAATTCTGTGTCTGATGCTACCTCTCTCACTGACACCTGAAGAAGGAGTGAGACTCTGAAAGCTTGTGGCTTCAAATAAACCTGTTGGACTATAACCTGGTGTCATGTGATTTTTAATCTGTTGCTACTCATAGTAAGAAATCACAGCCATGGATTAGCGCAGGACTCCTCAGGGTGGGGGGCAGGGCCACAAGTGGTGTTGAACATAGAACACGGAACATAGAACAGTACAGCACGGTACAGGCCCTTCGGCCCATGATGTTGTGCTGACCTATTATCCTACTCAAAGATCAATCTACCCTGCACACCCTACATTTTACTATCATCCATGTGCCTATCCAGAGTCGCTTAAATGTCCCTAATGTATCTGATTCCACTACCACTGCCGGCAGTGCATTCCACGCAACCACCACTCTCTGTGTAAAGAACCTACCTCTGACATTTCCCCTCTGCCTTCCTCCAGTCAACTTAAAATTATGCCCCTTTGTAATAGTCATTTCTGCCCTGGGGAGAAGTCTCTGACTATCCACTCTATCTATGCCTCTCATCATCGTGTACACCTCTATCAAGTCACCTCTCATCCTTCTTTGCTCCAAAGAAAAAAGCCCTAGCTCCCTCAACCTTTCCTATTAAGACCTGCCCTCCACTCCAGGCAGCATCCTGGTAAATCTCCTCTGCACCAGGGGAGGCGATGGCCTAGTGGTTTATCTATTATCTGGACTGTTAATCCAGAGACCCAGATAATGTTCTGGGGACCAGGGCTCGAATCCCACCACGGCAGATGGTAGAATTCGATTTCAATAAATATCTGGAATTAAGAGTCTAATGATGATCCTGAATCCATTGTCGATTGTTGGAAAAACCCATCTGGTTCACCAATGTCCTTTAGGGAAGGAAACTGCCATCCTTACCTGGTCTGGTCTACATGTGACTCCAGACCCACAGCAATGTGGTTGATTCTTAACTGACCTCTGGGCAATTAGGGATAGGCAATAAATGCTACCTCACCAGCAATGCCCTTATCCCTTGAATAAATAAAGAAACTTTCTCTAAAGCTTTCACATTCTTCCTATAATGAGGCGACCAGAATTGAACACAATATTCCAAGCGTGGTCTATCCAGGGTTTTATAGAGCTGCAGCATAACCTCGCAGCTCTTAAACTCAATCCCCCTGCCAATCAGAGCCAACACACCATACGCCTTCTTAACAACCCTATCAACTTGGATGGCAACTTTGAAGGATCTATGGACGTGGACCCCAAGATCCCTCTGTTCCTCCACACTGCCAAGAATCCTGCCATTAACCCCTTATTCAGCATTCAAATTTGACCTTCCAAAATGAATCACTTCATACTTTTCTGGGTTGAATTCCATCTGCCACTTCTTTGCCCAGCTCTGCAACCTATCAATGTCCTGTTGCAACCTACAACAGCCCTCCACCAACGTTCGTGTTATTGGCAAACTTATTAACCCACCCTTCCACTTCCTCATCCAAGTCATTTATAAAGATCACAAAGAGCGGAGGTCCCAGAACAGATCCCTGCGGAACACAACTGGTCACTGAGCTCCAGGCTGAACACTTTCCATCTACTACCACGCTCTGTCTTCTATTGTTCAGCCAATTCTGTATCCAGACAGCCAAATTTCCCTGAATCCCATGCCTCCTTACTTTCTGAATGAGCCTACCGTGGAGAATCTTATCAAATGTTTTGCTAAAATCCAGGGAGATGAGGTTTTGGGTTCCCAAGCTGCAAAGCAGCAGTGGCCATCATGGAATACTGAGTTGTAACATCAGTGCTCCCACTCTAACAGACAGGATCCCCACTCCACTTTCATTCCTTTCATGAACGATCATGACAATTTTCGAGCCTCAAATTGAGGTCACATTCTGAAACAGTTTGGGAGGCACTGGCTTCGTGAGAAATCACCAAGGATCTGTCTTCAAGCAGAGAACATAAGAAAATCCAGCTGGAGGTAACTGCGATTGGACAGCAATGACTGAGCCTGAAGTTGAAATCACTTTAATATTTCTGTTGAAGATTCAGTAAAATAAGAAGGATCCCAAGGGAGTATCAGACACTCCTCAACTGTAATGAAAAGGAAAATAAAGTGGATGTTGAAAATCTCAAATAAAAACAGAAAGTGCTGGTGAAATTCAGCAGATGTCTTTATCTGTGGAGAGAGAAGAGTTAACATTGAGTCAAGTATGAAGAAGAGTCATATCTGTCTTGAAACATTAACTCTGTTTCTCTCCCCATAGATGTTGCCAGACCTTCTGAGTATCTCCAGCACTTTCTATTTTTATTTGTGTCTTCCCAAACCTGCTCATGTCTGCAGAAATATACCATCGACAATAGTGAAAACATAATTAACTAATGGTTTCCATTTGTTTCATCAAATATTAATTTGCTTGGGATTTCTTTTTAACTTTGATCTGCATGAAATGATCTACCATCGTTAAAGTTCCCAATGTTTGCAATCACTTGCAATATATTTGAGAATTGGTTCTTTAATTTAAATTAAATTTGAGTACATGATCTAGGCAAACATTGTTTTTTATTTGAAAGAATTCATATACATTTAACAAGATCCATTATATTTCCAAACTTAGAATATCAGAATCTTTGAAAACATATCCTACTTTAAATTGATTGCAGCAGTTTTCATAAATCCACAGAATTCATTATACAGCTATTAAATGCCCAGAGTAAAAATAGAATAACAGGAAGTCTAAGGATGAGTTGCAGGTACAGAATGGAAACTTGATTTAAACAGATGGGACCTAAGATTTAAATCAACTGGAACCTTTTACATCACTGTCCTGTTTTTTAAAATCCAGTACGCATTGTGATGACTTTCATTGTCTGGAACTTTACTATGATATAACTGAAGCAAAGTCCTCTTAAACAGATAAATATATAGGTATACAATCTGAACATGTGCGCAGATCTGAGAACATCATTCAAGAACATCATGAAATTTTCACGGGAAAAAGTGACGTGGGGTTTGTTAAGGGGAGTCGCAGTATTCCTGTTAGGAATGTTAACTAGAAGGATTTTATCAAAGAATTCATTTTTATTTGATGATTCCATTGTATGGTTAAAAGATAATTGTTGCAGAATATATGGAAACAGGTGATTTTGATGAAATGATGTCAAATAGCCCAAATCAGCAAGGTCCCTTTGAGAGGTTGACTCCTACAAGATAGCCTTGTGCAATTCTAACCTTCCAAAAGATCCATATATCTGTTTGAAGAGCAAATGTTTACCCTTTCTGCACATTTATGGGCAGAGGGAGAATGGTCTGTAATGTTGGGTTGATGTAAAGCATTGTAAACCAGGAGGGAAGATTATGGAGAGGATATACTGTAACAACAATTCAACTCAGGATAAAATTGAGATTGTGCTCAACAGCTACAATGTGAATTTTCTCACAGCCTTCATATCATTTGGAAAACTTGGATTCTTTGGTTGTGAAAGTAAATGAATGAGCTGAATCCTTATAGAGATATGGAGATACAGGACAAGTGAGATAGAAACCTTTGGCCTGGAGCATTGCTTGACTCAGACAGACAATGGGCACATGGTCTGTTGTTATCTTTGAATAAAATGCCCTTCTGACAAATTCTATTTGTAAAATCTCTGCATCTAGAGCTTTAATTCTTTGCAAAAAGACAGCAGCTTCAATCTCTTGCAACATTAATTACCATTCAGGCACAATCAAACAACGATCCTTTACTATACAGTCATATTTACTTTTGTCACATGTAACCAACCTAAGACTTTGTTAAATAGCATTGCCATTCATAGCTCCTCCGATTGTGAAGCAGTCCATTCCTGCATGTAACAAGGCTCAACAACCATCAGGGCTTGGGCTCATAAGTGACTTGGAACTCCATCTCAAGGCTAACTTGTAAAGCCAATTGGAGACAGGCAATAAATGCTGCCTGTCATGAATACTGAAAAATTCATCATTTTTAAAATCCCAATTAATACAGATTAAGGCCAACTCCTTGTACTGCAGAGTTAGGGCCACTTTGAACAGTGTTATGCTGGACAATTGTTGTTAACAGAAAAAGGAGATTGTTGTTGCTGTCAATGAAGTGAATTTGAAACCAAATCTTAAAGGTAATGGACAAGCATTTAGACCAAATCTTCTATAATCCTTACTATCTTGAAGACTGACACAAAAGGAGTTAAGAAATTAACAATAACCTTGAAAAGAGCTTGCAGTTTACAAGGTGTCTTTGGACTGTAGGAGGAAACTGGAACACCTGCCAGAAACCCAGGTAGACACAAGGACAACATGCAAACTCCACACAGACAGTCACCCAAGGCTGGAATTGAACCTGGGACCCCGGTGCTATGAGACAGCAGTACTAACCGCTGTGTCATCATGCTGCCCAATCTCCTTAAGGATTCCTCTGATTCATTTCCTTTCAGCACTGAAGAATCCACGTTTTCCTGATATTTTCTCATCGTTTGGTTCTCTGACACCATATTCCATGATAGGCCTTCACATCATTGCTTCTATAGCTGGGTTTGTACACTAATGCCTCAGGAAGCAGAACCAAATACAGTGCTCTAGGGGACTATGACAGCACTTCAGCGATTACACTTCGTGCCACATTGATCTGACAACACAGATCAGCCCTTTGCTTGCTTTGTTACAGGTTGCTTTGAATTGGGTAAACTTGACAACTGATGTATTTACTGTTACTCAACAAAATTCATTTGTTTTTCCCATTACATTGCACTAAGGTGGTGCACTTTAAATCAAGCCTGCCTTCCCAGAAGTCTTCTCAAAAGTGAAAGATTTTATAATAGCACACAAAGGTTCCCCAATTTGCCTGTCTTCCATGCCCAGGTTGACAGAAAGCATGGGTCAGGTTCCTGTACTCAACAAAAATTCTGATTGATGACAAGTAAATAGACTCTAGTTACAGATAAACAATTATGCATCATCAGCATATTACTTTACTCATTAAAACGTTAACCCTCCCCCCTTCCCCCTTTTTAAACTCTCCCTTACTCACACATGCAGATTGACACAGGCGGGAAAAAACAACACATGGATGACTTGGGCAGAGGGAAAATCTGGGAAACAGTTCAGTGCTCTCTGTTCACAGGATCTGCTAAGATCACTTCTAAAAAACATCAGCAAATGGGCTGGATTATCAACTCGTTCATTTTCAGATCATTTTTGATTACACATATGGTAGTAACAAGATGAAAACAGTTCTTAGAAAAATACATCCAGATTATGATTTTTTAACATTTATTTTATTTAATTATTTGCATATTCCAAACAAAATTCTATTTCATCTTTTTAATATGAACAAATATGTATATTCTTTGAGATGCATGGACAGCAGTTTAATAAAGAAAATACAGTTTTATGGGGTAATTTTTAATTAGTAATGTCTAAATCATTTGTTGCAGGCATCAGAACCATGATTATTCTATTCAGTTTTGCTTAGTGTTGCTCTAATGTTCATTGAATTGACCACAGGAAGTTTTAAGTGTATTAAAGAGGCATGAACGGTGTCATGTCATGGTGCACATTACAGACTAACATCAGTCAATAGAATTCTGCTGTGCTCTTAAAGAATATCTGCAGTTCTTCAAATTAAGTTCCATTGAATGAATCAGAAAGCATTAAGAATCATTTTCATACTTCAGATACTGAGTTTCACAGTTGGCTACTGCAGGATAAGATATTAAATTAGACAAATTAGAAATGTTCTATCAAAGCATATTATGTTTGGTAGACAGGTATGCCTTTCTTTACCACTTCCATTCCTTATAAAACATATAAAACTCCAAGCATTTCAGATACTCCTGAGGTACATTGACATTATTATTCAGCTCTAACTCCAAAAATTACATTACTCCGACTGATTCTAAAACCTTCCTTATTAACTATTTAATTGCACTTCATTTATTTCACTGCATTTCCTTCAAGCTCATGCATCTTTAACCTTTTCCAATTGTGAACGAGTCACTAAATTCATTGAATCATGCAACTGCTGAACAGAAAATAACTTCATTTTATAATGCCATAGCATGGGACAAAGAAAAGTTTATTTACTCGTTTTCCTTAATAACTTATAGCCATTTTACATATATGTAGAGCTGTACAATTGTTGCAATTTTATACAATTTTTAAAACAATGTGGACCTCAATTGTGCACAGAAATTCACTAATCCTTCAGATCCACTATTTTCACACTTCCACTAGAATTATTTGATTAAGATGGGAAACAGTTTATGACGACTGTGAGAAGTTGAAATCCCAAACAGATAGAATTATTACAAAAGCAAAATACAGCAGATACTGGAATTCTGAAAGAAAATGCAAAAATGTTCCCATTTTCAAGCTGGTAATTTTTCTTCAACATCGGAACTGTTAAATACGTATCAGTTTTTAAGAAATAACAGCCGCAGGAAAAGGTTGGGAAGAGGGCAAGCGAAACAAATGTGTGATGCATGGAAGACATGGAGAGATTAATGGCTAATGGGATGGACAGGTGAAGAGGTGGCAATGGGTCAAGACAGGAAACAAAAGAAGAGCTGTCAAGTAAATCAAAAGTACCATTAACAATACGTACTGTTAGATAAAATGGAAGCAGTGGTTGCGAATTTAAATTGATGAGTGCAATTTTGAATGTGGAACTTTCTAAAATGTCATATAAGCATGTAATACATAACACTGCAAATATATAACGAAGTCAGAAATTGCTGGGAAAACTCAGCAGGTCTGGCAACATTTGTGGAGAGCCCAGACCATCACGGAAGCCAACCTTTCATCCATGGATTCCATTTACCTGGCTTGCTGCTGCAGAAAGGCTACCAACATCATCAAAGATCTATCACACCAGGTTATGATCTCCTATAACCTCTTCCATCAGGCAGAAACCTGAACACATGCACCAGCAGGTTCAGGAACAGCTTCATCCCAGCTGTTATTAGACTGATGAATGGACCCTGTAGCCTCAAATAATGCTGATCTTGGTAATGTTGATCTTGCCTAGTGCACGCCCTGTGCAATGCAACCTGTATGCCTCTGTATAAGTCTTTTATACAACCTCTGATCTGTACATCCTTACTTACTATGATCTGCCTGTACTATTCGTAAACAAAGCTTTTCACTGTATTCCAGTACACGTGACAACAAATCAATTAATTAATCAATCAAAAGTAGAGTTAACTTTCGGATCCAGTGACCCTTCTTCAGAGCTGATTGTAGCAAGGAAAATGTTGGTATATTGCTAGAGAAGGGGTGCGGAGAAGGGGACGGAGTAAATGATAGGTGGAAATGCACCCCAGGGAGAGAAAAACAGTTGGGCAGACAAAGGAGTGAGAGAAGGTTACAGATACCAAACAGAGTGCTGTAACAAGCCTGAGACAGAGATGTTGGCCAGGGAACACTGTGGTTTGTTGAATTGGCAGGCAACCTGAAGCTCAGGGTAACTTTTGTGAACAAAACACAGGTGTTCTGTAAAGCCATCACCCAGTCTGCATTTCATCTCCCCAGTGTACAGATCACTACATTGTGAGCAGCAAATAGAGTAGACTTGGGCACACTGAAACCCTTTGGACTCTATAATAAAGAGTTCAATAATTTTAAAACCTGAGCACTTTCTCCTATGTCCTTACCCCAACCCTGTGCCTACCTCACCGCCACCCACCCTGCCACATCAGCCCTTGTCTTCACATTGCCTGCTTCCACAAATAACCCACTGTTAGCCACTAATGGTCCCTATTAGCAGCTACTGATTCTCCCAGGCTGACGTTTACCCATTCCTTTTTCTGCCCAACTATTTTTTTCTCTGTCTCTCTGGTCTCCTTCTTTACCTATTGTTTACTTCTTCCCCACCCTCCACCCCTTTTCTAGCATATATACCAACCTTTTCCTAGCTACAATCAGTTCCGAAGAAGGATTACTGGGCCCAAAGCATTAACTCTGCTTTCTCTCCACAGATGCTTACAGGCTTGCTGAGTTTTCCTGGCAATTTCTGATTTTCTTTCTCATTTTCAGCATCTGCAGTTCTTTGGTTTTTGTTTTCTGCCAGTATGCAGCTGTGTAGATGTCTGGCACTATCCTCTTTTTTATAACTGGACCTAGAGGCCTTACTTGATCTAAAGTATTAGAATAGTCCAAGAAGTCTAACAAGAAGAGGTACTTGTTTTAAACATCATTGTCAACATCTTACATTTGTTCGGCTAATTACACTGAGTTTTTTGGAGGGTTTTTCTTTGTGAGGCTAAGCCATATCACACCAGACTAACCTAAATAACTACATACCCCAACCTATGGCATCCTTATGGTGGTCACTGCTAATAACCAAAGTCTACCATGCTGTCTGATGCTGTTCAGCCCATCCCCCATGCACCTTAAGTTCCTGCCTGTGTCCTTGTCTCCATCTCTACACGTCCCTCTGCTCCATCTCCCTAGGCTTAACTTACCCATCCTTTTTAACAGTGATCCTTCCACTGCTGAATAGGTCCCTCTTGGAGCTGCCCAATGATGAATTCAGGGACAGCCTCAGACCTCTGAACGATATTGTGGAGCACCCCCTAGATATGACTGACCAGACCCCCAGAGGCTGTGTTTCTTGCTCCCAATGGATGATATATGTATCTCCTGATTGCCACTGCTGGCCATACAGGAAGGACCATGGCCCACTCCCCAGACTGCAGTTGGATAGATCTCCTGACTTGCCTGGCCTGAGCAGATGACTAACCTTGACCAAGCCTCCGGACTAAATGCAGATTTATGTCTGTGACTGATGATAGTGGGATCCCCCCTTTGACTGAATTGAGGAAGGCCCTCCACCCAGTTCTCGACATGGCCATTCATTGAATAAATGTGCAGTGTGGTTGTCACGTAGGCAGCTTGTGAATGCTGTAGGTGCTAGATTGACATCTCAGGATTCCATACAGCAAGATGCCATCCACCTAGATCCCTACTGACAAGCATGGCAAGCAGCATGTCTGTGCGCTTATGCAATAGGCACAAGAGAATATAAATACGGCAACACTGATCGCCTTTTCTTCTGACTGAAGCACCAAAGTATTAATATGCCTGGCACGTCATGTCAAGGCCTACCCATCTAGCTCCTATTCTATCTCACATTTACTTCACATAATTATCGTTTCACAAAATCTGTCATATTGTCCAGCAGAGCAGCTAGACACTTAAACGGCAGAATATAGCACATTGACTACAGCAAAAGATGTCATGGTTTTGACGATGATTCTCTCCTCTATTTTCTCTATTGCTTTGTGATTCATGGCTCCAGCAATCTCAGTGTAGATCTAAAGGTAAGTAGGCTTTTATTTAATCAGAGTCACATAGGGCTTCCAACACTAATTAGGACTTCTGGGCCAGTGTACCTTTCTCATTAAATCCAATGGATAATAAAACTAATCATTGAAGAAGTGACCAATGCACCTGTATTTTGAAAAGAACATGAAGCCTTCACTTAGCAACTGACTCTGCTAATTATTCGCAGTTGCATCCAGAAACTCATTACCAAGGCATTATGTGAAATCTGGGAGCTTTGTAGTTGCAGAGTCATTGGCCCAAATGCAAAGATGGCTGTTAAAATGTGAAAATTGGGCCAGTGATATCAGCTGACTGTGACAAATGTCAGGATGTACCTGTACTCTCTCCTTTCCACACTCTCTTTCTTCCTCCATTTCCTTAATCCCTCTCTCTCCCGTTCTACTCCATCTTTTCTAATTCCCTCCTCATGATGTCAAATCTGAGATCCGGCCCATTGCCTAATGTAGTAGGCAGTGCCTAATGGAGTTGTAGCCAGAGACGTTTGGCACTCAGGGCTTAGGAGTTCAAATTGCCTGCACTCAAAGATAGCGGTACACACTGATGCTCACCCGGACAAAGAAAAAGTAATACTCTGACTCCAGCATCTGCAGTTCTTGCTATCTCCGAATACTTGGAAATAAATGGAGTGGTCATATTGGTGTTGCATTATAAGTCAGACCAGTATATGCTATTCACAAGTTTAACTGGCATTTCCTTCTGGGCTGGAAGGTGATTTCCTGTTCCTGCATCAGCTCTCACTGCACTGCAAGGAAGGGGGCTGAACACTGGGTGGTGTTGCATTGTTTCCAGTGCCTACATTTGTACGTAATTCCAGAACGTATGGATGACATCAGCTTTCTGTTTACACTTGCACACTCCTTTTGCCATCTAGGGGTAGCATTTATATGATTCACAGCCTTTTAATTTAAGAAGGGGTAAATTGCCATAGTGTTAAGGGATTGGATGGAGAGGAATTTGTTAAGTGTGCACAAGAAAACTTTCTTTTTCAATAATATGGGTGTACCTACGAGAGAATGAGCAAAACTTGACCTTCTCTTGGGAAATAAAGCAGGGCAAGTGACTGAATTGGGGAGCACTTTGGGGCTAGTGACTATAATTCTACTGGTTTTAAAATATTGATAGAAAAAGATAGTCCTTATCTAAAAGTTAAAGTTCTAAACTGGAGGAAAGCTCTTTTTGATGATATCAGGCAAGAGCTTTCAAAGGTTGACTGGGGGAGACTATTCGCAGATAAAGTGTTGGCTGGAAAATGGGAAGCCTTCAAAAATGAGATAATAAGAGTTCAGAGACAGTCTGTTCCTGTTAGGATGAAGGTTAAAGCTGACAGGTGTAGGGAAAGCTAGATGCTGAGAATTTGAGGCTCTGGTCAAGAAAAAGAAGGAAGCATATATCAGGTGTAGACAACAGGGATTGAGTGAATCTCCAGAAGAGTATAACGGTAGTAGGATTATACTTCACAGGGAAGTCAGGAGGGTAAAAAAGGGACATGAGATAGCTTTGGCAAATAGGTTTAAGGAGAATCCAAAGGGATTCTACAAATACATTAAGGAGAAAAGAGTAACTAGGGAGAGAATAGGCCCCCTTAGAGATCAGCATGGTCACCTACGTACGAACCACAAGAGATGGGTGAGATACTAAATGAGTATTTTGCATCAGTGTCTACTGGTACAATTACAACATTTAAAAGGCATCTGGATGGGTATATGGAAGCGAGAAAACTTGGGGAAATAAATAGCGATATCTTGGAAAGTGCCCATATTACAGAAGAGGACATTTTAAAATGCCTAAAGCTGGATAAATCCCCAGGAGCAGGATCAGGTATACCCTTGCACTCTGTGGGAATCTGGGAAAGAGATTGCTGGGCCCCTTGCTGAGATATTTGTATCATCTATAGCCACAGGTGAAGTGCCAGAAAACTGGAGGTTGGCTAACATGGTGGCACGATTTAAGAAAGATGGTAATGAAAAGCCAGGGAACTATAGACCGGTGACCCTGACACCAGCAGGCGGTAAGTTGTTGGAGGGCACTCTGAGGGACAGGGTTTACATGTATTTGGAAAGGAAAGGACTGATTAAGGATAGACAACATGGCTTTGTGCGTGGGAAATCCTGTCTCACTTACTTGATTGAGTTTTTTGAAGGCAGAGTAGTGGACGTGGTCTAATGGGACCTCAGTAAGGCGTTTGACAAGGTTCCGCATGGTAGCTTGATTAACAAGGTTAGATCACATGGAATACAGGGAGAACTTGCCATTTGGATACAGAACTGGCTTGAAGGTGGAAGACAGATTGTGGTAGTGGAGGTTTGCTTTTCAGACTGGAGGCCTGTAACCAGCTGTATGCCACAGGGATCAGTGCTGGGTCCACTGCTTTTGTCATTTATATAAATATTGGATGTCAGTACAAGAGATATGGTTAGTAAGTTTGCAGGTGACACCAAAATTGGTCATGTACTGGGCAGACAAGAAAGTTATCTCAGAGTACAATGGGGCCTTGATCAGGTGGGCCAATCAGCTGAGGAGAGGCAGATGGAGTTTAATTCAGATAAATGTGAGGTGCTGCATTTTGGAAAGGCAAATCAGGGCAGGACTTATACACTTAATGGTAAGGTCCTGGGGAGTGTGCAGAACAAAGAGACCTTGGAGTACATGTTCATTGTTCCTTGAAAGTGGAGACGCAGGTAGATAGGATAGAGAAGAAGGTGTTTGATACACTTGCCTTTATTAGTCAGTGCATTGAGAACAGGAGTTGGGAGGTCATGTTGCAGCAGTATAAGACATTAGTCAGGCCACTTTTGGAATACTGCATTCAGTTCTGGTCTCCCTGCTGTAAGAAAGATGGAGTGAAACTTGAAAGGGTTCAGAAAAGATTTACAAGGATGTTGCCAGGGTTGGAACGTTTGAGCTATGCGGAAAGGCTGAATAAGCTGGGACTATTTTTCCTGGAGCATTGGAGGCTGACGGTTGATATTATAGCCGTTTGTAAAACCATGACAGTCATGGATAGGGTGAACAGCCAGGCTAGGGGAATCCAAAACTAGAGGGCATAGCTTTAAGGTGAGAGGAGCAAGATTTAAAAGGGACCTAAGGGGCAACATTTTCATGCAGAGAGTGGTGTGAATATGGAACAAGCTGCCAGAGGAAGTGGTGGAGGCTGGTACAATTACAACATTTAAAAGTAATCTGATGGGTATATGAATAGGAAGGGTTTAGAGGGATATGGGCCACGTGCTGGTAAATGGGACTAGATTAATTTTGGGCATCTGGTCAGTATGGATGAATTGGACCAAAGGGTCTCTATGACTCAATGACATTACCTTGCTGAGTTGCTTGAAGTAGTCAGCTCACTTAATATATTAAAAGCCATGTCACTGTAATTGATGCCTAGGGTAAGGGGAAATGCTTAGTGCAATTTTCTGCAAGAACTGTAATTGTGTCACAATTTGTACAAATACAAAGTTTTTTGTTCTTTCTACATTAACCACTGTTTTCTATATTTTCTATTGTCAAATTAACACAATGTGTGAAAAATTTTTGTGAAGAATTTTGGAAAGGCAAATCAGGGCAGGACTTATACACTTAATGGTAAGGTCCTGAGGAGTGTGCAGAACAAAGAGACCTTGGAGTGCATGTTCATTGTTCCTTGAAGGTGGAGACGCAGGTAGATAGGATAGAGAAGAGGGTGAGTTTTCAAGGAGAGTTTTCAGGAGAGTTTTCAAGTGTAAAGTCTGCTTGCCATGTTGCAGGTTTCAAGAAAACTGAAAAGGGTGCTGCAAGTAATCTTGCGGCCACAATGATAACTATCAGTTTTTTCAGTTGTGGTAAAGATTCAGCAGGAAAGACCACTAAGGACTTCGAACAGTTTGAATGCCAAACAGGACATTCCTCGTTCTGACTGGGAGAAATCATTAATAGTATTTTCACCTTGAACTCATGTGGTGTAGCCAATGACCCTAATTATCAATGCCTCACAGCACTAAGTTTGAAAAATTATTTGTCACTAATCATCAAATTTTAAACATTTCACGTGTTGGGGAATGGAAATCGCTCAGTCTAATTCTTAATGAATTAGTTAACATTTTTTGGGTCAAATTTCTTTGCTAGTTGTTTCAGTAAACTCATTACACATTTAAATAAAAGGACTAGTGCCGTGACTTTCATTGTGATGTATTAAGCAATTTGGTAACTATGGTACACAGGGGAATTTCCATCCTCAGAAAAGATTAACAGATCACAGTAAAATTGATAGATTACTTCTGAAGCTAGCGGTTGGAGCAGGTCAAGGCATTGCAAATGATTATTAGGTGTTCCTGATTATATATTCCAGTAGATAAGATCAGCTGGAGCAGAAATTGAATAAACATTTTACTCATGAGACTTCGGCATCCATTATCACTCACCTGATGCGCCAAATATTGCTGGCAATAATCACTGCATTGGTATGCCATCAAGGAGGCATTTAAGTTTTTCATTCTGAAAAATCAGACTAATAATGGGCAAGTAACATTCAAGACACACCCATACACATGTCCTGACTCACTAAAACCTGTCCACTATCTACAAGTCAGGAGTGGACTTGCCTGGATGAGTGCACCTCTAACAACACTCAGAAAGCTTGACACCATCCAGGACAAAGCAGCCCATTTGACTGGCACCACATCCACAAGTATCCACTCACTCTACCACTGACGCTCCATAGCAGCAGTGTGTACTATCTACAAGAGGCACTGCAGAAATTCACCAAAGCTACTTCAACAGCACCTACTAAACACATGACTACTTCTATCCAGAAGGACAGGGGAAGCAAATACATGAGAGGACCACCACTTGCAAGCTCCCTTCCAAGCCACTCACCATGCTGACTTGAAAATCCATCACTGTTCCTTCAGTGCTACGAGGGCAAAATCCTGGAACTCTCTCCCTAACAGCATCGTGGGTCTACCTACAGCACATGGACTGCATGAAGCAATTCACCATCTTCTCAAAAGCAAGTAGGGATGAGCAATAAATGCTCGCCTGACACTCCCATTCCATGAGTGAGTAAAAATAACTACTTTCTAATTACGGAGCATGTTACAGACAGTCCATACCCCATTCCCATTCTATTTAGTGTTCAGGCCAGAATCACAGAACTATTATAGTGTAGGTGGATGGTGTTTGTCCCATCATGTCTGCACCAGCTCACAGAGTGAGCATTACGAATTAATGCCATTCTCCTGTCTTTTCTCCATAACCTTGAATATTGTTTCTGTTTAAATAATCAGCTCTCTTGAATGCTACAATGTTATTTTTACCAATTTTAAATATTTGAATGTGGAGCTTGAGTGATTTCCTTTGATTTACCTTCAACATCAAAATATTATGACAGGCTGAGATCATTGGAATGATGAACTAATTTTCTTTTGATTATCACTGGAGTCTGGGAGATAGTGCAGAAGTTTATTGTCATGGAGGCCTTTTTTATGGACATTGGAATGTATCGGCTTAAAACACCAAATGTCTTCTTTTTTCCCTTTCCACATTACATTATGCGCTGACATTTTGTTAAAGGATCATTAGAAGTTCTGGCCAGGGTTAGTATTCATTCAACAATAATTGGGGGCAAGGATTAGTTCTCTCAAAGAGCATACTATCACCCAAATGAATTTTGCACAGGCGACCTTTGAGGTAATAATAAATAGTGCCTAAAGGAATACTTTTTCAAACTCCTAATAGGGAATGACATAAAGGTTGATTTTCCAATTTTAGGTTCCTGTGAGTTGCTTTGCCTATCAATCTGTACATATCCATTCAGGCATGCACTCTCAATTGTTTCCATCCATATTTCTAATCTATTATGTATAGAAAATTAGAGAGAAAATACGACTAAATTCTCAATATACCCTTTTGACAGAAGGGCCTTTCTGTGCTTGGGCTGCGCTTTTACGGAATGACCCTTACAGTGGCTGAAAGACAATATTGATTGCTTGAAGAAGCTTTGCACGTTTTGGACTGAAATGTTTCAGTTGTACTGCGCTGATCTTTACAGAACTGTAAGCATACAGCAATCTAGATTGTTCCATTCTAATCAAGTTAACTAGAAACAGTTTTTGCTACATTAAGACAGTCAAAGTGGAGTGACTGAGAATGTATGAACTTTCTGATTCTAAGAGGTAGAGATCAATATCTCTTGATTTAGGAACCAAAATACCAAATGTGGGAAAATAGTTGATAACCTTGCACAATGAAAAGAAATCCATTATGAATTTTATTTCTAGCTCTGCTGTTAGTGAATTCATGAATATTTTCCATAATGTAAAAGGATAAATAATGGACTAGATTTTGCGGTCATTCACAAAGTGGCAGTACTTGCTTTTGACCCTGAGTAAAAGGTGTCTGCAAAGATCTAGCAACTTCTATGCTTTTCACTTTTCCCAATGTTAATTTAATCCCAGTCTCAACTATAGGGGATATGGAATGTCTACCAACTACGATGCCCTCAAAATTGCTAAAGAACAAATTGCATCGAAGAAATCCCACAGAAAGTAAAAAGATTCTCTTTCACTTCTTCTGCAGAGAATGCAATGTAATTTGGGACATAGATTTTGGCCTAAGATAGAAGCTGCAATTGTTCAACAAACTTTACAAAGAAATCAGGTTTTTATTATTTTAAACATCTGTGGATTTTTCCATGACCATGCAAGAATTTGGCTATCCACCAAAAGTTTTTCATGGCCAGAGAGGCTGTTCATCAATAATTATTAGTACATTGTTTAAAAAGTTACATCTCATTCAAAAAGGCAAATGATTTAAAAAAAAATTTACAGCAAGATTAATAGCATTAAGAAAGAAAGATTCACAACAAATGATTCACTAAGGCATCCTACAGAGGAGCAGACAATCACTGGCAACAACTTTCAGCATATATGTTGGTTGTAAGCAGATGTATACCTCTTCAGTTACTTAAAAAAAACCTGTTTTGTTCTGTGGTTGCACTTCGGCCCCATGCTCCAAATCTTTGGGCACCTTGTGTGGGCGGGTACAGGAAAGTCAGAGGACCTCCTCATGGGCCTGCTTCTGAGTCTAGCTAAAATAGACAAAAACAAGGCCAGGCAGTGGTCCATGGAAGTGGGTCATAGTTCCTGACTGCTTGCCTCAGAGTGTCCGGGACGCAGGTTCGATTCCAGCCTCAGACGACTGTCTGTGTGGAGTTTGCACATTCTCCTCCCTGTCTGCGTGGGTTTCCTCTGAATGCTTTGGTTTCCTCCCACGGTCCAAAGATGTGCAGGTTAGGTGGATTGGCCATGCTAAATTGCCCATAGTGTCTAGAACATAGAACATAGAACATTACAGTGCAGTACAGGCCCTTCAGCCCTCGATGTTGCACCGACCTGTGAAACCAATCTGAAACCTATCTAACCTACACTATTCCATTATCATCCATATGTTTATCCAATGACCATTTAAATGCCCTTAAAGTTGGCGAGTCTACTACTTTTGCAGGCAGGGCATTCCACACCCTTACTACTCTCTGAGTAAAGAACCTACCTCTGACATCTGTCCTATATCTATCACCCTTCAATTTAAAGCTATGTCCCCTCGTGCTAGCCATCACCATCCGAGGAAAAAGGCTCCCACTGTCCACCCTATCTAATCCTCTGATTATCTTGTATGTCTCTATTAAGTCACCTCTTAACCTTCTTCTCTCCAACGAAAACAGCCTCAAGTCCCTCAGCCTTTCCTCATAAGACCTTCCCTCCATACCAGGCAACATCCTGGTAAATCTCCTCTGCACCCTTTCCAATGCTTCCACATCCTTCCTATAATGCGGTGATCAGAACTGTACGCAATACTCCAAGTGCGGCCGCACCAGAGTTTTGTACAGCTGCAACATGACCTCATGGCTCCGAAACTCAATCCCTCTACCAATAAAACCTAACACACCGTACGCTTTCTTAACAACCCTATGAACCTGGGTGGCAACTTTCAGTGATCTATGCACATGGACACCAAGATCTCTCTGCTCATCCACACTACCAAGAATCTTACCATTAGCCCTGTAATCCGTATTCCTGTTACTCCTTCCAAAGTGAATCACCTCACACTTTTCCGCATTAAACTCCATTTGCCACCTCTCAGCCCAGCTCTGCAGCTTATCTATGTCCCTCTGTAACCTGCAACATCCTTCCGCACTATCCACAACTCCACCGACTTTGGTGTCATCCGCAAATTTACTAACCCATCCTTCTATGCTCTCATCCAGGTCATTTATAAAAATGACAAACAGCAGTGGCCCCAAAACAGATCCTTGAGGTACACCACTAGTAACTGAACTCCAGGATGAACATTTCCCATCAACCACCATCGTCTGTCTTCTTACAGCTAGCCAATTTCTGATCCAAAAACTAATACATTTCTGTTTGATGTTATATTCTGCTTAAGTTTATTATCCATAAACACAATGCAGTGAGACAGAAATTTGGAAATCTGATGAGATTCATTTAACAGAATAGTTCATAGAATCCCTACAGTGTGGAGACAGGCCCTTCGGCCCAACAAGTCCACAACGACCCTCAGAGCATCCCACCCAGACCCATCCCCCTAATCTACACATCCCTGAACACTACAATCCACCTAGCCTGCACATCTTTAGACTGTGGGAGGAAATCGGAGCACCTGGAGGAAACCCACGCAGACACTGGGAGAACGTGCAAACTCCACACAGACAGTCACCCGAGGCTGGAATCGAACGCAGGTCCCTGGTGGTGTGAGGCAGCAGTGCTCTGCACTGAGCCACCGTGCTGCCCCTGTCTAGGGTGGGAAATTCAGTGATAGGGTAAGGGGTGAGTCTGGGTGGGATGCTCTTCAGAGGGTCGGTATGGGCTCGATGGGCTGAATGGCCTGCTGCCCCACTGTAGGGACTCTATGACTGCTTCCCCTGGCAGATTCGTTGGTGTTGATTTGCATTCATTAAGCAAGAATTTGCCCCAAAGGCAGTGACCTAACACAAGAAATCATTAACCAAAATAAAGCAGATCAATGAGTTTGCCTCAAGGCAGAGACAAGGATGGTGCCATTCGTACAAATTCTGAATTGCAAATGTTATTAGATGAATAAGTTACCTACAGCCAAACAAGTGAAAAGTGGGAGTTGAAAGCAAAGGAAGACAGGTTATATAAAGCAAGTTATATCAATCTACTGGCTTTCTGATTACATTCAAATGTATCATTTGACTTGCACACAAATGCTCCGGTATAAGATTTTAGAGAGCAACTATTTCAGCTTTGCGAAAAGTGTTTGCAAAAGAAAACAACAGATACTGATTAGAAAATATACTTGAAAAGTTGAGATACAGATGGAAATGAGTTGCAAAAGTAGTTAGAGAAAGAACAATTAGCTATTATGGATTTTTACCTGGAGGAAAAGGCCATTCTCCAATAAGCAATCCTGAAAAAGTGGCGCATGTGGAGGTAAAAGGGAAGAGTAAGCCTGGGCTGAACTCCAGTGAGGAAAAGCACTTGGATTTGGAAGCAGGTTCTGGATATCTAGAACATGTCTAAAATGATGGTTAGGATAGGAACCCTCAAGACATTTAAAAACAATTTAGATGAACATTTGAAATGCTATAGCATACAAGGCTATGGGTCAAGTGCTGGGAAATGGAATTAGACTGGATGGATGTTTGAAGGCTATGTAGACATGATGGGCCAAAGGATGTCTTCCTGTGCTGAAAGTGGTCTTCTGGTAAGGTGCAATGTGACCATTCAAAACCTGCTGGTCACAGAGCCGTACAATTACAACAGAGAGAGCATCTCAAAAAAATATGAAATTAGTATTAATTGAAAGTTTTAGTGCATAAATACACTATGTGGAGTTTTTTGAGCAGCTAAATACAAGTAGTTGCCTTCCTATTAAAGTACAAATTAAACATACTGTAACTCTTCATCTATTGTGCCCAACAGCACAGAAATAAGCACACAACAAGGAGTAGGCCAAGATTGTTAGAGTAATTCCCAATATTGGTTCAGTGAATCTGACAGGGGAGGAGGTATGGTCCCTGCCTCTATAAAGGGCAGTAAAAAATTGAGGAGGCTTGATCTTCAGAGCCAAAGCACTGGGCCCCACCAAAACTCATGTCACAGCTCATCCTGCAGCCTGGCGAATAAGTTGGTGGTGGTCTCCCTCAAGAGCCCATCTTCATTAATATCAGGAAACCTACACATAGCTGAGACATTTTTAGTCTGCTTTCTTCCCTAGATAGTGTGACAGGCCATTGCCACTTTGCTGTCTACCCCTTTCCCGAGTTCCCACCTAGAGGTTAAGCTTCTTGTTGCTCTCACTGTTGCGCTTCTGCCTTATCCTGCCTTCCTCTGCATCACTCCATGTCCTCACGGAGCCCACAAAAACTGGCTGAATCAGCATTGTGCCTGTTGGTCTTGTGATGAAAGGAGTATGATATATATATTATATATATATATAATAGATAATATATTGGCGCTTGGATTTCAGAATACAGGCAGATGCACGTGGGTCAGTTCTGTGAAGGTAATATGTTTAAACAGGTCATAAAGTTATTTGGACAGTGACCTAAATGTTTGAGTTCCAAGAAAGCATGTGACCTCTGTGACTTGCCTGAGAGAACCCCATAGTGTTAATTGATAAAATATTTGGATTGTTGTGTTTCAGTCAGGTAGAGTGAACACATCAAAGCAATTAGTTTTTTTTAACTTCAGAACAGTATTTCAAAGTTTCAGTTCAGCTCTCCCAGTTGGAGACTCATTTTTTTAGCTCAGGGGAACCAGCCACCATTACTGTCATGTTTTAGTTTGCGAAGCTGCCAAGTCAGGAAAGTTTGGAAAGAAGTCTTCAAGTTATTAAAGCTGAAAAAAGGGCTATTGGAATTGTGAAAAGTTCATGTTAGAATACTCTGCAGGGAATTTTAAAACTGTCTCCACAAGGAAAAGTAACTCGGAGGAGTCAAATAAGCAAAAACAAAGAATTGTAATATATCTGGAATTGAGTATCTAATCGAGTTGGGAACAGGTTGAAACTTGGGTTATTGGTTTGTATTAAGACCTTTCTGACTGCTTATATAGCATTGCACTTTTCTGTATTGTGTAATAAATATATATTCTGTTGTTAAAGAATATCTATAGCCTTATGTTTCAATGACAAACCACCTTCGTGACCAATTGCAAGAGTTTAACATATGATCTATCAAGTCAGATCTCTCCTTGAATTCTGATCTGTCCAATACTGCCATCAGCTTGGATCATGTAAGCCTCTGGCAAAGACAGAACTGTTCTGAGGAAGGGTCACTTGACCTGAAACGTTAACTCTGATTCCTCTCCACAGATGCTGCCAGACCTGCTGAGCTTATTAGCAACTTCTGTTTTTGTCTCTGATTTATAGCATCTGCAGTTCTCTTTCCATTTTCCATTTTCATAAGGGTCTCTACCTTTCCTGTGCACAATTAGTGATGCATCATATCACTTGAAGAAGGGTCTAGGCCCGAAACGTCAGCCTTCCTGCTCCTCTGATGCTGCTTGGCCTGCTGTGTTCATCCAGCTCTACACCTTGTTATCTTTGAATCACAATTAAAAGGTTTACTAGTAAGCACTATCTTCAGAAAGAACAGGACTACATAAGGGATCTATAATATGGCGGTGTGCAAATATATCCACTCACATCATTAGATATAAATGGACCATGTTTTAAAGAGCTGCATTGACTGCTGTGGTAGCTCTTAGGTTGTCAGAAATTTGAATCTGTAACTGTATAAAAGAATTATACAGTCTTTTTTTGTCAAGTAGACACTTTGAAAGTGGAGTTTAGGATGATCACTTCAGCTATGGTCTCATTGAATGGCAAAGCAGACTTGATCAGCTGAATGTGTATTAAAGTGAATGTTCCACCACCATTATCCCTGCCAACAAGCTCATACCGCACAAAAAAAAATCTGTTGACCATGTATAAATAAAGATTAGCTTTACGTTTAGAGCTAAAACATAACAAGCTCCATTTACATCAGACTTTGGTTCAAATACTGTCAAATAAATGTCACAATTACAACAGCTAAGTTGAATGTTTGTTTTAAAATTCAGTTTTGGGACAAGTAGATTATTGGATGGCTGGAAATATCTAAAGTGGTGAAATACTGAGTTGTTTCATACTATTAAAATGAAAATGACTGATGAAGCAAATTTTGGCCACCTTCTGTACATAAGAACCTTATACAAACACTTATATTACTGTGAGTCTACATTCAGCTATCTGACTGCACCATCAAGGATGTAACAAAAGCTTCTCTGTCTCTCAAACAGCTGGATTCATTTCTCTTCAAACCCGGTTCCTTAAGAAAACTTCACATTTCTAGCCTGAAGAAGACAGTGACCTATGAGGTCAAAGGACCATAAAACAAAGGAGCAGAAGTAGGCCATTCAGACCATCAAGTCTGCTCTGCCATTCAATGAGACCGTGGCTGAACTGAAAATTCTCAACTCCACTTTCAAAGTGGCTACTTGACAAAAAAAACTGCTTAGTTCCTTCATGCAGTTGCAGATTCAAATTTCTGACAAACTGGGAGCTACTACAGCAGTCAATGCAGGTCTTTAAAACATGGGCCATTTATATCCAATTATCTTACTGCATACTGTTATATATAGACCCCTTTCAACATCTTGTTCCCTTTGAAGATATTGTTCACAAAAAAGCCTTCTAATTTTGACTCAAATTTCCGATAATGTTTGAAAAGGTTTACAGTAATATTTACATGCACATTTTTCGAAGTGTTTTGTGGGAATTTGTGTGGCTCTTTTATTCATCAAGATACTAGTACTGGGAAATGGGGTACTTTAAAATGCCAGTGTTGCATTATTTATTTTAATATAAATCTGTACTCCTGTGGTATAAATCATTTCCAGTACACAGCAAAATATCCTGGCACATGACAAAAGCTTTGAATTATTGAGTCCTGTATTAAATGTATGCTCTCAAAAGCAATATGTGGCTTCTAAGTCAGCAACACACTTGCAGCGCAGCTGGGAGAAGATTTTACACTTAGAGCAACTGGAGTGGGTGCTGGTGAATGATTTATTTCAAGATAGATTAATGAGAACTCAGGAGTATGTAAAAGACAGTGGTAATGAAACACCAGTAATGCAAAACAGGCACTGGTGATTAGACAAAGCTAAATGCTGTAACTTCTGAATTTCTGAAATCTATCGAGAAAACACTGGAAATATTCAGCAGGCCTGGCAGTATCAATAGATAGATAAACTGAGTTTAACATTTCAAATCTGTGAATTTCATCAAAGATATTTCCAGAATTTGTCTTAATAGTGAATAGGCAGAGACCATTTCATAATGCAGACAATATATTTTGCCATTTGAAAACATTGTAGATTTCAATTTTAATATAACGTGTCAAACACCCCAGTTGCATGCTGAAAGTTCCAAGGCAAGTCTCCAACAACTTCATAAATCCTGTTAAATTTACACAATACTCTTTTTACCTGAAGACAGTGGAACGAATGGGCAGCTTGTCAGAGAGGCATGGTGCAATGAGAGAATCATATTGGTTCCACTCCTGAGGAATCAAGTCATCTTTGTCCACCTTATCTACATTGAAAGAAACAACAGTTGCCAATAAGCCATCATTACAATATTGTACCAAGCAACCGTTACCAGAATATTAGCATTGAGCTATTGATCAAGGGAAACGCCAAAATAGCAATTAGATGACTTTTTTAAAAAAATTCATTCAAGGGATGTGGGCCTTGCTGGCTAGGCCAGTATTTATTGCCCATCTTTAATTGTCTAGAGGGTAGTAAAGAGTCAACTACATTGATATAGTTCTGGAGTTACATATAGATCAGACATAAAGAGCACATTTCCCTCCCTAAAGGACATTAGCGAACTAAGTGGAATTTTTATGACAATTGTTAGTGATTAGATGCCCATCATTAGATTAGCTTTGATTCCAGATTTTTATTGAATTCAATTTTCACCATGTACCATAGTTGAACATTCCAAAACAATATTCTGGAGTTGTAGATTTCTCTTTAAGTGTCATCAGCTTATGTACTCCATAAAAGGAGAAGCTAAGTAAATAAACATTGGGATAAGGTCCTCATTCTGTCTTTTTCTCCTTGGACTGACTATCAGAGTTTCCTTGACCTTTTCCATAACCACACCAACTCTCTGGCAGCAGATTCTGGTTGAGATGTTTTCCGAAAGATTTTGGAGAAGATTTTGCTGACCATAGGGCAGAGTGAGATTCTTCTATGATTGTGGCAACGGTCAAATTCACTTCTGTTTGCAGAGGTGAATACAGGAGGCACCTTTATATTCTGGCCAGATGGTTCTTTGCTCCTGCATAGAATACAGTGAGTTACTTGACCAAGTATTGACCTTCAGCCTTGTAGACTCCAACTGGATAGTGTCAGCCCCTGCAGCTTTGTCTCTAGATTGGGATTATGTTCAGCAACCAAAGTGGGAGGTTCATCAAAAAAACAGTTTATAGCGACATGCAACAGACTATTTGTTACTTCTTCACAGATGGACAACGGCCAATTGAATATAATCAATATGCTGCGTCCACCTTTCTAGAATTTCCTTCACATAGAATATCAACTACAAATCCAGAGGAAAGTTTTCCTATCATCTGCTACACTTGAGGAAATCAAATAGAATACACAGCGGCCTCCGTCAAACACAAGTGCACATCAGAGGCAAAAGCAAAATAAACACAAAGGGAGAAATTGCAAGACAGCAACTCATCCAAATCTCAATTGCTTGTTTCTAGTCCTATCTGCAGCTGAACCTTCTAGAAGCAGATCAGCTTTAACAGCCATCTACATACCTAGTGAAACTTTACCAAATACCACAGATAATGAACATAGTCATCTTCGCCTTGAAGAATGAATTGGACAGAAAAGAAGAGAAATCTGTTGCATCATCCTTATATAAACACAAAATAACTGCAGATGTTTGAACTCTGAAAAAAAAAGTGCTGGGGAAACACAGCACGTCTGGTAGGATCTGTTGAGAGATAAACAGGTTTAACATTTCAAGTCTAGTGACCCTTCATCAGAACTGACAATAGCTGGGAAAGGATGGGATTTCTGCTGATCATGGAGTTGAAGGTTGGGGGTGGTGAGTGAATAGAATGCATTAAGACATAGTGCAGAGAGAGAGAGAGAGATAAGAGGGGACAGGCAAACAAAGAGATGGAGGGTGCTAACGAGATGTGTGAATAGTTGAAAATGTGTTGGCTGTGCAATAAGCAATCCGTACAATGCAGCATCTACAGGTGTGGGCATAGGGTGACTGATATGGAGCTGTGTGATCATGTTCTGAAATTGTTTAACTCAATGTTGAGTCCCGCAGGCTGTAAGGTACCTCGACAGAAGATGAGGTGTTATTCTTCCAGCTTGCGCTGAACCTCACTGGGGTACTGCAGCAGACCTGACATAAAAATATTGGCTTGGGAACACAGTGATGTGCTGAAGCTATGGGTAACTGGGAACCTGGGGTCATTTTTACAGACCGAGCATGAGTGTTCAGCAAAACATTCAGCCAGTCTGTGTTTCATCTCCCTGCTGTTGAGGAGACCATATTGTGAGCAGCAAATACAGAGACTAGATTGAGTGAAGCATGGGTAAATTGCTGCTTCACCTTGAAGGTGTGTTCAGGGTCTTGGATGCTGAGGGGGGAGGAAGTAAGCAGGCAGGTGTTACACCTTCTGCAGTTGTGGGGCAGGTGCCGTGTGGAAGTCGGTACTGGTTCAGGATATCACCGCAAGAGTTCCTCAGGATAGTATCCTTGGCCCAAACATCTTTCACTACTTCATCACTGACCTTCCCTCAATCATAAGGTCAGATGTGGAAATGATAATTGATGATTACACAATGTTCAGCACCATTCATGACTCCTTAGATATGAAGCAGTCCTCATGCAGCAAGACCTGGATAAATCCAAGTGTGGGCTGATAAATGGGAAGTCACATTTGTGCCACATAAGGGCCATGCAATCGCCAAGAAACCATTGTTTCTTGATGCTCAGTGGCATTATCATTACTAAATCCCAAACCATCAACATCCAGGGGTTTGCATTTGATGAGAAATTGAACTGGATCAACCATATCACTACAAGGGTGACAAGAGTAGATCAGTGGTTCGGAATTCTGTAGTAAGTAACTCACCTCCTGACTCTCTAAAGCCTGTGTACCATCTACAAGACACAAGTCAGGAGTGTGATGGCATACTCCCCATTTGCCTGGATGGGTACAGCTCTAACAAAACTCAAGCAGCTTGACATCATCCCGGACAAAGCAACCCATTTGATTGACACCACATCCAGCACCTTCATCATTTACTCCTTTCACACTGACTCTCAGTGGGAATAGGTTATGCCATCTACAAGGTTCACTGCCTCCACCATCAAGAATGTGAGTATACCTATATCCCAATGACGCAGCCTTCAATAAGGCAACTCAACAACACTTTCAACACAGCTAATGAATGCTGGGCCAGCCAGCGATACCCATATCCCATGAATGAATGTTTAATAAATACCCTTTAAGCATGATTAAACTGCCAGATTGTAATAGCAAGAAAGTTGCATTTTAAATGAGGTTTTACAGGAAATCATATTGTTGCATTCTGAACAAGAATGGATTAAGTTGAGAGTGAAAAATGGACTGAACAACAGTAATATTTAAAGAACACAAACCTGCAACTTCTGAGCAGCTATGAAGAAGGTTCCAAAACCCCTATAGAGCCATTACAATCAAACTTTAAGACAAATTTAATCCAGCTCATTGTATCTGGATGGTGCATCAGATCAACATTTCACTAAATCCTTGGGCTTCCCATAAGCCAAAAGTTAAGATAAAATCACTCTTGAGGACATAATGTTGTGGTCATATGCATTTTGTCTTTGTGGCCTCATTGCCCACAGCATGAAATCTGATTTTAATGTAAATCCATGTTTTCAGTGGATCATAGTATGTGAAGTTTTCAATTTTGATAAATTGACAGGTTTTCATTTAGAATTTATGAACTGATCTTGCAAAAATAACTCAAAACCTCCTGGACAACAATCTTCAAAAAGAGCCCATACATAGCAAACATGATGACAAGGCCCAAGTTAGAACAAATTGGTAAGATTTTGAGAACTGGAACTTGGGAATGGGTCTCTGGTCCTTGAACTACAGGTTAGACTCCTGATTCACACAACACTTGCTCCACTATTAAGATAAGAATTTCTCTATGTTTGAAGTCTTTTCTTCAATTTTTCATTGATGTGAAGCGGAAACCACAAAAAATGCATAGCATGACTGCACAGTGGAATATAAATTAAAATATTAATCTGATTAAAGTTGCTGATCTCATGTCTGCACGCACATTTTGCCTGCAGACATAGTTATGTTCAAATGGCCCTAAATTGCCACAGACTGTCTGCTGGTGTGCCTTTGTAACTTCATAGATAGTGTGTTGGAAACCCATGTACACTGCAAAGAGGACTTTTGCCAGATTTCCAGAAAAATCACAGCGGTTTGAGGAAATTCAGAACACAAATTTATAATTTCAGCACCATTCCCCCCAAGGTATTCTGCAAATGTGAACACATAGACCACATCTGATATCTGGCACCATAAGTCATGATTTTGCTTTAGCTCCAGCCAAAATAAAGCATTTGTACCTCTCTTTTGACTTCTTGTATTTTCACCATACCTCTTCCTACTCTGTTTTGAATTTTAAGAAATCTTAGTTTCAAAAGCCAAAGGAAATAATGACAACTTAGATTTGCAGTTTATCTTCGTAAACCTGTTTGGATTAGTTCAAGTTTTTTCTCAATATAATATTTCTCATGCCATGTACTGATGCACTAACTTGATAGAGGATAGCCTGTGGCTCATTCCTGTACCCTGTCATTGTCGCTCTTTAGTTGTGGGCTTTGGCATGCTATGCGTGAATAGAGTCAACTTGCCCCTTCAATTTCTCTTCCGCTTTTAGATGGCTAACATTTCAGTGCATCCTCTTCGCTGATGCATTGTAGTAGTCCATTAATATGAACAGGCACTGACACATTCCCACATTTATAGATTTAAAATGAGCTTCATATTTCAGTCAGTTCACCTAGCACACACTTTGCTGCATGCTCTGCTGAAAGCTAACACAGGGAACATTAACCTTGTTTACTCTTCCAGATGATGACTGACTGTTTTGTATTTCTAATTCTTTCTGTTCGGCATTCAAACCTTTACTAGTTTTCTTTTCATTTGTTTGATTTTTATAGAAAAGAAATGTAGAATGCCTGAATATTCATATTCATGGTAATTTAGTATACAGATAAAGGTGACACCACCATTACCATCCCTGGATATGTCCTGTCCCACCAGCAAGTCAGACCTACAGAGATGGCGGCACAGTGGTATACAGTCAGGAGGGATTTGCCCTGGGAGTCCTCAACATTGACTCTGGACTTCATGAAGTTTCATGGCTTCAGATTAAACACAGGCAACCCATCCTCCCCTAGCTGATGAGTCAGTACTTCATGTTGAACAACACTTGGAGGAAGCACTGAGGGTGGCAATCCCAGAGAGATCAAAGGCCTTGCGGCCTCTCACAGGCCCAACCTCATGGAAACCTGGAACCAAAGCCCAGGAACAAGACCTGACCCTGCAGTGACCCGACATGGAGGACGCCCTGATCAGACTAATTGCAAGACCCTCCAGAACGCTCAAGGCCCGCGACTGGTGCACAGGACCCCATTAGCAGCACTCACTTTCTTTCTGGAAAAGCAGTCTTCCCTCACTGATGCTCAAGATCGACAAGGAGTGGCTATCTTCCGAGAAATGTGATAGACGTTCTCGACTTCAAAATAGGCTGAAACTCTGAGGTTTCAAATCCCCCCTCGCCACAGTTAGGGTTAGGCTTAGGGTTAAGGTTAGGGTTGGGGTTGGTGTTGGGTTAGGGTTAAGGTTAGGGTTATCCCTTTTGGAGATGAAGCCCCATTTTCACATTGAGAATAACCTTCATTGTGTTGGCATTATTTCAATGTTAAATGGGACAGACATCAAATAGATTTCGAAACTCAGACTGGGCATCTATGAGGTGCTGTGGGCCATCAAAAGCAACAGAATTGTACTCCAGGACAATCTAAAACTTCATGGCCTGGCATATCACCCACACAACCCTTAACACTAAGCCAGGGATTAACCCTGATTCAAAGGAGAGTGCTAGTGGGTATGCAAGCAAAACTAGGCACACCTAAAAATCAGGTGTCAACCTGGTGAAGCTACCAAACAGGAGTACTTGCATACCTAACAGCATAAGCAGCAAGTAATAGCCAGAGCTAAGCAATCCCACAATCAATGGATCAGATCTAAACTCTGCAATCCTACTACATCCAGTCTTGAATGGTGGTGGACAACTAAACAACTCCCTGGAGGAGGACGTTCCACAAATATCCCCATCTTCAAATGATGGAAGAGCCCAGTACATCAGTATTATTCTCAGAAATCTTTAGCCAGAAGTGTCAAGTGGATCTCAGCCTCCTCCAGTGGTGCCCAGCATCGCTGATGCCAGTTTTCAGCCAATTCAATTCCTCCCACGTGATATCAAGAAACAGTTGGAGGCTGTCAGAGGCTAGTAATACTGCAGTGAGTAACTTACCTCCTGACTCCCAAAAGCCCATCCACCATCTACAAGGCACAAGTCAGGAGGGTGATGGAATATTCTCCAGTTGCCTGAATGGATACAACTCCAACAACACTCAAAAAAATGTCATCATCCAGGAAAAAGCAGCCTGTTTGATTGGCACCACATCCACAAGCACCACACTCTCCATCTTCTCAGTAGCAGCAGTGTGTACTATCTACAAGATGCACTGCAGAAATGTATGAAAAGTTCTCAGTCAGCACCTTCCAAACCAATGACCACTTCCATCTAGAACGACAAGAGCAACAGATACATTGGAACACCACCACCTGTAAGCTTCACTCCATGCCACCCACCGTCCTGACTTGGAAATATATCGCTGTTCCTTCATTATCATTGGGTCAAAATGCTAGAATTCCCTCCCTAATAGCATTGTGGGTCAACCTGCAGTACATGGGCTGCAGCGGTTCAAGAAGACAGCTCACCACCAACTTCTCAAGGGGCAACTAGGGATAGGCAATATATGCTGGCCAGCCAGTGACATCCACAAACCATGAGTGAATAAATAAATTGAAAAAGAAAGTCTGAAATGGAGAAGGAAACAAACCTACCTCAAATAAGAAAGATATGAAGGTTAGTCAGTTTATTCAATCAGCCTCTTTGAAGGGACCCAGTATGAATAGTCCTGGGCTAAGTGTTCCCGTTTTGAGTTGTAACATTTCGCTGGGTGAAATTGATGGTCCCTGGTCTGCTGTGACTCTTAGTGACTTTCCTCACACCAAAGCTCACTATTGCACACATTGTGTCCAGTCTCATCCACTCATCATCCCAAGCTATGAACTTTTCCTGCCCTCTGTGCTGCCTACTCACTCATTGGGAGCACCTCAACACCTTCTTGTACTCTATGGTGCATTGCTGTAGTATGCTGTCTTTGACTATGTGATGGAGGGAAGGTCAGTGATGAAGAGCTGAAGATGGTTGGGCCAGTGAGTACAAAATGAGTGAGCATTAAGGCTTGAGGCTCAGAACCATAAGCTACATCCTGTGTAGATGCATGAGATGAGTGTGTCTTCCTGCAGCCAAAGAGGCTGGGCAGCAGCAAATAACTATAGGTGTCCCTGAGTTCCATAGTTGATTAGAGGATAGACATGATGATGTGGTGAGGTTGATGGTTTTCTCATGCGAAACCTGTGTGGACAGAAGGTTGGAGGTGTCCATTGAACCTACAAGAACATAGTGCTGAAAGATCACTGGGACAAACAATCAGTGATCTGTACCTGCCAGCTGGTCAGTCTGACTTCCTTGTTGGGAATTTACACTGACTAGTTTCTCAGGACAGTAGAGGAGAATTGGAAATAACATAGAAATTAGTTGCATTGAGCTAATAATGACAAGCAAATAGCCAGCTTGCCACTGCTCAGAAATGACGTTCTGAAATTGCTGATTAAAGCTTACAGAGGAAATAAGGGAACTCTTTTCTCAATGTCAAAGTTCTGAATTTTTTGTTGTCACCACATTTTTCCAACTTTCTCACAGTTGCTTATACTACACAAGGGGTGGGAAAATGTCACCCCTTGCTTCTGATTGACCTTTGTTATCTAGAGACTGGATTTGGAATACTGTGAGCAGTTTTAGGCCCAGGATCTGTGGATGGATGTGCTGGCCTTGGAGGAGGTCCAGAGGTGGTTCACAAAAATGATCATGGGGATGAAGGTCTTGTCATATGAGGAGCGGTTGAGGACTCTGGGTCTGTACTCAAAGGAGTTCAGAAGGATGAGGGGAGACCTGATTGAACCTTACAGAATACTGGAAGGCCTGGATAGAGTGATGTCAAGAAGACGTGTTCAGCAGTAGCAGAGATTAGGATCTAAGGGCGCAGCCTCCAAGTAAAGGGACAACATTTTAGGAGTGAAATGAGGAGGAATTTCTTCAGCCAGAGGATGGTAAATCTTTGGAAATAATTTCCACAGAGGGCTGTGGAGGCCAAGTCATTGAGTGTCTTTAAGACAGAGATAGATGGGTTCTTTGTAGGAAAGAGGATCAAGGATTACAGGGAGAAGGCAGGAGAATGAGGTTGAGAAACATATGAACCATGATCAAATGGCAGATCAGAATCAATGGGCCAAATGGTATAATTCTATTGCTATAACTTACGGTTTCCTGGAAATATATATCTTAGTGTTAACTGGTATTTTCAAGACTAATCACTAATTATACAGTCTTTTTCATTTTTTTTAATTTGCACATTCATACATCCCAGTTAATACTTCATGAAGTGCCCTCCTACTGTAGGCACTGTCGATACATCTGCTGTTCTTGCTTGTAGCACTGGCAGTAAGGGTTATATCCTCAATGCCACATAATTACATGACTGGTCAGTGTCTTTGCCTGGTCTGGTCCAGGTATTATTTCAGATGCATAGCAATATGATTGACTCTTAACTGTTCTTTGAAATGACCAAACAAGTACTCAGTTGTTTTAACCATGGTAGCTCACCACCACTTTCTCAAAGGCAGCTATGGGTGGGCAATAAATGCTGACTTTCCAGCGATGCCCACATCATATGAATGGATTTAGAAAGGAGGTAAACAGTAATTGAGTTATTAAGGCACATGTGATATAAGCATAGCCATAAAATTAAAACACTAGAAGCTACTCTAATTTATATGCATTGGGGTTAGATATTTAAGGTGTTGAATCATGAGACCCACCTTAAATGTTGACGTGAGTTGTTCTTCTATGTCCTCAGTTGTGCCAATCATTGCTGTTCTATACAGGTACAAATAAAGAGCTGCATTTTCACTCTTGAGGCAAGAGCGCAAAGTTGCGAAAATTCATGACTCTGCAAATCCCAACTCAAGAGAAGATACCCAAGATGTTTTAATTTTTCATTCTGGGGATCAGGAGGATGGATGGTTTAACTGAAATCAGGCCTTCTGCCCCCAGAAACCGTATGGAGACTGCACCAGGTTCCCCCTGGATGCCAAGGCAGGTGATGTGAAATGCCAGCCTCGGTGATCTGGCACTTGTAAGAAGAATAATTTTACAAATCCATTAATTTATTCATTACAATCAAATTATGTAACTTCTTTTATAACAAACATTACCTTTAAAGATTTCATCTCTTGTCAAAACAAGCGCTGGCATTCATGGTCCCACTTCAAATGTTGAGAACTATTTGGAGCCATCGACTTAACTGTGAATTTTGCAATCTGGCATGCAGCACTAATCCATTAATGGTAGCTGGCTGACAGGGTGAAATAGTAAGCAATAACTTGCTCTAATCAACTTTTTTTCAAATATTTAAAACACAAGAATTTAAATGTTTTGATAGCTTAACAGTCGCTTTTGATAGCTGCTTTTGACAGTTGCTTTAGATAGCTCTGTTGCCAGTTCCCACAGTTGATGAGTTTATAAACTTTTTAACGACATTCATGTTTACCTTTAAAATTTCCAACATGTAACTTACCTCTCCAAAAAGCACATTATCACCACCAAAAGGGAGTTTTCCTCTCCCAAAGACACCCTGAGACCATACTGAAAGGAATACCTTATATCTCCAAAAGGGTACCCCACTGCCCCAAGGACTTTGCAAAGTGTAGAACTGCTACTCCCCGATCTAAGCTGCACATATCACATTTCTCATACCTAGATCACCAAAATCAAACACAACCTGTGAGACACACATGAAATGTGACATTCCCCTGTTTCTGTTTCCATGAAACTGGTAGGTTATGTGTTTAGGGGCAGGACATCTAGATTTCAGTCTCCTGTACCATTTTTGAAATGGCAAAGCGGCATCATTTTGCCAAACCCAAGTCCAGACCTAAGTGTCATTTAGCGAAGACTTTCTTTTATCCTCTTGTAATTTGTTGCAGTCTTCCTCATTAATAACTATTGTATCCAACTTGGTGACAACGCCGACAATTTAAAAAGTCATTCTGATTCAAAAATCCAAATCATTCATGTAACTTGTGAACAGCCATGCTTCTGGCAATGATCCTTATGGAACACCACTTCAACCTTCTGCTACTCTAAATAACTACTCTTTACTGCTATTGTCTGACTTCTGTCTTGAAGCAATTATTTCTCCCACTTCTCCCCTTACTCGACACTTTAGTCTTTTAATAGGGCACCTTATCACAGGCCATTTGAAAATCCAGACCAATTTCATCTATTACATTATCATTGTCTCCTCTCTCTATTGCCTCCTCCATGTATTTGATAAAGCAAGATTTGTCTTTTTTCAAAACTATGACACTATTCATTATTGATTTTATTTTCCTGATGTTCATCTATTATCTTAATCAGTAAAAAACTCTGTAACGTTTCCTACCATAATGTTAAACTGATTGTTCCTTAATTTTCTTGACCTGTTCTGCTACCCTTCATATATATAGGAATTAGATTAGCTATCTACCAATGCCTCAGTATTACAGTATTTTTTCTGAAAAATGATTACATATGAATCATAGTTGTTTTTTTCAGTAATGCCTTGGCAACTTCTTCCTGAGATTATATTATAATGTGTGGATGAAATCCATGTGGGCCAGTTTGTTTGGTTTATTCAATACAAAGCTTTTTCTATTTGAAATGCATTTTCCTGACTGGGCATCTCATAACTCAATGTCATGCTTACTTATTTCTCTCTTGTAAGTACTGAAATGATATAATTAATATTCCTGCCATCAATCCCTCATTATCTGTAGCATTATCCTGTCTATCCCTTAATGATCTTATTCCCATTGAAGTATTCCACTTCTTACCAATAGGATATAAAATATTTTACAATTTTATTTTATGTTCCTTGATATTGGACAAAAATATCCAGAGTGAAACATGAAGAGATGAGTATACAAACATACAAACAGCAACAGATAGGATCAAGAGGGGAAAAAGAATCATATAAATGCACAATCAATGATTCTTTACTTGAATGTGCATAGCATTCAAAGCAAAATAAATAAATTAATGGCAGAAATTCAAGTTAATGAGTATGATCTTATAACCATTACAAAAACACGTTTACAAGGAGATCGAAGGTGAGATCTAAATTTTCAGGAGTTTGTGATCTTTTGTAGCATTGTTGATATGAGGTGCAATAAGCATGAATTTTTTTTCTCCGAGAGCCAGAGGACTATGGAGCCTAGGTCGTGAAGTATATTCAAGGCTAAGATAGACAGATTCCACATCAATAACGGAATCAAGAGTTATGGGGGAAAAGCAGGAAAGTGTAGCTGACAATTATTAGATCAGTGATCAGCCATTGAAGGGTGGAGCAGATTTGAAGGGCTGAGTGGCCTACTTCTGTTCCTATGGTCTTATGTTCTTCGAGTGTCACTAGTCCCATGAAAACATTTTTGCTTCATTTAGAATGTTTAGCTAAATATTTAGTATTATTACAAAGGATTATTTCTTGATGCTAGGGAAAACTTTCCACCCATCAACTATCCAAATCTCCCCTCTCCAGAAACAAAACTTCAAAGCCCTTAAATAAAACTATGTTCATTGCTAAATTTGAAGACAGTGATGTGAGATCCTTCTCCACAACATTTGAAAAGGCAACAGGACAGTTGGAATGGCCTCATGAAACTTAAATCTTTATGATTCTGGGTAAGTTAACTGGCCCCGAAATATCTATTGACTGTGAGCAGACAAAAGCTGCTATCTTTACTGTCAATGAGTTGTTCATTAAAGTATATTACCAGCATATATGGAATGCTCAAAAGTACCTAATGTAGATTTATCTGGTGTTGGAAAGTCAAAAACAAATTTTGACCAGTGGGTCTGTTCCTTATAAATATGGTGTATCTATGTTGAGTTACATGAGTTGTCATCGGTTGTAGAATTTAAAATTGCCCTCCCCTAAGCTGAGAATGCACTTAGAGAAATAAAGTTTTCAGCAGCTGCTGGTAGCTGTGATCTCACCCATAAGCCTCCCAATTGGATCAACATTTTCAAAGCCACAACTTAGATCTGTGGGATGTTAAGAGGGGAGAGCTGGATAAAATTGGAGCCACGTTTAGGAAGGGGAGTACGAACGATGGTGCCAGAGGTCCATTCCAAGCCCATAGAGAGAACACCCAGGGAATGACGTAATGAAATAGGCTGCACCAGGCCGGAATGCTAGAGGTTAGAAGCGAAGCCAGCTGGAATAGTTAACATCTGCCAGACCCATCCTGAGAGAGACACTCCAACTGTGGACACAGGACACATACAGACGTTTTCTCCAGAATCTAGCCACTTGGGAGAGTTTTCTCAAGGGTGGCTCAACCTGGCAACCTCACTTAAAACTACAGGACTTTTGTCCTCCTGTAAACAGTGTCTCCACACTCTATTGCCTTACTCAGAGACACCAGGAATACACAATCCTTAATTTCATGGAGAGTTCTAAACCTTGTTCCCACATTTGCACTGAAAGCCAATGCCCAAGTCAGGGGAGAGGGTAAAGGGTGAAGGTCTGTTCTCTGCCACAGAATTTACCTCTAGTCCAATACAGTCAGGAGCCCAGTGTCTGCAGGAATCGTATCTGCGCTACTGGCAGCAGGAATAACATTTCTAGCAGGAATAACCTTGTCAACAAACAAGTCAATATAACCCGAAAAGGCTGAGACCAGGCAGGTAACACAATGGAAGCTGAGCAGTCGCAGAAATTGATGAAGGCCAAGCTAGAGCCTGCTGAAGTAAATATGGAGAGGACCCAGAGGGAACAAACAGAGCAAATAAAAGACCCATCAAGTGAAGGGAGTTCCATCTGGCTCCCAGAGACAGGAAGTAGGAGCCTCAGAATGAATTTTTCAGCCGGTTCCTGTAAAGGTGCTGCTGGGAGCAGTAGAATCTAAAGGTGTTGGGATGATCCAGGTAAAGACTTCAGAAATTCAAAGGGCTAGTCTAAGGTATACCCTGACCAAAAGCCACAGGACAGGAAACTTAGACTCTTCTGACAATTGACCACTGTAGCAATTGCTACCAGTCCAATACAAGTATGACTACCTATGAATTAAACACAAACCCCTCTGAGGTTCTGGTCTGAAAGCCAACTGATGGTTACCTGTCAAAAAGGACCTAATGATCTGCAAAGAATCTTACTAGAGTAAGATTAGGGCCAGTCAAGGACAGTAGTGGGAAGTTGTGCGTGGAGTCTGAAGAGATAGAAGAGGTGCTAAATGCATATTTTTCGTCAGTATTCACACAGGAAAAAGACAATGTTGTCGAGGAGAATACTGAGATACAGGCTATTAGACTAGACGGGATTGAGGTTCATAAGGAGGAGGTGTCAGCAATTCTGGAAGGTGTGAAAATAGATAAGTCCCCTGGGCCGGATGGGATTTATCCTAGGATTCTCTGGGAAGCTAGAGAGGAGATTGCAGAGCCTTTGGCTTTGATCTTTATGTCGTCATTGTCTTCAGGAATAGTGCCAGAAGACTGGAGACTAGCAAATGTTGTCCCCTTGTTCAAGAAGGGGAGCAGAGACAACCCTGGTAATTATAGACCAGTGAGCCTTACTTCGGTTGTGGGTAAAGTGTTGGAAAGGATTATAAGAGATAGGATTTATAATCATCTAGAAAGGAATAATTTGATTAGGGATAGTCAACACGGTTTTGTGAAGGGTAGGTGGTGCCTCACAAACCTTATTGAGTTTTCTGAGAATGTGCCCAAACAGGTGGATGAGGGTAAAGCGGTTGATGTGGTGTATATGGATTTCAGTAAAGCGTTTGATAAGGTTCCCCATGGTAGGCTATTGCAGAAAATACGGAGGCATGGGATTGAGGGTGATTTAGCGGTTTGGATCAGAAATTGGCTAGCTGTAAGAAGACAGAGGGTGGTGGTTGATGGGAAATGTTCATCCTGGAGTTCAGTTACTAGTGGTGTACCTCAAGGATCTGTTTTGGGGCCACTGCTGTTTGTCATTTTTATAAATGACCTGGATGAGAGCATAGAAGGATGGGTTAGTAAATTTGCGGATGACACCAAAGTCGGTGGAGTTGTGGATAGTGCGGAAGGATGTTGCAGGTTACAGAGGGACATAGATAAGCTGCAGAGCTGGGCTGAGAGGTGGCAAATGGAGTTTAATGCGGAAAAGTGTGAGGTGATTCACTTTGGAAGGAGTAACAGGAATACAGAGTACTGGGCTAATGGTAAGATTCTTGGTAGTGTGGATGAGCAGAGAGATCTCGGTGTCCATGTGCATAGATCACTGAAAGTTGCCACCCAGGTTGATAGGGTTGTTAAGAAGGCATAAGGTGTGTTAGGTTTTATTGGTAGAGGGATTGAGTTTCGGAGCCATGAGGTCATGTTGCAGCTGTACAAAACTCTGGTGCGGCCGCACTTGGAGTATTGCATACAGTTCTGGTCACCGCATTATAGGAAGGATGTGGAAGCATTGGAAAGGGTGCAGAGGAGATTTACCAGGATATTGCCTGGTATGGAGGGAAGGTCTTATGAGGAAAGGCTGAGGGACTTGAGGCTGTTTTCGTTGGAGAGAAGAAGGTTAAGAGGTGACTTAATAGAGACATACAAGATGATCAGAGGATTAGATAAAGTGGACAGTAGGAGCCTTTTTCTTCGGATGGTGGTGGCTAGCACGAGGGGACATAGCTTAAATTGAGGGGTGATAGATATAGGACAGATGTCAGAGGTAGGTTCTTTACTCAGAGAGTAGTAAGGGCATGGAATGCCCTGCCTGCAAAAGTAGTAGACTCGCCAACTTTAAGGGCATTTAAATGGTCATTGGATAAACATATGGATGATAATGGAATAGTGTAGGTTAGATAGGTTTTAGATTGGTTTCACAGGTCGGCGCAACATCGAGGGCTGAAGGGCCTGTACTGCGCTGTAATGTTCTATGTTCTGAGGCCAATCCACCAAACTTCACCATCACCCCGGAATTATACCTTTCCATAGATCCCCATGTTACATTGCCTGAAATAGCCAGCTGTCTGTGTAAATGCAGAAATTAAGGAATACCACTATATCTCATTCTTCTTCTTTTACATAGGACACGTTACAAAAAATTCATTTTTTTTGATCACGAAGAGCAAATAATGTCATGAGCATAGTACAAAAAGTGCTGATACATACCTATATATGTTTCGGGACTTTTTTCAAACACAATAAATAACCCAACAAAGATGATAGTTATAATCATGTGACTAGATTTCACAACAGCCTTCTGGAAAACTTGGCCAAAGTCGACAATTCCTGTTGGGTCTAGAATGCTAACTATTATGTTATAATCTGTGACAGAGATGATTACCTCTGTGATCAACCGTTACACAATAGAATTGCAAGTTACAACAACGAACCTGTATTAAAGAAGATGTATTAATGACTTTCCACTTTTCCTTTCTACTGGGCCAAAGACAATTGGTTATCTGTACCATGAGCCTTTGTCTCAGTGGTCACTGTTTTTCCTCTCTAAGGAGGCATGATCACAAGACTTTCACAGTAATGAACCTAACAGACAATGAAGGGGTCAGCATTGCTCCATACCATATCTACTGACAATACACTCCTAACTCTGGCCTACAATGGAAAAGTTTCTGGCCTATATAAAGCAGCCACCAAACCTGTAGTTGTGCATCTTGAAAGTGAGAAACTCCTTTCCACAAGACAGTGAACAAGAAGTCATATTTCAGCAAAGCTTTCTCAGACGACGTGTTCAACTGATTTTTAAAGTGAAGAAAACCCATCCATAGCTTCTCAATAAAAACCAAAAGGACTGTAGATGCTGGAAATCAGACACAAAAATGGAAATTGCTGGAAAAGCTCAGCTGATCTGGCAGCATCTGCAGAGAGAAATCAGAATTGGTGATCTTTCCTCAGAACTGATGGTATCTGGGAAAACGTTGTGTATTTTGTGCAGAATATAGGATGGGAGAAGGGGAATAGGAGTAAATGATTGGTGGAGATAGGGCCCAAAAAAGAAAGAACAGGTGGACAGACAAAGGAGTGGATAATGGTCAGCCTGGGAGAATGAATAGCTAACAATGGGGACTATTAGTGGCTAAAAATGCATTGTGTGTAATAGCAGACCATGTGATAACAAGGATAGTAGGAACTGCAGATGCTGGAGAATCTGAGATAACAAGGTGTAGAGCTGGATGAACACAGCAGGCCAAGCAGCATGAGAGGAGCAGGAAGGCTGATGTTTCGGGCCGAGACCCTTCTTCAGAAATGGGGGAGGGGAAGGGGGTTCTGAAATAAATAGGGAGAGAAGGGGAGGCGGATAGAAGATGGATAGAGGAGAAGATAGGTGGAGAGGAGACAGACAGGTCAAAGAGGCAGGGATGGAGCCGGTAAAGGTGAGTGTAGGTGGGGAGGTGGGGAGGAGATAGTCAGTCCAGGGAGGACGGACAGGTCAAGGGGGCAGGATGAAGCTAGTAGGTAGGAGATGGGGGTGGGGCTTGAGGTGGGAGGAGGGGATAGGTGGGAGGAAGGACAGTTTAGGGAGGCGGGGACGAGCTGGGCTGGTTTTGGGATGCGGTAGGGGGAGGGGAGATTTTGAAGCTTGTGAACTCCACATTGATACCATTGGGCTGCAGGTTTCCCAAGCGGAATATGAGTTGCTGTTCCTGCAACCTTCGGGTAGCATCGCTGTGGCACTGCAGGAGGCCCAGGATGGACATGTCGTCTGCGGAATGGGAGGGGGAGTTGAAATGGCTCGCGACTGGGAGGTGCAGTTGTTTAGTGCGAACCGAGCATAGGTGTTCTGCAAAGTGGTCCCCAAGCCTCCGCTTGGTTTCCCCAATGTAGAGGAGGCCACAATGGGAACAGTGGATGCAGTATACCACATTAGCAGATGTGCAGGTGAACATCTGCTTGATGTGGAAAGTCTTCTTGGGGCCTGGGATGGGGGTGAGGGGCGAGGTATAGGGGCAGGTGTAGCACTTCCTGCGGTTGCAGGGAAAAGTGCCGGGTGAGGTGGAGCTGGAAGGGAGTGTGGAGCGGACAAGGGAGTCACGGAGAGAGTGGTCCCTCCGGAAAGCAGATAAGGGTGGGGAGGGAAAAATGTCTTTGGTGGTGGGGTTGGATTGCAGATGGCGGAAGTGTCGGAGGATGATGCTTTGGATCCGGAGGTTGGTGGGGTGGTACGTGAGGATGAGGAGGATTCTGTTTTGGTTGTTATTGCATGGACGGGGTGTGAGGGATGAGTTGCGGGAAATGCAGGAGACACAGTCGAGGGACGAGGGGGATTCTGTTTTGGTTGTTATTGGACGAGGGGGATTCTGTGGGTGACCTCCCAACCACAGCCTCCAACCTCATCGTTCCCCAATCCCGCACTGCCCGCTTCTATCTCCTTCCCAAAATCCACAAACCTGACTGCCCTGGTCGACCCATTGTCTCCGCCTGCTCCTGCCCCACCGAACTTATCTCCACCTATCTTGACTCCATTTTCTCCCCTTTGGTCCAGGAACTCGCTACATCCGTGACACCACCCACGCCCTCCACCTCCTCCAGACCTTCCAATTCCCTGGTCCCCAACACCTCATCTTTACCATGGACGTCCAGTCCCTATACACCTGCATTCCCCATACAGATGGCCTAAAGGCCCTCCGCTTCTTCCTGTCCCGCAGGCCTGACCAGTCCCCCTCCACTGACAAGCTCATCCGCTTAGCTGAACTCGTCCTTACCCTCAACAACTTCTCTTTCAAATCCTCCCACTTCCTACAGACAAAGGGGGTGGCCATGGGTACCCGCATGGGCCCAAGCTATGCCTGCCTCTTTGTAGGTTACGTGGAACAATCCCTCTTCCGTACCTACACTGGCCCTAAACCCCACCTCTTCCTCCGTTACATTGATAACTGTATCGGCACCGCCTCGTGCTCCCACGAGGAGCTCGAACAGCTCATCCACTTCACCAACACCTTCCACCCCAACCTTAAGTTTACCTGGACCATCTCTAACACCTCTCTCCCCTTCCTGGACCTCTCTGTCTCCATCTCCGGCAACCACCGAGAAACCGATATCCATTTCAAGCCCACCGACTCCCACAGCTACCTAGAATATACCTCCTCCCACCCACCTTCCTGCAAAAATGCCATTCCCTGTTCCCAATTCCTTCGCCTCCGCCCCATCTGCTCCCAGGATGAGGCATTCCACTCCCGTACATCTCAGATGTCCTCGTTTTTCAAGGTCCGCAACTTCCCCCCCTCAGTGATCAAGAACCCCCTCCCGCATTTCCCACAACTCATCCCTCACACCCCCTCCCCGCAATAACAACCAAAACAGAATCCCCCTCGTCCTCACGTACCATCCCACCAACCTCCGGATCCAAAGCATCATCCTCCGACACTTCCGCCATCTGCAATCCGACCCCACCACCAAAGACATTTTCCCTCCCCACCCTTATCTGCTCTCCGGAGGGACCACTCTCTCCGTGATTCCCTTGTTCGCTCCACACTCCCCTCCAGCCCC
>NC_063332.1:97350475-97353990 GCF_021869965.1 Rhincodon typus | reverse complement strand
CCTCATCCGGCACTTTTCCCTGCAACCGCAGGAAGTGCTACACCTGCCCCTACACCTCCCCCCTCATCCCCATCCCAGGCCCCAAGAAGACTTTCCACATCAAGCAGATGTTCACCTGCACATCTGCTAATGTGGTATACTGCATCCGCTGTTCCCATTGTGGCCTCCTCTACATTGGGGAAACCAAGTGGAGGCTTGGGGACCGCTTTGCAGAACACCTACGCTTGGTTCGCACTAGACAACTGCACCTCCCAGTCGCGAGCCATTTCAACTCCCCCTCCCATTCCGCAGACGACATGTCCATCCTGGGCCTCCTGCAGTACCACAACAAATGCCACCCGAAGATTGCAGGAACAGCACCTCCTATTTCGCTTGGGAACCCTGCAGCCCAATGGTATCAATGTGGAGTTCACAAGCTTCAAAATCTCCCCTCCCCCTACCGCATCCCAAAACCAGCCCAGCTCGTCCCCGCCTCCCTAACCTGTCCTTCCTCCCGCCTATCCCCTCCTCCCACCTCAAGCCCCACCCCCATCTCCTACCTACTAGCCTCATCCTGCCCCCTTGACCTGTCCGTCCTCCCTGGACTGACCTATCTCCTCCCTACCTCCCCACCTACACTCACCTTTACTGGCTCCATCCCCGCCTCTTTGACCTGTCTGTCTCCTCTCCACCTATCTTCTCCTCTATCCATCTTCTATCCACCTCCCCCTCTCTCCCTATTTATTTCAGAACCCCCTTCCCCTCCCCATTTCTGAAGAAGGGTCTCGGCCGGAAACGTCAGCCTTCCTGCTCCTCTGATGCTGCTCGGCCTGCTGTGTTCATCCAGCTCTACACCTTGTTATCTCATGTGATAACAAGGCCTGGTTATGGGGATTAGGGTAAGGACATAGTAGAAAGTGCCTCAAGCCCTAAAATTGTTGAACTCGATATTGAGTCCAGAAGGCTTTGGAGTTCCCAATGGAGAATGAAGTGCTGTTCTTGCAGCTTGTGCTGAGCTGCGATAGAGCACTGCAGCAAGTCAGAGACAGAGATGTTGGCCAGGGAACAGGGTGGATTGTTGAAATGGCAGGCAACTGGAAGCTCAAGGCCTTTTTAGTGGACAGAACATTGGTGTTCTGTGAAGCCGTCACCTAGTATACGTAGGCTGTCAACGTGTCTATCTCAGGCTTGCCATAGTGCTCCACAAACTAGGCCTTGTTATCACTTGGTCTGCTATTAAAGACAGTAAATGGCTTGGCCTCCACAACCTTCTGCGACAATGAGTTCCACTGATCACCACCCTCAGGCTGAAAATTATCCTCCTTATCTCAGTTCTAAAAGGTTATCCTTTCACTCTGAGGCTGTGCCTTCAGATCCTAGCTTCTCCAACTAGTGAAAACATCTTCTCCACGTCCACTCCCCCCAGGCCTCCCGGTATTCTGTAAGTTTTAATGAGATCCACCATTATCTTTCTTAAACTCCATTGTATACAGACCCAGTCTCCTCAATTACACCTCATATGACAAGCCCTTCATCCCTGGGATCATTTTTATAAACCTCTTCTGGACCCCCACCAATGACAGTTCATTCTTCGTTAGATACCAAGCCTGAAACTGCTCACAATATTCCAAGTGCAGTCTGAGCAGACCCTTATAAAGCCTCAGTCTGCTCTTTTATTCTAGGCATCTTGAAATGAATGTTGACATTGTATTTTCCTTCCTAACTGCTAACTGAACTTGTATGCTAACCTTAAGAGAATCCTGAACTAGAACTCCTAAGTCCCATTGAGCTTCAGATTTCCAAAGCCTTTCTCCATTTAGAAAATAGTCTACATCTCCATTCTTCCTAACAAAGTGCATAAGTTCACACTTACCCATGCATTCCGTCTGCATCTTCTTTGTCCACTCTCCAAGCTTATCCTTGTCATTCTGTGGCCTCCAACTTCCTTAAAATTACCTGTCCCCACACTTATCTTTGTGTCTTCTGCAAACTTAGCAACAATATCCTCAGTTTCTTTGTCCAGATTGTTTATTTATAAATGTGAATAGTTGTGGTCCCAACAGTGACCCATGCGGAACTCCACTAGTCACTGGCCGCCATCCTGATAAAGAAATTTTATCCCTACTCTCTGTTTTCTGCCAGCCAGCCAATCCTGTATCCAGGCCAGTACCTTGTCCCTAACACCATGGGCTTTTACCTTATTTAGCAGCCTCCTGTGCAGCACTTTGTCAAAGGCCTTCTGGAAATCCAAATAGATCATGTCCACTGGCTCTCCTTTGTTTAACTTGCTTGTTACCTCCCCAAAGAATTCGAACAGATTTTCAGGCATGACCTCCCCTTGACAAAGTCGTGTTGACCCAACTCTACTTATCATCCACTTCCAAGTATTCTGCAATCACGTCCTTGATAACGGACCCTAAAATCTTACAAACAATGGAGGTTAGGCTAACCGGCCTATAATTTCAATCAGTGTTAACTGCATACTCACTTTATACATTCCAAATCTATAAGCTTTGTATGTTTGTAAGTGTGCTTTGTTGCAAGATTCCTAATGCGTTTAAGGGTGTTCTTCTGGCTTAACTTTACCACAGTGTTATTTCAGTCCCTGCAAAGTTAGAGCTCATAATCAAAGGAGTGGAGGGAAATGTGCTTCCACTGTTTTCTTGAAAGGTGGAAATTAAATTGCAATCTATTACAGACAAGTGGTGAGAATAGGGAGAGAGAGAGATTTCTTTTACTATTCACAATCTGTCCATAACAGGATGTAGAACTATGTAGTCAAAACAGTCAAATGTAAATCAAAGGAAATAATGTTCAAACTGGCTGGTCCTCTGTCTGCACTGCAACTTCAATGGTGTTTTCAGTTCTATCATTTAGCAACCATTGGAAGTGTCAAATGCTGGAGGCAGTGTGAAATAACTGCACAGAGGTAGGTATCCTGTCACCAAGTCACCTTTTATTTAGACGTAGAAAGTTCCTGACAATGATCCAAAGCCCTCAGAGCCAGCTCTCAGAGTGAACAAGATGCCTGACACTCCTGTTTATATCTGTCAGCCAGGTCTCCCTGATTGGACCAGATTAACAGCCGCAATCAAGGAACTCATATTCTATGAGGTCCACCTGGTTGACCTGGTTATAATCACTACACAGTGCTGAGAAGGCCAAAGCGATGCTCCTTCCAAAACCAAATGACCACCAATGTGTGGAATGATCATTTAAACAATATTGTGAAGACAAGTTCTGGAATCATTTAAGAATCAAGTAGTTGGCCCATTGATCCATTGGACCAAAGATGTGGTGTTGGTTATTAGCTCCAATTATAAGATGACTGTCAGGAGGGTCAGGTAGTAGCAGAAGCAACAGCATTGTTGTACAGTCCTAGATTGTTGTCACAAATATTTCCTACCTTCTTGATCTTCCTCCATGGCTACCTGGCAGACAACTTCAAGTACGCTCCAAAGATAGTAGGAACTGCAGATGCTGGAGAATCTGCGATAACAAGGTGTAGAGCTGGATGAACGCAGCAGGCCAAGCAG
>NC_063332.1:97326980-97350075 GCF_021869965.1 Rhincodon typus | reverse complement strand
GGGCCTAGACCTTTCTGAAGAAGGGTCTAGGCCCGAAACGTCAGCCTTCCTGCTCTTCTGATGCTGCTTGGCCTGCTGCGTTCATCCAGCTCTACACCTTGTTATTTTAAGTACGCTCCACCTTGTTCAGATTTTGACTGAGAGAAGCCATCAGTTGGGAGAAGCAAATGGAACACTCCTTTTCCCAGCTTTCAATGATTTTGAAATTGTTCGATATTTGCTTCTCTGAACAAGTGCAGTATCGTAATAGTTAATACAGTACTAAGAAATAGACGAAGAAAATTATTTTAAATCAGGGGAATATGGTTTAATCATTGGTCTAATCAATGTAGAAACTCATAGTGATCAGTTTGGTGTATCACATGCCCCTTTGGAAAGCTCTAGAACAGCAATGTACAGCTGAACCAAAATAGTTTCTTATCGTCCTTTTATTTGGGAGATTATGCCAATTAAATTTTAATTAGCCTAATCAACTCAGGAGGTCATAGCAATTATTTTGCTGTATTACATCCCACATCAGAAAAGTGCAGTACAGCTCCACAAAAAACACACCTCACAACTATAACTCATCCAAATGTAGTCAATAAGTGCCGATGTGCATTGCAGAGTTTGGATTTATCTGCATAGGTTGAATTAAAATGGACTAAACAGCTTTGTTCATCTTGTCTTGTGACTGTGTATGACCATCAGCATTCTCCAGTGGTGTGGGTACATATCATTGCTAAAATTTAAACTTGAGAAGAGGAGATATTGCATGTTGGTGTGTAAAATTTATTTTCTAGAAAATGGGGCAGGCTTCCCACAATTTTGATTTTTCTCAGCAATGCTATTTCATTTGTGAGACTACATCACTGTGGGTGGTCAGTTAGTTTAGTTGGCTCAATGTGTTATGGATAATATTATCTTTGACTGGAGTTAAGTCCCCCCTCTGGCTGTGGTAGTTCATGGAGGCCAGTCTAATTACTTTGTCACATGCTTTTGGAATGGCCCTTCAGCCTATATATTCCATCTCACTGTCTTTCTGTGATGGAGAAAGATGCCTTTTTTTAATGCGTTTTCAATAATTACCTTAATATTACCTCATCAAAGTGGCTACAAATCAAATACAGGAATGAATTGTGCATTGTTGAAATTTATTACCAGCAAGTAACAGGCTGGACTATTTTTTGCTGTTCACTGAATATTTTTGAACATAGAAATTCCTGTCTCTGATTTTAGCAGATAAACTCTCAATGAATCTGCAAAATATCCATATACATTGTATAGATATTAAACTGTTTATTGTAAGCAGCTTGATATCTCCAGCAAAGTTGCAGGCAGAGGAATGTATCATGTGCTAACATTGCCAACAGTCATTTATGCATTTTGTCTCTAATGAATCATTAATAATAGCGTGGTTCAAATTAACTGTTGCTGAGGAGGACATTTTAATTTAAACCACCCATCAAAAAACTGACAGGATCAGACATATCCCTGGATTTATACTCCACCTAATTATGCTCTTCACTGAAGTTACTGAAAATTTAAATTGGGTGTGGTGTTAAATACAGTATTCTGCCCAGTTCCTTGCAATTCCCACCCAGCAAGCCAGGTTAATGGGTGTTGTCCTGATCCTGATCCTGATCCCTCATTTAAATTACACCATTTATCTGGGAAGGGGTGTGTTTCATCACTTTCTCACCAAAGCCAAAGCAGGAGGACAGCACAAGGCCTGCTGAAATTTAGGGGCAGCAGCTTCGAGTCTGAAAAAGACTTTGGTTGTAGATGGGTGACAATGCATTGGCAGCTCATTTATCATCCTGATCATTTTCTGTCCTCTGGAAAAAGATAATAAGGTGGCATGTAAAATGAACCCAGATTCAGTAATGCCTCATCTGCATGACCGCAGTAAGTAGAATTTCATCTTGAGATGCTCTTTGACCTCCAAAGAATGCTGCCTAACTTTGGAGTTAAATTTTCAAAACTTTATTCAGATAAAGTTTCATTGAGTTTTAGTTTAAATCCAGAGAGGATTTCTTCCAAACCAGAAGAAAATTGACAATACGGATACATGAACACCAACAAGCCACCAAGAGACACGACCAATTCTCACTTGTCTCAGTACACACAGACAACGAGGGACACAAATTTGACTGGGACAACACAGCCATAATCACACAAGCCAAACAGAGACACACCAGCGAGTTCCCGGAGGCCTGGTATTCCAAGCAGAACTCAATCAACAAACGTATTGAATTAGACCCTGTGTACAAACCACTGAGAAATAAAACCAGAAGTAATACCAACCACCCTAGCAAACCAAGGTGTATAAATAACAAGTGGGACAGAATACTGACGCTTCATCAGAGGTGCACTGACCATGTTACCTCGCAGGGTGGTCAAATGTTTGCGAACAAACCCATTGGCTTGGCGAGCATGTCTACAACCTCATCTACAGCCCGAGCTACAAATCTTCTTGACAACTATAAGCTTTAAATTCAGGAAAGAGGGACATTCTTCTCTGTTCTCCTCGGCATGTTTATAGTAAAACAAATAAATAAGAAGACAAAGGGAATATTGGAGGGAGATGGGGTGTAAAAGTAGATAAGTCTTGCTACAATTGTACTGGGCTTTGGTGAGACCATACTTGGAGTACTGTGTCTCCTTATTTAAGAATTGATGTAGTTGTTTAATGCTAATGTCACTGAAATAGTTATCTAGAACCCCAATCTAATGTTCGGGAAACATAGGCTCAAATCCCACCATGGAAGTTAGTGAAATTAAATAAAGTTCAATAAAAGCCTAATGGTGATCATGGGCTTGATGTTGTAAAACCCTTTTGGTTTATAAATATCCTTTAGGGAAGGACATCTATCATCCTTACCTGGTCTGGATGACTTATGCCTTCAGATCCACAGCAATATAATTGAGAGTTATGCATCTTCTGGGCATTTGGGGATGGGCAACAAATGCTGGCCTAACCAGTGACGTCCACATCAAATCAATTGAAAAAAAAGTCATTAGAACAGTTTAGAGAATGTTTATTAGTTTAATTCCTATGATTAAATGGCTGCTTTTGAGAAATTGTTGAGCAGGTTCGGCCGATACTATTAGAGTTCAGTAGAATGAGAAATGACACCGGAGTAAAGGCTTAAGTATGCCAGTCTTCTGACTACAGCTACTAAGTGACTACATAAAGTTCTCCATCATCATGATGTCTGATTACATGGGACTGAGCCCTGATGGAAGTAGCCACTAGTGAAATCTTCCTCCACCTTGAGTTTGCCTATAGTTTATGGGCAGTAATTGTTAATAGTTTCACTAACCTTGAGTCCAGCCCTCCTTTGTCTAGAACTCCTAAATTTCTAAATAATATTCCTACCAGTGGAAGCCATGACTAGACTCATGTTAAGCTGCAAGAAAAAGCCTGAAGAGAAATTCAGCAGCACCAGAGGGAAGTAGATGAGGGACTTTATCGTCAGACTGCAATCAAACTGCAGAGGAAGTAATGTCTGAAGAGAAGACAAGCAGCATCTGAGAGCAGTGTATGAGGGACTTAAGGGCTACCAAGTGGGAGATTTGTTTATATTGGAGGTTAGAAGAATAAAGGGTGACTTGATTGAAGCAAATAAGATCCTAACCGTCATGACAAGGTGGACATGCAAAGGATATTTCTTCATATGGCTGAGTCTGGAACTAGGGAGCACTCTTTAAAAATTAGAGGTTATACAAACGCTCTTCCATTTAATAATGGCATGGTCAGTCTGCTTTTCTTTCAAATTCCACATTCCAAACTATCCCCAATAATCTTTGATTCCCTTGACTAACAAAAAACAATTCACCTCGACCTCAAAATAATCGATGAACTCACCTCCAATGTCTTCTGAGAAAGAGAGTGCCAAAATCAAATAATACTCAGAGAAAAGAATTCTCCCCATCTCTATTCTAAAAGACAGTGCTGTTACTGACAGAGTCATAGAGTCATACAGAATGGAGAGAGACCTTTCAGTCCAACTCATCCATACCTACCAGATTTCCCAAACTAAACTAATCCTGTTTGCCAGCTTTCAGTTGCCATTTCTGCCACCTCCAGCAAGATGCCACCACTTGGCACATATTCCCCTCCCCTCCCTGGTCAGCCTTTCACAGGAATGTTTCCCTCTGGGACATTCTGGTCCACTCTTCCTTCACTCCCAACAACACCCCAAAGCCCCACAGCACCTTCCCCTGCAACTGCAGTAGGCGTAACACCTACCCATTTACTTCCTCTGTCCTCAGTATTCAAGGGCCCAAACATACCTTCCAGTTGAAGCAGCACTTTACTTTCACCTTGCACAATCTAGTCCATTGTATTCGCTGCTCACAATGTAGTCTCCCCTACACTGGGGAAACGAAGCATAGGCTGGACTACCACTTCGCAGAACACCTACATGCTGTCCGTAAAAAAGACCCTGAGCTTCCAGTTGCCTGCCACTTCAACATACCACCCTGTTCTCGAGCCAACGTCTCTGTCTCTGGCTTGCTGCAGTGCTCCAGCAAAGCACAGTGCAAGTTGGAAAAACAACACCTCATTTTCTGCCTGGCAACCCTGTAGCCCTCTGGATTCAATAGTGAGTTCCAACAATTTTAGGCCTTGAGTACTCCCATGTCCTTAGCCCAACCCCCACACACCAGGCTTTGATACCACATAATCTGTTATTACACACAACCCATTGTTAACTACTAACAACCCCCATTACTAGCTATTCACCCTCATAGCCAGATCTTATCCACGTCTTTGTCTGTCCAACTGTTCTTCTCTCTCTTTGGACCAACCCCACCTATTGTTTACTCCCTTATCCCTTCCTGACACCCTATCTACTGCATATAAACCAACATTTTCCTAGCTACCATCAGGTCTGAGGAAGGGTCACTTGACCTAAAATGTTAACTCAGATTTCTCTCTTCTGTGCTGCCAGATCTGCTGAGCTTTTCCAGCAATTTCTGTTTTAGTCCTATTTGTTTGTGTTTGACCCATGTCCCTCTAAATTTTTTCTATTCATGTATCTGTCCAAATATCTTTTAAATGTTGTAACTGCACCTACCACTTTCTCTGGCAGCTCATTCCACATAAAATACTCTGCCATCTACTGAGAGGTGACAAAAGGGGACATCCCTGAGATCTTTAATAGCCAAGGTTAAAGAGCGTCGAACTCCCCATTAGCAGGATTTGTTAAACAGGGCTGTTCCTGGGACTTTTAAACACGCTATTCCTGGGAACTTTAAGACACTCCATTCTCATGTACAAAATCATCCCATTTCCAAGTTTCTAAGCTCCCAGTTCCTGGGATTTATAAACTATTGACTCCTGAAAGTTTACAGCACCCAATATAGGGAATTTGAGGTTCAAAATGGCAGCTCACCAATTCCTTCTCAAAGGGCAATTAGGAATGGGCAATAAATGCTACACCAGCCAGCGACACCCACATCCCACGAGCAAATAAAAGAAATTAAACACCCAAATCATGGGAATTTTAAACACATAAATCCTGGAACTTTATGAACTCCTAAATCCCCTGTTATTTTTAATTTCCTAAATCCTTGGAATTTTTAAACACACAAATGTTGGGAATTTTTAACCACCCAAATCTGGGGCATTCCGAACGCTGAAAATCCTAGAAATGTAAACACCCGAGTCATTGGAAATTTAAAATCCTAAATCCTAGGATTTTTTAAACTCCTAAATCCTGGGCATGTTAAACTCCCAAATGATGGGAATTTTTAAACATCAAATCCAAGGAATTTTAAACACCCACATCCTGGAATTTTAAATTTCCTAAATCCTGCAATTTTTTAAAATCCTAAATCATGGGAATTTTAAACTTCAAAATGATGGAAATTTTTAAACATCCAAATCCTGGGAATTCTGATCACTCAAATCCTCAAAATTTTAAAATCCTAAATCTTGGAAGTTTAAATTCCAAAATGATAGAAATGTTTAAATACACAAATCTGGGAATTCTGAACAGACAAGTCCTGGGAATTTAAAACACCCAAATCATGAGGATTTTTAAACTCCTAAATCCTAGCAATTTTTAAATTCTTAAATCCTGGGATCTTTTAAACCCCTAAATCCTGTAAATTTTGACTGATTAATTGTCGGAAGAAAGGTTTCTGGATCTTCCTGTAATCTTTGACTCTGCTGGCAGTCGTTGTGAAGTTTCTTTTGAGGTGAATCATTTGATGTTAGGAAGGGCTGAGGAGATGAATTTGTCTCCTCTCCTCACTGATCCCATCAATAAATTGCAACACCAATAGAAGAGCATTCTCAATTAGTTCCAGAAATTCTGTCCTGAAGTGAAGATGGAACTTCACAGAGGAGAAAGAAATTGACAACTTGAAATCTATGCTACTATCAACACCACTAGGGATCAACAAAGCCGCAGACAAACTATAACAAACACGTGACTGTGGAAAACCAGCAACTATTGCAGTTTGCAGAAGACACAACAATGCCCCTTCTTCCTCAGGCTGCTCAGGAAATTTGGCATGTCCATAATGTCCCTCACCAACTTCTACAGATGCACCATTGAAAGCATACTGTCCTGGTGCATAACAGCCTAGAATTGCAACTGCTCTGCCCAGGACCGTAAGAAACTACAGAAGGTCGTATGCACAGCCCAGGCCATCACATAAACCAACCTTTCATCCATGGCCTCTATTTATATGGCTCTCTGCCTCCGAAAGGCGGCCAACATCATCAAAGACCCATTGCACCCTGGTAATGATCTCCTATAACCTCTTCCGTCACGCAGAAGATACAGAAACCTGAACACACCCACAAGCAGGTTCAGGAACAGCTTCTCTCCAGCTGTTATCAGACTGTTGAATGGACTCTAGCCTCAAATAATGTAACCTGCAATGTAAACAGTATGCCTCTAAGACTTTTTGATCTGTCCATCCTTTGCTTGCTGTGATCTGCCTGTACCACTTGTAAACAAAGCTTTTCACTGTATTTCAGTACACGTGACGATAAATCAATAAATCAATCAATTAAGTGCAATGAACAGGCACAATTTTAAATGTCCTGAAAGACAGTGTGGCAGAGGCTAAAGAGGAGTCTGTGGTAGTTGAATTACAATGTGACACTCACAAAGCTTTGAAAGTTCTATGGACGGCAAGGGCATCACAGTAGCTGAGGAGTCGTTGATTATGTAGTTAGAAAAGGATCTTCAGTCAGGCATTAAGGAGGTAACAGAGTTTCGAAAAAGATATTGAAGATATTAAAGGTTCAAGCATGTGGATAGTTCCTCGCCTCTATAACAAACATCAGCTGTATGCAAAGAAAGCTAATAACAAGAGCAAAGAGCCTTTCTAAGAGGTGGACAAGTGCATTTATGTGCACACAAGACAATTGTTGTGGAAAGCTGCCATCGTGCTCTACCAATATGGTTGACTTCCAGGAAGACAATAAGGGAGCACATACATCCTCCAAAAGAGTTAAAAAACACTTGGAGATTGATGACTTTGGGAAGAAGCTGCCAAATGAAAGAACCATCTATTAGTTGTCAAGCAGCACTGTTAATCCTCAGAGAGGACTTCACACATGGTAATGGTACAAATAAAAGAAAGTGAACATATTGAAGTATAGGACTGTTCAAATATTACATTGCACCTAAATAGATTACAAGAACATCAAACGGAAGTGTTGGCTGCAGACCGACTGTGAAGATATGCTAAGTTAGCTGTGTTCCCTATTACCTTATCTTTATTTATTCTGTTCAGAAATGCCATTATATACCTCTGGACATTTTTTTCCCACCACCAAATTACTGATGTTACTAATTAAAAGAACACTTAACAAGCACTGCCCACCAGGGACAGTGCAACAATAACAACAAACATATGGGAGGGAACAAAATGAAAATGGATTTGGAGGGATTGTTCCCTAATTTTGAGGCTTTCAGAGTGAAAACACCTGATGCAGATATTGAACTTTCAAGTGAGTTTGCAGAACAGCATAATGTGTAGAAACCCCGGTGCAGAAGTTTGTTCCATTTTTGATAATGGTGCGATCCTGCTTTCTCCTGGAGACTGTGTGTGATCGCATTGATTGTAGCAGAATAGCCTTACATTGAAGCAAGTGTGGAAGCAAAGCCGCTGCCTATGTAAAGAAAAATTATTTTTGTAAGAGTAACAGGGAAGCCCTAATTTCCTTGCCTCCAGAATTTTTCTCAGCACATTAATTGTTCTTCTTTTCCTTTAGAAGATTAATTCCCAGAAATGGCAATGAATTGCTTCAGTGCAGCTGCAGTGGATGCAAGAGCTGCAAAGTTTTTCATAAGATTCAAAAGTGTTTCATATTTTTAAGGTAATGCTTTAACATTTCCTCAATCTACAACTCACAAAATGACATGAACGAAGATTTGAGTTCATTGTCTGCTTTCTGCAAGAGATTATGATTCTCTTAGTCTGGAGAGTTCTCTCTTAAATAGGTTTTTCCTTGATTGGTCTTCATTGTTACTGACCAATACATGCAATCAATATAATTGTTAGAGCGCACGATTGTTGTGAAAAGCTCCCACCAATATGGTTGACTTCCAGGGAAACAATAAGGAGCACATACAACGTCCAGAAGAGCTAAAAACACTTGCAAATTGATGGCTTTGGCAAGACACTTCGGAAAAGGGGAAGGAGTCGTCACTGGGGATGTAGCTTATAAGGTTAATAATTACAGGATTCTGAAAATTGCTTCTGAGCATGTGCAGAAGGAGCCATGTCATGATGATGTTGAATTAGTTGAGACTAAGAGATGATGGAAGAAGGTAGTTGCAATGCCCTATCTTGCCTATATATAGTTTATAGACAATTAATTTGTGTTCAGTCCTCATTTGTATAGAGCTCCAAGACATTTTGAGTGATATTTCTACAGTGATCCTATTAAAAAGTGTAAGATTCAAGGAAGATTAACATAAAACTGGTGGGAGGATACTTCCACTGATAGGAGAAAAGAACAAGGGGGCCACAATCTCAAAATAAGGAGTCTCCTATATAAAACAGAGGTGAGAAGAGACTTTTTTACTCGCACCAGAGACATTTAGAGGTTGAAATTCTCTTCCTGAACAGCAGTGGAAGCTAGGTCAGATAGATTTTTGATCTACAAAGGAGTCAAATCTTATGGGGGCAGGGAAATGAAGTGAAAGCAAAATTCAGATAAGCCATGATAGTTTTGAAGACCAGAGCAAGTTTGCGGGGTCACATGCCCTACTTTTGATTATATTTCTTATGTCGTTATGTTTCTTACCCCATCTAATGAGTTCTAGGGTGATCCCTTCAAATAAAAACTGAAGAAGTTGGAAATGGTCGACAAGTCTGGTAGAATCTGCTAAGAGGTACTACATTAACTTTTCAGGTCACAATTTTACATTGCAAAGGAAAGCAGAGGCTTACATAGGATAAATGGCACAGAAACAGGCCATTCAGCCCAATCACTTAATGTGGGTGTTTATGTTCCACTTGAGCCTCCTCCTATCATTTCTCAGTTAAATCTACCATCATAATAATCAATTCATAAGATCATAAGACCAAATTACTTATGCAAATTGTGAACAACAACATTTCTTGCCCTGATCGTTATGAAAAAACGTTCTTATATTCCGACACTGAATAACTAGTATCTATTCCCACACTCTGCTTTGGGTCTTTTCAGAACTGGGAAGTGTTACAAATATATTAGACATTCAGTTTTGATATTTTCTCACCCTTCCCCACTTCATTTGTTTAAAAGCTATTGCCATTCCAACTTTTTCCACTTCTGATACAAAGTCAGTAGCATTGTGCTAATTTTTTTTATCAGAGGCTGAAGGTCCATTGTTAGGGCAGACAGCAGAAGCCATCTCCTTTCTGGTAGGCAGCTGGACCCTGCAGCAGCATTTTAATCACCTGGTATCCAATTAAGGGTGGCAGCCAAACTTGAAGAGCAGCCAAGCCGATCAAATGGCCAGCAGCTCAGCAGCATTAAGACTGCTACTGATAGCAGTGGCCATTGCTGAGACACCGTCAGTAGATAGCGGGCATCTCAATGTAGAACAGAGAGAGTATTGTTAAGGCTATGGTCCTTTGGGCATCAGAGCAGGCACTATTGTCAAGGGCATATCTGCGGCCTATGGAGTGCACATTAAAGAGGGACCCAGCAGTAATTGGCTGGGAGACTGCCGGGGGTTATTTGGCGCTCTTGCCATAGGGCAGAGGATGCTCTTAACAAGAGAAAAATTTGCATAGGAAGGGAATTTGCTGCAAACTGGACCATTAACTGTCTCAAGCACAGTTGATGTTCCCATTTGTCACAGCAATATGTCACAGCAAGAGAAACACATTGAGCTTCCATCTCCATGTCTTCACCAGCATTGCCAGTCATCCCTTCCCAACCACCTCAATGTACCAGGAAAATTGAAACAGTTTAATTGAACCAGTCTGTTCCTCTTTGTACTTTTCCAGCATTTTCTGCTTTTATGTCAGCATCTACTGCATTTTGCTTAAGAATTATGACCTTCCAAATGGGTTGATGAGTTTGAAAGGCTTGGAACTTTCACCCTAACAACTACTCACCAGACTTCAAATGAGCTGGATATTTCTGTTTCACCATAAAGCTGCCAGAAATGTAACTTGGTAGAGTGAGACTTCGACATAACCATGTATTTATCATTAAACCTTATGCATTTTCCAGTGTCAGTAATAGATATTGTTGGATAAGCTAATGACCACAGCGGAGAATATATAATTGCCATGTGAGAAAAGGATGGATGAAAACTGATAGTATATATAGACTATTTATTGTGGCCATGGCTTTTTTTCTTTCTTTTGTTCAAACATTCTTATTTAAGAATACATAAATGAGCAAAGACTGACAGAATGGATGCTCAATCCATTTTTTGCTACCATACACTTAATAATCTCACTAAAACAGTACAAGCAACAGAATATCCACCAGTGATCTTCAGGTTTGACAGTTTAAGATGCTTGCAGTACAACATACAATATCTTGTTTATACCTGAGGCAAATTTCAAAATGTGGTTAAACTTTCTTATAAAAACGTTTGTGCCAAATTCCTTTGACATGTCCAAAAATAGTTTGATGAATAGATTTCTTGCATGCTGCAACACAAACAAATGTTCAGTGAGATGTTTCTGTCATGACAGAATTTCACAGGATAAAGTTCAATAAATGCTTTGGGGCTAGGCCAGTGCTAAATGCATGTGAGTGAGATGAACAGTGTCTTATATATATAAAATCATATTTTTTAAGAGTTGGATTTCAAACTAGTGGTATATGGGTATTTACCTTTATGAAGGATTTGAGAAATCAATCTTTCCTGAACCATTACCTAATCTAGAATGTGTCCAAAAGCAGGGAACACCTGGAGCATTAATGGAAGATGATTTGTATTGTGCTGGGTTTACCACCAGGAGTGTAAACATAGATGATCATCAGCTTGATTTTATTTTAGGATATTAGATTTCTGCTTGGGATTGGAAATTTTTGAGCAGCTTTGGAAAAGACCTGACGAGGATCAGAAACACAACATAATTTCTATCCTAGAAAGAGTACAGAACAGATCAGGGTACAGGTTACATCAGTAGAAAGTTAGTTTGTGCAACTTCCAGACACGAGTGTTTGGTTACAAATCTGCAAATTATTAAAAGACTGAAAAAAGTGTACATTTTCAGTTTGGTGAGTGTTCATGGAGGAAAACACAGCAGTTCACAGGGAAGAAGTGGGAAGAATCGAGTGAATAGACGGTACTTGATTTTGCAGCATGTTATAACATCTAACAAACCGTGTTCTATATTTAGATAGCCCAAGCTTATTTATTTAATTTTGTGTAAAATCTGCTGTTTTGTCATTAAAGAAAATCTATAGCCTTGTACTTTTGAGTGAACAACCATCATGTCAAAATAATGAAAAGTCCTGGGATCTGATTTGTCCAGTAGTAACATCGACTGGAATCATATCATGGGATTTTTGTTCTTGGCATGCATACCCGGTGTAAGTATTTGTATAAATGCTGCAAAGTAGTTTTACTTCACCATCTTGTCTACTATCTTCTTTATGATCTGTACAGGCCCATTGGGTTCCTCAATTTGCTGTAATGTTTAGCTGGTCTTGCCTTTTTTTTAATGATGATGCTTATTTGTGCTGCTGAAGATAATCCTTTTTTGCCATGTCTTTAATTCTCAACCAAAAGACATAAGAAATGTTATACCTTTGATGAACATTGTCAAAAGAAAGGGAAATATTCACATCTAGTGAGTAGCAAGCTGTGCAGGAGAAAATCAGGTGAACCACACATAATGTTGGCACGTAGTAATATCAGGGGTTAATGGACAGATAAGAAACCTCCTTATAAACTTTAAGCACTCACAGATAAACACCATGAAGTACACCAATAAGCAACTTTTAGAATCATACATCAAAAACAATCCATTAGACCATAAGGGATTGGATGCCCCCTACTGGACTACCAAGAAGCTGACACATTAAAAAGCCTTAACAGACAGAAGGATGGTGGGAACTCAGAAGGTATTATTTCTAATACTATGGCACAGAAATTATGTTAATCATTATCTTTTAAAGTATTTGTCTGAAATTCCTTCCTCACCATAATTAGTAGACAAGTTATCATTTTAAACAATATCACAGAAACATCATATGTGAGTCCAAAGTGGCATTCTGCAAGAACAACACAGTGAGTCCGCTCTCCCATTAAAAATAACAGTGAAGTGAACTTCATATGAATGCAGTATGCATTCTTCCATTAATATTCCATGGCATAATTTCAGGAGGGATAAATTCTCAGTCTTAAACATATTTTCTCACTCTGTGACAAAAAAAGAAATCACAAGGCAAATCAGCTTGACCTGTTCAATGCATTGTCGTGTTGATGGATACAGAATTGTTTTGTCAGGAGAAAAGAAATAGGCTATTCTATTTTAAGCTACTCATATAGCTGCATTTCTTGATTTTAAACTGGCCCTATCACATCCTGACTCCCTATGATCCAAATTGTACCTTTTCCAATCAGATTTAGGTCATTTGTAGTGATCTTGGGGATCAAACAAAACAACCCCAAATTGGTATTTTATTGCCACGTATATCATGTGCCCCTATGTGATCTTTTCTGCTATGGAAGGCAATTGAATAACTATTTGTTAATTTGATCATTTGCTAGGCTATAAACTTCAAAACTCTAATCTACTCAATAAATATGTGACCAAAAACAAAGACCTATTGTAAATAAATCAAGGATTTGAGCTTAACTCTCCTACCTAAAAATAGAAAAATAAAAGTTGTATGCTGAACTGGATAAAAGACCCTGAAGTTGTGTGATTATGTGATGCCAGCAATTGCATCTTGGATTATGTCGACCACTGGTCTACAGAATTGACCACACAATTGTCAGAGAATGTTATTTAACCCATTCAGAGCTGATAGGTGCCTGGGCATCTCAAGCCCCCATTAATCCACATAGACCAGAAGGTCCAATATATTCTATGAACTGGAGATGAGGGCGCAAGGACACTTCACGTCTCCTTCTCTTACAAAGACAATTTTCTGGACACATCTTCCCTCCTACCTTGACCAATGATATAATTCCTTATATGGAAAATAACTTCCCTTGACTTTGAAACTCTAGGCTGCTTCCCTGACCCAGACCCTATGGGTTCTTCAGAAAACCAGTTTATCTCAGCTGATTAGATGTATCATCCTCCAAACCTGCACTGTATCTCTTTGAGCTAAGGAAGGTGGGATTCTTAGCTTAGTCAGTCCCTCCCTTCAGTTCCTCCTTCTGAACGTCTCTGGCCTTGTTTGCAGCAGGCAGCAATTCTACCACAAATAGCCATTTCACAAAAATGGAAGCCAATGGAAACTCCAACATTTATCCAGCTCCTGACTGAGTTTATAGCAATACGTTTATAGCAGCATCTTGTTGTGGCCACAATGGAAGTGCGCAGGAATAGTAGAGCAATTTTAAACCAAATGGCACTGATTACTATCTTTAGCCTAGCAGTTTTGTTTTGGTGTTGAATGACCATAAACTCGCTCTGTCCCGCTCTCTCTCTCTCTCACTCTCTCTCTCTCTCTCTCTATCTCTCTCCATCTGGTATCTCTTTCTGATGCAGTACACAGTTTCAATATGATTTTTCATAAATACTGAGGTGAGCACATTTCAAATTTGTGTTCAAAGAGTTGACAAAATATTTTTGCACAGAGAACCTACAAAAATTTTTCTTCTTACGATGAATGGCTTGCGCCATCCCTGACTGGTCATAACTGAATAATACTGTCGTCTCATGCATGATAGATTAGTGCATTATATCAGGGGTTTAGAGTCTGGCACCTCAATTTAAATCAGGAACAGTGGATCCTTAATCTACACCAGGGAGTCTAGAGACGCAGTTGCAGTAGTGCCTTGGCGAATACAAAGTAAACTGATAAGGAATTTTCAATAGTACCCAATCTCAATCCCAAAGCCATATAACAATGACTAACTGACTAATGACATTAGAATTAAATGAGAAACGTTAACATTTCACTATCCTCTCTGATTAGAAATTGTGTTAATGGACTCAAATAACCAAACAGGTAGCCAAATAGCAATACTGATATGGGAAAGAAAAATAAACTGAAAGCTGGCCAACTCTGCTGAATTCTGCACAGCTTAGTTTTATATTTCCAATCTCTAAACCTACCCATTCCCTCACTTTAGGTCCTTGCTGTCACATTTATTATCTTCTCCAGACTGTTGAATGGATGGTCAGCCAACCCTTCTGTCATCTCCATGAAGGTAACACTGGGGCTCATTGTAAAACTATGTGCCTGAAAGGTAGACAGTTAAAAGTGACAATGTGACTCATTCACAATTGTCAATGTCTGATCTCATTATCTTCAGTCTTGACCTGCTTTGCCAAGCAGGCAGCATACACCCTTCCCTAGCTCTGTAGCTTAGGTTACCATGATGTCATTAGATCCTCAGCTGCTGCTTTAACTTAACTGAGCATTGAAGCCAGGTGATCTCACATGGAAGTGGACATTCAAGGTAAGACTTTCACTGCCTTTTGTGTGGCCCGGAGCTGTCCTCCAATCCAGCAAGGAAAGCTTAGACCACCGCACCCTATGCTCTTGCTCCATACCTTGAAGTCAGTTCCCAATACCTAGCTTGAGAATGACAGATGACCAGGGATTGAAGGGCAAATCTCTGAAAGGCAACTGCAATTCCAACCCACTGCTGCCCATCCGGTGATTAAAATTCTGTTACTTTCATTCATTTGCAAATCGATTCAAAACTGCGTCCACCAGAAATCCTTAAACATTGAAAATTTCATCCCCCTCCACCCTCCCCAAACTCTGGCCTAGCACCGCTGGCACCAATCTTCCTCCCCAGACCTGCTTTTATCAGGTCAATAAATATACCTCTGACATTCCCTGCTTTCCCATTTTCATTGGAATTGTTTCCCTTTTTCTCTCCATTTTTTTTTACCGCGCTTTCAGCAGATGAATGTTCTGAATTTGATCATTTGTTTATTATTGTCTGCATTTACTCTGTCACTTGCAACTGCATTGTTTTCCTTTATAAATCTTTTTCAAGCCTCGCACCCACCTCTCCAGTTCCCACCCAACTCTCCTGAATAGATAATCAGCAACGATATAAAAAAAATGTTAATACTTCCTGTGTCTGTGTGATCCATGTTAATAAAGTGATAAGATTGTAAAGACAAGTTTGAACTGAAGAAGATCTTCGGTCTTAAACCAAAGCAACTGTGGTATTTGTGGCTGTTTGAAGCTGGCTGTGGTACTTGACTATTATAAACTATGTTTCTGCAAGAAATGAAACCAGTCCGAACGGCCTTTCTCTGTCTCTTTGTGGAGACATCAAATCCTCCACCAATTGGCAAGCCAAACACTAGTACAATCGCTTAACTGAGCTCAGCTGCCAGTCAAACTATGATTCAAGCACACATTCTGAAGTGAATATTGAACCACTTATCTATATGAAAATCTATTTGGAAAGTGCAGATGTACATTTCCCTTTTCATGATCCGCCTGTGGTGTGGTAAATGATTGAGGCAGTCCTGTAAAAACCAGTTATGGTGTTGAATTACATTGAAATTTGAAATCCTACAAGAAAAGAATGTACTCTGCAGGCATTCGAAGCTAGCAGGCTGTGGTATTAGTGGCATGTTATTAAGCAAACCTGTTTTGATCGAAGGATCCTGCAGATTGCATACAAAAATTGTATACAATAGTATTTCTGTGCTTGTTGCCAATGACTAATGTAGACTAACTGTTTGCATCCACACATATGTTCTTGCTCTATTTTTTGTGTGAGGAAAGTTATAATTCAAATGCCATTGGTAACTTAATCGTCTAATCTATAAAACAATGTCCCAATCCAAGAAAGGAACTAAATACTTTGCAAGTAAAATTCATGCAACACTGACCTGACTGCATTAGACTAAACAGAGTGTGTTGCAATTACATAAAACTCCATTATAATGATCAATTTGAGACTGCTTTCTTTTGATTGTTATATCTGGTGATCACTAAATGCACATTCCTGCATTTCTTCGCACCAGAGAGCAGCACTAATGAAACCATGGAGCAGAACTGGTATTATGGTTTTTATTTGCAGAAGAACAATAGTGCAGTTGTAAAACCAGCAAACAATACAAATACATGTCATAAATGACTGGATTTCAGCAAATGCCTGTAATTCTCTCCCATTGTTTAGTTGATTCCAGGGAACAGAGAAACAGGATAACTGTTAAAATGCACGCATGTTGGTATCAGGAATTTTTAAAGAAAGCATCAGGAATTAGTTCTTTCCCCATTGGCACAATCGATAAGCATTTTTCCATTTCATGCTGTGTTGACATAGCAAATGTTTCTTCACCACATCTGATTTTATTTCATTTATAGGTCCTGAAATTATAAAACAAATCAGCAAATGTCGGCAGATCAAAGATTTGGATCTGGAGGTAGTTTATGCCTAATTTGTGTGCTTGTTATTTGCCAGCCATTGCACTCCTTTTATGTGAGATTCTGTGTTGCAAATTTGGGGTTACAAGCCTGGAAATTACACCGCATTCTGTGGCTTTCCCACATTCAGTTCAGTAAGGAATGGAAGAGCCCATGGAGAAGTGACATAGATCATGCGGAAAGTCTGATTTGATCAGTAATGTTGACTGGTCACTCTAAAGCAAATGAGTTCAACTGTGCTACATGAACAGACTTGTAGTTAGATAATGCAGTTGAAGATGGAAGTACTTCAATGTTTAATCATCCATTCTACAAACTGATCTCAAATCCTTAAGTCAAAAACATATAAATATTTTGTTTGGATATGAGCATATAACAGTTCCAACATGATTCTGTTTAACACAATAACTGCATTCTTTATAAACCTAGTAAATTCACAATGAAACTTCATGGCCAGAAATATAATTTACTGGTATGTGCCATTTCATTAATGTTTGATGTAATGTAATGAATGCTTTGGTATACACTGCCTGAAATGATAGTGGAAGGAAATTCAACATTACCCTTCAAAAGGGAATTAGATACATATTTGAAAAAGGAGAACAAAATTGCAGTGCATTGGAAATGAGAAGAGGAGTGGGACGAAATGGATAGCTCTATCAAAGAGCAGATATTGGTAAGGTAGGCTGAATTGATTTCTTACATAGAGTCATAGAGTCATAGAGTTATACAGCATGGAAACAGACTCTTACAGGGTGGCATGGTGGTGAAGTGGTTAGTACTGCTGCTTCACAGCTCCAGAGACCTGGGTCTGATCCAACTCTTGGGCAACTAACTGTGTAGAGATTGCACATTCTCCACTTGTCTCTGGGTGCTCTGGTTTCCTTCCAAAGATATACAAGTTAGGTGGATTGGGCATGCTAAATTACCCATAGTGTCCAGGGATTTGTAGGAAATGCAGGGATAGGGTGGAATGCTCTCCAGAGACTTGGCATAGACTTTCTGGGCCAAATGGCCCCTTTTCACACTATAGGGATAAAATAAAACCCATCCACACCAACCAGATATCCTAAACTGACCTAATCCCATTTTTTAGCATTTGGCCCATATCCATCTAAACCCTTCCTATTCATATACCCATCCAGATGCCTTTTAAATGTTGTAATTGTACTAGCCTCCAACACCACCTGTGGCAGCTCACTCCATACACACACCACCCTCTGTGTGAAAAAGTTGTCCCTCAGTTTCCTTTTAAATCTTTCCCCTCTCGCTTTAAACCAAAGTCTTATAGTTTTGGACTCCCCTACCCTGAGGAAAAGACCTGGGCTATTCACCCTTTCAATGGCCCTCATGATTTTTTAAACTCTATGAGGTCACCCTTCAGCCTCTGACGCTCCAGGGAGAAAAGCCCCAGTCTATTCAGCCTCTCCCTATAACTCAAACCCTCCAACCCTGGCAACATCCTTGTAAATCCTTTCCGAACCTTTCCAGTTTAACAGCATCTTTCCTATAGCAGGGAATTGAACATAGTTGTATCATTCTATGATTCTAGGAAAACACTTAAATAAGTGAGGTAAATAGAAACACACTAAAGGACTCAGACAACTTAATAACATAAGTATGTATGTTGGGGGGAACAGAGAATAATTCTGTCCTGGATCAATTTTTTTTACTTTTGTAGTATGTGCTGAACCAGTGAATAATTCCATCAGTAGACCTGCATGATGGAAATTGAAGGCTTATTTCACAACATGACTTTACCTGCACTGATATTGAATTTTATTTACTGGATCTCACAGGGAAATTGGAAACCTTTGATCAATTATAATCTGTTGATGAAAGAATCCTATATTAGCTTATCTCTCTCGATGGCAAGTATGACATTGAGCCATACAGACAAGGAGCGTCCTTGGTTTGATTCCCAGAACACATTATGTGAACTAAACTCAGGTATCATGAATGAAGATCAACACAACTGACTTCTGTACTGTAGGGAAAGTGAATCATGGACCACAATTCCAACTGTTAGTCATTGTCAAGCAATTGTGTATCATTCAAAGGTAAAGACAGGATTGGATTTGATTAGGATACAGCAAAGACCGCAGGTCGCGGAAGTCAGAGTCGATAAAATGTGGAGCTGGGAGTGCACAGCAGGTCAGACAGCATCTGAGGAGCAGGAATGTTGATGATTTGGTTTGGGACTCTTCACCAGATACCAACTCTCTGACACACCTCCTCCTACCGTCCCCTCGATTATGACCCCCAAACCTTGATCACCAAATCATCACTTCCCAGACCATCAATAGCTCCACCACGTCAGGCGGTCTCCCGTCCACGGCTTCCAATCTGAAAGTTCTCCAACTCTGCACCATCTGTTTCTGTCTCCTATCCAAAATCCACAAATCTGACAGCCCCGGTCAACCCATTGTCTCTGCCTGCTCCTGCTCTACTGAACTCATCTCTGTAAGTGTCCTGGTGAAGGGCCCTGACCCAAAATGCCGACTTTCCTGCTCCTCAGATGCTGTCTGACCAGCTGTATTCCTCCAGCTCCACATTTTATCGACTGGGATTTGATTGGTTTGAACATGAAGCAAGGTAGGGTGGAATAGATTGCTGCCATCCATTGTTTAGGTCAACATGTGAAATTAAGCCACCGTGTGGGAACCACAGGGGCTGGCCGATGGCTATGAATTATATTAGAGCAAGAGTTTGTGTTCCAGAAGAGCTAGTGGGTGAGGGGGGGTGGGTGGAGGAGTGGGGAGGGGATTGGTAAGCAGGTGCGGTTGTGGGAATCTAACCATGACAGTGTCAAACCTGCTATCAAGGGATGCTGTGGTTGTCTGGTGAATGGGCCCCTACCTTGCAAAAGCAGAATGATAACTCTCTGAAACTTCCTCCACCCTTCTCCTGGACCAAGAACCAATCAGCAAACATCAGACAATTGTTTCCAGAACAGTCACTAATCTCATCTCCTCTGGTGATCTTCCCTCCACTGCTTCCTGCTTTATAGTTCCTGAACCCCTTAAACCCTTCCCAGGATCCATAAAAGTGCCTGTCATTCCTACCTGTTCCTATCCACTGAACAGTTTGTGTTCTAATTTAGGTTGTGTGTTTTTTCCTCCATTGTCCTGTTTCCTTCCATCTACTTAAACAATGACTTACCAAAAACTCATCTTTGATTCCTGCACACTGAATGTATGGGAAGAATACAAAATAATTAAACGTTGCTACTTTATTTGGTGTAAATTAATGCGAACTCTGGCCCGCCACATGCCACACCTGGCTAGCTTGTAGTATCCCAAACTCCAGTGGAAATTTATAGCTGCCTTAGCATTACCTGAAATTCAATGAATGAATAAATGAATGAATGAATGAATGAATGATTTTATTGTCAAGTGTGTCTTACAATGAAACAATAAAATAAAATGCAATGAAAAGCCACCAAGATTCTGGTGCCATTTTGAATAGTTTAAAAATAATTTTTAAAAAAACATATAGCTTAAAGAGAGTCCATAACCCTTCTGCTGCCGCTTCACCACTGCCAGTGCCAGACCTAACCAACATCAAAGTCACCGGCTCTCAAGAGCCATCTTTTGCTACTGGGCCTACCTCGCTGATGTCATCTCCGCCAATGTTGCAGCCAATACCAGGTCTCATGCTTGCCATTCCATCAGTCACTTCCTTGTCGCTGTTTGCCAGAGCACTGCTCTGGAGTCATCAACCACCTCACCATCATCTGTCAGGGTCTTGAAGCAAAAACTAAAAAGAAGTAAAAAGCTAGAAAGAAAAAAGCAGATAGAGTGGACGAGCCCTGGGCACCAGGAGCCCAGATGCTGCTTACACCGCGGACGCCATCTTGAGTGTGGTTAAGTGGAATTAGTCAATATTATCACGCTCATGCAATATGGACTGACAGGTTTATGGAAAATGGACAGCATGTGTAAAAAAAAGATGTCCTGTGTTTGAAACAAGGGTGTTGAGAGGTCAACTAACCTTTTCTTTTCTCTCAATATGCATAGAATTGTACAGTGCCCTGTAAAGTTGCCTTCTTGTCGAGAAAAGACATTAAAATACACATGTCTTTTGGGATAATTCGTTGACAAGGCATTAAAAGGCAACAGACTTTTTGACTTCAGAGTGGAATTCCAAAAAATGGGTATGAGAAGAATCCCATTTGATCGCAAAAGTAAGTAAATAGATGAAACTCGAACACTATTGTACATCAATTACGTAGGAGTCAGAAATCATTTGTAAGGAAAGTGAAAGCTGATGTTTTGGTCACCTGATAGAAATCTGGTTTCTAATCCAAGACATTTAGTAAGACACACAAACATATAAATTGCTGCAGAAAACCAGCAGATCTGGCAGCATCTGTGGAGAGAAAACAGAGCTAATGCTTTGAGTCCGGTGACATTGTTGGAGAAGCAGACAAAAAAAAGAGGAAGAGTTCCAGATCCATGAAGGATCAAGGCCTCGCCTATAATCCATCAAGAAAAATCTGCAACTGCAAGTCCATTTTCATTGACCTCCAATCTCTTTCTTTCAGTGAACACAGAGGGGAATCCCAAGCCTGCCATGTTTCAGTGCTTCATTTCAAAACAAGCAATGTGACAGCAAATTGTTGGTCATTTAAAATAAAAATGCATGTTAACTTTTCTTGTGTGTGTGTGTGTGTGTGTGTGTGTGAGTGCATGCTGTTGTGAATACAGTTCAGGTGTTGAGTAATAATCATTTATACTTCTTAAGTTAAAAAGGAAAATCGGTCATTGCATGTTCTTAGCAGTCACAATGATCAGAGGTTAGAATACTTTGACTGTTAAAACATATTTGTCTTTGGTCAATAAAGAGATGGAAGAAAGGGAGAATCATCTTGCCATCTCTCCCCTGAGCATAGCAATATGACACATGGGAACCAGGGGAACTATCAATGCTTTGCTACAGCAAGATTTATGAACATTTTTCCATGGTTGAAGTGTTTTCTTTAAGTTACTGAGGTCAGAAAGGTTATAAGCACATATTGAATAGCACACAACAGCTTATATTATAAAATCATCAAATAGGAAGTTTAGATCAATATATGGTACTTTAAATTAAATACTGCAAGCATGGGAAATGATAAAAATGCATGTTGACTAGAATTTTTTGCCCAATTTATAAATATTGTAGATTTATGATACAAGAATAAAAACAAGAATAAATTTGGGGATATCTGTGCAATCTATAATAATACAGCACCTCAGAAGTGTTAGGAGCAATGCATTTAAATAAAACAGGTTTGAACAAATAATTTCTTTATATAACATAACTAGACCTCTGGAGGATATTAAAAAAAACTCATTTTGCCTAAACCAATTAGAAAGTATCACTTTATGGGATGGCTTGCAAAAAGTGCTTAGCTTTTCATAATATTTTGGATTTCCCTAGGATGGGGGATTTCAAGACCAGGGAGCATATTTTTAAGGTGAGAGGAGAGAGATTTAAAAATAAATGAGGGGCAAATTTTTACACAGAATGTGGTTCATGTGTGGAATGAACTTCTTGAGGAAGTGGTGGATGTGGGCACAGTTACAATGTTTAAAAGGCAGTCAGATAAGTACATGAATAGGAAAGGTTTGAAGGGATATGGGCCAGGAGCAGGCAGGTGGGTCTAATTTAGTTTGCGATTATGTTCAGCATGGACTGTTTGGACCGAAGGGTCTGTTTCCATGCTGTATGACTTTATGAGTATGACTCTATGTATGATATTAATTCTACCACTAAACTTCCAGTCACAAAAGAAAAGCTTATCATAATTTAGCCAGCCTGTACAAACCATTTGCATTAAATAAGTATTGATAATAATTATGTTAATCATGTTGGTTTGTGCTCTGATGTCCACTGTACACATGAACGTGTGAGAAAAGTGAATTGTTTGGCGCCCATCGGTATAAAGTGTGATCTATGTTAACGATACAGTATTCATTTTACTGTGCTGCCATGCTAGTGTCACCAGCTCTCAGTGAGCAGCAGCAGTTGGCAACTACATAATGATCAATTTGCTATGGTCAAACCTATAAAGACCCAGAGATAACAAGGTGTAGAGCTGGATGAACACAGCAG
>NC_063332.1:97207378-97326580 GCF_021869965.1 Rhincodon typus | reverse complement strand
CCTCCAGCTCTACACCTTGTTATCTCAGACCCCAGCATCGGCAGTTCTTACTATCCTTTATTAACTGCTTTCTCCAAATATCCTGCCACCTTCGATGATCCTTACACATATACACCCAGGTCCTTCTGCTCCAACAGCCCATTTAGAATTATAACTACTATTTTCTATTGTCTTTCAATATTCCTCTGGCCTAAGTGCATCACCTCACACTTCTCTATATTGAACCTCACCTGCCATCTATCCGTCCACTTCACCAACTTGTCAATGTCCTTATGGAGATCCACATTGACAGATAGGAGGCTGCACCAATGACAGACAAACACTTGTGGAATAAACTAGTTGACTCTTTGGCTGCTTGACTCTGTTGAGTGGGTAGCCAACCTGGTTCCCAGCCTTCATTTGGGAAAAGTGCTCTGGAAGCAATTTACATGGGTTTACTGTTAAATATTTGTTTCAGTAATTCTATAATTTTGATTGTCACACTGTCTGTCTCCAATTTGCCAGTATTGCCATTCCTGTCATTCCATTTCCCTCCAGTTTCCAACAACACCCTGACCTGTATCATGACCATGATCCTTTTTGGCTTAAATTGAAAACAGAAAATGCTGGCAACACTCAGCAGGCCAGACAGTAGCTGTGGAGCGAGAAAGATTACTAGGCAGATGACCTTCCATCAGAAGGTTCTGTCTCCACAGATGTTGCCAGATCTGCAGAGCTTTTGCTGCATTTTCTGGTTTAATTTCAGATTTCCAGCATTCCCACTATTTTGCTTTTGACTCCCTGACCATGATGTCAGTGTCTTACAGACCTCCTTCCATATGCTGAACCGTATTTGTAAATCAGTATTCTTACATCATTGTTTAAAATCACATCACAACATAACCACATAAGTGCCACTGACTTAGTTTGGTGCATTTTTGTTGACTTGTGGCTAAGGTTTTTCTCTGAAGAGGAATATTTTTAGTACAGATTATTTATCTGCTCTCTTAGGAGAAGCTGCGACAAATCTGATCTTCAGCCAATGCATTTCTCTCCTAAAACCAACACACTTTCAAAGCAGAGGATTTTCAGTCTTTCTCTGTTAGATCACTGTATTAACATTGTATAATTACATAAATCAGACTGAACATAAAGATGCATCATAGAAAATATACAAGCTGAGAAAGGAGGAACAAAAACAGAAAGTGAAGAAGAAACTCAGCAGGTCTGGCAATATCTGTGGAGAAAGTTAATGTTTCAAGTGCAGTACGGCTCTTCTTTGGAACTTCAGAACTGAACAGTTCAGAGGAAGGGTAAGATCAATTTAAAACATCGACTCTGTTTCTCTCTCCACAGATGCTGACAGTCCTACTGAGTTTCTCCAGTGCTTTCTGTTTTCATTTCAGATTTCCAGCATCTGCAGAATTTTGATTTTATTTGGAAAAAAGGAAGGAAGCTATTTAAGTGAGCAATGTTTTGTCAAATTACGCACAGTATCTTAAGCAGCCTTGAAATGTAACATAACATTGTAGTTTCATCTAGTAAAATGTTCGTATCGGCAAACACAACTTTCCATTTCCACTGTAAATATGGGTGGGGGTGGTTCTTCGACATTAGCGGTTTTCTCAATTTTTGCTGATTTTCTTCAACAGCTTCATGTTTTACATTAAAATAAATTAAAATTCAGTGGAGACTGGTGATTTCCAACACTTTCTGTTTGACATTATTGTTGACATCTTGTCAATGTGTCTGTATAATCCCTTTTATAGCTTATTGCCAATGTACTTCTGTTTGCAAACATTCTGAGGTTAATTATTCAAGGCAGCACTCTGTAACTTATGCAGGCACCACCCTTGCGAAAAACAACAGTAAGACTCTCCTGGAACTAAACAGAAGGATTTCTCTCCAAATTCACTTGTTTTAGGGAGTGACATCACCACGCTAAAGAATGCAGATTCACATTTTTATTTTTCAAAAACATACTTTATTCATAAAAATATCTTCATATACATACATAGTCACTTGAGCAGTTTGGTTCTGTGCATTCTTTGCATTTGGATAACCAACAGACATTGAAGATAGTAGGAACTGCCGATGCTGGAGAATCTGAGATAACAAGGTTTAGAACTGGATGAACATAGCAGGCCAACCAGCATCAGAGGAGCAGGAAAGCTGACGTTTCGGGTCTGGACCCTTCTTCAGAACAAAAAAACAAGCTCTACACCTTGTTATCTCTTTAAACAGACATCGGAGTTTGACTCTCCTGACAGTTCCAACAATTCAAAGGCATTTCTTACATATGCAACATATTGTTGACATATATTTGAGATACTGGAAGGGTCCAATAACTTAACAGACCCCCACTGTATTTTGGCAGAAAGACCCCAGAAGGTGATATTTCCCCACTGCACCATGGCAGCAGCTGCCCTAAGCTTTAGTGCGTCCTTTAGCACGTGGTTCAGTCGGCAACACTCACTCGATGTCAACACAGACTAACAAGTTTCCACCAAAGAGCGTCTTTCACCTAGTTGGTGGTTCTGCAGGTCCACACTTGAGATGTATATAATTTACATGTGTGGAGAGACGTCCTTTGACGACCATCTCACTGAATTGTGTTTGGTGGCGCACCTTTCATGCCCGTTGACTTAATTTTCGTTCTTGCTAAAACTCAGATGGTCGGGGTGGAGAGGGGCTGTGTTTGCCTGCTCCAGCACAGTTTGGAACGGTGCAATGATCTAGCAGGGGACACAGACAGGCACAAAACAGTGGAGGTCTATTACAGTCGTGGAGGCTATTGGTGCCAATCAGCCGTGGCCCACACTGGGGGCTCTGCTCTTCATTCATTCCATTGTTGGCCGCGTCGCGTCTGCGCCGTATGCTAACGAGGCGGCCGGCGGGATCCAATGAGAGTTGCGGGGCGGGGCTAGCAGCCTGGCTACATTAGCGCTACATGAGTGTTGCAGCGCTGGGAGAGAGAGAGGGGCCGGCGGGGGGAACAGGCTGACCGAATCTGAGCAGTTCTGAGAGGGACACACACACACACACACACACACAGCAGCAGCCCCGGGGGCTCCTCTGCCTAGCTCCAATCCACCCTCTGTCAGCACCCCAGGCCGGCCGTACCCCTCCGCGACTGATGCCAGCAGCAAGAGGCGCCGGGAGTGCAAGAATGCAAACAGTTCTTTCACTGCCCAGCCACCTTCAGGTGTTCGGGGCAAAATAAGAGGTTTTGGGGGCATTTCTCCTTTTTATTGTTGGGACTGGTAAAAGAAGGAACCTGGCCTCAGTCAGCTTCCTGGAGGGAGACAGGGGGCTGGAAAAGAACTCCTTGTTTGTTTACTTGCGATCTGGACTTTAAAGAGCGACAGAAAAGGCAGGTTGTCAAAGACTTTCAGCAATTACACGCACATTAGCGGTCAGTGCTTCTGGTGTGTCTCTAAATGAGGACGAGCTTCTCCACCCCACCCCACCCCCCATCCCAGCCCCCGTACCTCAGTGATTCTCCTGACTGTCAGTGACAGCCTGATGGATGCTTGAAAGGAAATCAATATCGAGCGTTGTACGCGGCGCCGTCTGTTGAATCATCTGGGGCTGTTGTGGTCGAGCGATCTGAAGCTATTCGGTGACATTTGCTGAGAATTCGGAGCGTTGCCTGAAGGTGCTGGGGATACAGAAGGCGCTGTCGATGGACGGTGTTATTGTGTGTGTGTGAGTTTGCAGCGACCGTGGGGAGAGATAGACCGCTCGCTTTTACACACAGACACGAACAAGCCCAGGCGTCGGCACAAAGTTGGGAGAGCGGACCGCGGATTGGAAACGACCAACTTGTCTTTTTTGTTTGTTTAAAGCTTTCCACGGGTTTTTGTTTTGTTTAAAAGTTTGCCTGCACCGTTGCTTCCCCCACCCACTTCCACAAAAACACAGGGGGGAGAAAAAAGAAGCCACGATGGACGCGTTTGGATTCTGCAGGATTTTCTCCTGGTTTCTCCTTGTGATCGGGACGAGCACTTGGACTGAAGTTGCCGGCCAAGTTTGTCCCAGTCACTGTACCTGTGCCGGGCCGGCTGTGGATTGTCACGGACTGGGACTGCGCTCTGTCCCCAAAAGCATCCCTAGGAACACCGAGAGACTGTGAGTACAAACCCAGGGACAGGTTCTGTCCCTGCCCTTCGTTTTCCCACATAGGTCGCTCGTAAACTTTCCTTTAAAAAAAAATCTCGATCATGTTCTGTGGCTCCCCGTGACTGAAAGAACCCGCAGACCGAGTCCCAATTTTCCACATACACACACACACACACACCCCGCAGTGTTAGAATGTGATGCGGGAACTGTCTCTATCTCGCTGCGTGCGGCTCGCGTTTAATCCAGGAGACTAGAGCAAAGGAGCTGTATTATTCCTGGAAGCCGTCAGGTTTAAAAATGTGCGTGCTGGATCTTAGCTGAAGTAGAGCTGCGCTTGTCTTTGCATGTGGTTGGAGCGCTGTCTTTGCAAGGTGAGAGGGTTGGAAGAGTCGAGCGCTGCAAGAAGGGGCTGCGAGCCAGCGAGCGGCATTGTGTGAGCCTGCCTCAAACATCAGGCAGATCAGGTATACCGGAGAGTTGAGAATTAAGGTGCAGTACACCCGGAATGCACACATCTCACTTGCTGACCGTCACGGTCTGTAGAATGAGACATCCATCGGGAAAGATTCTGATCATTTCCCTCCGTTTTGCTGTCTCGGATATCTGTAATGCTCACTGTCTCATTTTAATTCAAATACTTTGGGAGAGAATATTCCTATATCGCTGCCACTTGGAATCTGAACTTCCTTAGGGATAGTCAGATTGATCCTTGGACATTTGAACATGTCTCGATATATTACATAATGTACATTTTAGAAAGCGAAATCCGAACACGCTACATAAACGTGCCTAAAATGAAACATATTGTAGCGGTTTACAGATGGGAGCGTGGAGTTCAAAATCGTGCTCCTGGGCGCAGCCTCCCCCCGTTAATTACTGACAGCCTTTCGCTTAGAATATTAACTGAAATAGCGCAGTTCGTTCTGTGCAAGTGCACCAAGCCTTCGAGTAGGTCTGAAAGAATTGTGCCCTTATTATTGAGCTTAGTTGGCGAGTTTATAAGTAGTCTCAGATGCTTGCCGAGATTGGATTTCAAGAGCTCACTACGCTGTCAAAAGTCTACATTTGCACACAACAGATAGAGACGCACGCCTTTCTATCAAAACGCGTCTTTTTTTTTCTGAAATCCTGCATGACAGTGGAAGTTTCCTGCATTTCCTGTGCTGTATGTTTCACTTCAAAAAGAAACACCGGTATGAAATATTCCCAAGGTAAGGGTTTCACTTTCATACTGATTTCCCTCGCGGAAATGCACAATTTGCCGCAAACGGCGACTTCCATATTTTGTTTGGTGAACAGCGCTAACAGTTTAACACCTTCCCTTCCTCTCCTTTTGAGGAGATTAAGAATCGGCGTTTTGGTAGATGGCAATCAACTGGTAATAATTTAAAAAGTAATAATACACATGGTTTACAACTTTAGTCACGTACATCAATTCTGCCGCCCCAAACACATTCATCTTGCTGCATCCAGATCCCTTCCAAAACCTTATTTCTTTGACAGTTTCTATGGCTTCTAATACTACACCGACCCTCCCCACCAATTTGCTGAAGCAACTGTTGACCCCAACATGTGAAATTTACAGCTAAAAACACAGGCTCTCTGGATTGGTAGAAGGGCCAGTTTCGCTCTCTTTCTGCAACTGGTTTCAATATTCTTAGGCCAGTCATTATTTACTGACTCCTATTTTTAATTTTGCTTGTAGAAACATGATAGGGATTGCCTTACAGGAGAGTCTTTTAATTCTGAGACCTTCACCTCTTTAGTGGAGGACACTGTACTCATAAACATTTCAGATGGATGTGAAAATGTCTTGAGTGTTGAAATGAAGAATCAATAACGGGATGTAAATGCAGCAACTTGGGTATGCTTCAGGAAAGGATACTTGAGTCTGTGTTGGTGCTTCTCGTTGCTTCATTGTCAAATACTTTTTCTTTCCTTTCAGGGATTTGAATGGGAACAACATCACACGGATCACCAAATCAGCCTTCTCAGGATTGAGACATATGCGAGTTCTGTAAGTCCAGATCTTTCTGTTGCAAAGTCTAGCAATACAGCTTTGTTACTATTTACTTGCAGGTTGTGTCATTTGAAAAAAAAATACGGTTTGATATTTAATTATGCTTTGCAGTACCCTTTCTGAATGAAATGTAAGAATAACGTGTTGTTCAAATTAGCACAAGGCAGGGACAGCAGTGATTGTATGCTATAAATCTAGACCATTACACACTTAATGTTCCTCTCCCACCTGGTTACTGGCACTGAAAAATTCTGCAGGAAACTGTTATTAATTTTGGAAGTTAGAAATTGAAGTATAGGGCATAACTGCAATGATGCCATGGGATAGTTTATCCAATGCCTATCTAATGCTCAAGCTGCTTGCTGTTTTGACAATTTAATAGTAGTGTGACAGTGCACACTCTGCTGGGCCGTAACTGAGCCTGTTTTTAAGGTCCTTGTTTCACTTGTTTGTTGTGAATGGACAATAGTATTTATTCACCAATTTCAGAAAATTGACACAAGCAAATGCTATTCATTGAGTACACACAGGGACGCAGCCAGTGTCAAACATTTTTGAATGAGATAACTCTCAAAGGTTGGAACAAGATTTTGGCACCAGATCATTAAAATCAATATTTAATCCTAATCCTAATGCACCTTTTAAATAAATATTTCTGTATTAGAACACACATATGTTTCTTTTTACAAATACGTTGTTAATTGCTCCAAGTGAAATATGTTAGCATTAGAAAATAATACACACAATTTATACTCTAAAGTGCTGGTTGACTTGTCATTCTGTAGCAAATGTGTACACATACTCAACATGAATACTGCTCGCTCAGTCTGCCTTTTTTTTGCTACAACAACTTAGAGCTACTCTGTTATCGACAAATGTGTTTTTTTCACGTATCTTTTCCTTTGCTATTGGCCTAGAAACCAAACTCAAAATCCCATTTCAAATGCTTTCCTCCTCCCTCCCCCACCCATACATATTTTCTGTGCTGCACATGTAGCTGGATGGGTTTCAGGTGTCAGTATCAGGCAGAGCAAATTGGATGTGAAATCTCAAACGTGCGTACGATATGCTGTGAATAAAGACAAGCCAACCCACAGTCTGCTGTTAATGTTTGAAATGTAGTCATTCGAGGTGTTAATGGCTGCCTGCTTGTTCGTTACATTAAGATGCCATGGCTTCAATTTTCTGTCATCTGCTTCACAGACAGCTCATGGAAAACCAAATAACCACCATTGAGAGGGGAGCCTTTCAGGATCTGAAGGAGCTGGAAAGACTGTAAGTATTGTCAATAGCTGAACCTACCAAGGCAACTTCCCAGGAAGCTAAGAATTTAAATTTGGTCATTAGTACTACATAGCCAGAAGAAATCAAATGCAGGACATGAACAGAACATACTTCTCACTTTATAATCTCACGCTTTTTTTTTGGCTTCAGCATGCCTCTTATTTTGTTCCTGAATTTCTCCTGTATCTGTCACCATGTTACATGATTTAGGACAGGTTTAGTCTAACAAAAAGTCCTAATAATTGGTCAGTCTTCTGTTTCAGTAGCTTTGCAAATTTACTTGTTTGGATTTTCCTCAACAAATTATTTGAAATTAAACATTTAAGTATCAATTTACTTGTAAAAGTTTTAGTTTCAGTGGATACTATGCACATGAGTGCAAACTCACAGAAAATCGACCTTCATCTTGTACCTGGAACATTTAAATTGCTGGCCATGCCTTCAGCTGTCTAAACCCTATGGTGTGGAATTTCTTTCCTCAATCTCTCTGCCTCTGTATCCTTTAAAATGCTCCCTAAAAGCCGTGTCTTTGATCAAGCTTTTGGTTACTTCTATAATATCCTTTAGCTTAATATTAGTATGCCACAAGCTACATAAATGTAAAATGTGAAGGGAAAAGTACAGACTGTTGCAATGCTTCATACTTGGAAATTTTGTCAGAAAAAAATACATGATGTCTTGGGCAGAATTTTGTTGCAGCAGCAAGTGTCCTGATGGTGAGAGTGGAAGTGAGCTGCATATGCTCATGGAGTCTGAATGACTAGTCATGCATAATAGTAATTGTGGCCAGCTCGTCAGCCTTGCAGAGTTGAGGGGCATGATCAGTTGTGTGGTGGTGGTAGACAAGACGTTTCTAACCTTGCTATTACCTCATGAAGATCGGGATGCCATATTTAAATAGCGCCTAGACAAGTATTCATTCTGTACAAGCCAAGAACATCATTCTTCCTATTTGAGAGGAGGAGTTCAAACTCAAACTGCTGATCACCTCCCTAAATGCCTCACTTGGACCTCTGGAGATGCCATCATGCTGGACCCTCCCTCAGTCACCTTTAACCTTCCCTTCATCACCCTTATTCATTCTTCCATCACGCTAACCCTGCCGTGCATAACCCTTGAGCCAATATCCTTGCTCACCTATCAAGATGTCTCCTTGCCACCACAGAGCTGCTCCCACTCACATTGGACTGGTTCTCCAAGCGTTCTAGACCTTCCAGCCATCACCCTCGACTCTGCCTTTATCTCCTTAGACTTGCCCTTTGTTACATTTGACTCACACATCTCACCACTGAGTTGCCTTCAATCACACTTGCTCTCCCTTTCATCATGTCTGAGTTGTCTGTGACAGAGATTGACCATGCTGCTTGTCCCCTATGACTTCTCCTCGGGCCTCCCTCCCTCAGATGGCCATTTCCTTACTGTCCTTTTTATTCGCCAGCTGAGCTCAATGCAGCAGCTCAGTCTTGCCTCCAGAAATTCCACAAAGTTCACATACAAGAAAGGTTAGTTCCTACTCACTACAAATCCTTCAAGGGGACTACCTCATTTGCTGCATGCCACCTTCACACAGATGTGCATCCAAAGGCATGTGTTTCTCATTCACTGCTGATTTAATTGCAAAGGTACAATTAAATTTGCCGACCATCTGTTTTAATAAAAATGCATGACATGCTAACACATTCAAATAGGTTCCTGCTGCTTTCTGAGCCACAATCGGCCTATAATCCTCTGACAATTTACTTCCCAGTTTTTAACCTGCCATTGGGAAGTTGACATTTTGCCTCCTGTCTCGTTTCTTGCTCCTGTGAGTTTCGCTAGATTCTAGCTCTTGTAGCGCTCATAACGCAAAGTTTAATTTATCAAGCTACATTATAAAATTGGTGCACAAATCTATGGTATGGGAGGAGCCTGCATTTTCACTGCAGCCTATATTTGAATCAATATATAAAACATATTGTTTCATTTAAGAGATGAGGGCATAATTAATTTCCCAGAGTCAACCAGATTGCTGTGGGTCTGGAGTTACTTGTAGACAAGACCAGGTAAGGATGTCAGTTTCCTTCCCTAAAAAAGATTAGTGAACCAAATGGGCTTTTTCCCAACAACCAATGCATTGTCATCAATAGACTCATAATTCCAGATTTTTATTGGGTTTAACCTTGGGTCACCATAACATTACTTGGGTCTCTAGATTAACAATCCATGATAATACCATTAGGACATCACCTCCCCCACTAGTTATCTCCTGGTATTGCTGATGTGGAAGTTTCAGGCATGGAGTGAGTGCATCTTCACATTTACTGACCTGACACTGCAGCTTTATTTCTCACTAAGAAATTATAAGTGGTTCTTGAACTCTTTATTAATCCATCAATGCAAAAGTGAAGACTTGTACTATTAAAGGATGATTCCAAACCCAATGTGAGGCTTAAATTGGATTGAATCTGATGGTATTTCTTATGGAGAGCCTTGTACTTTGTACTGGGAGATCATTTGACGAATAGATATGGCATCTTCCTCTGCTATTACTTTTTTTTAATTTTGCATTTCTGTTGCGTTCTAGATTTCTTTTACTGTGCCCAGAGTCAGAGGAATCTTGGGATTGAAATTGAAAGAGGGTTGAGACCAAAACAGGCACTAGGCAGAAAGCTGTGGGAAGGGACAAATGAAAAAGCTTAAAGTAGGTGAAGTTTGCACCAGGAGTTGAGGTGGAATGAAAAATGATGTGTTTATGCCATAACTTAATGTCCATCTCAGCACTTAAGAAACCAGAGTACACATTTTATCTTATAAACGGCAATGAGGGGAAGGATCAGTTAGCTTGCTTTTAATACTACTAATTAAGGTATATTTTTTATAACATGCGTTGCAAGTGTCTATCCAAAATTACTGGAAGAAGTAGAGTTGAGTTAGCATCTTTTACCAAAAGGAGTGGTACCTCAGTATGTCGTTGTAATGTCAGCCTTGACTATGTTGCCCAAGTTCTAAACTGAGGCATGAACCTGCAATTATTTGACCTAGAAGCAATAGTGCTACCAACTAATTCAAATTAATTAAGTTGCTGACAAAGACATGAATTGTTCATGTTGATGTTTAAGAGATTGAAGTTGGCAACAGTGTAGAAGTGTGTATGTGGTTGTGGCATTTTTAATGTGGAGGAGAGTCTGCCTGATTAACCTGTAACGTTTGCTCAGGAGGAGAGAGATCACCAAGATTGAAGAGTGAAATGGGAACCTTTATTTTTACATTTATCATTTAATGAATTTGTCATGTATAGATTATATGGCAATTACCATTTTTAAGTGTCAAGGACAAGGATCTTTTCTAGCAACTGAAAATAGGTTTAGGTTATTTTCCGAGCGATGTAATTGGAATGTTCCACAAACAACAATTAAATAAGGACTAGAAATTATGTTGATTAGAATAATATTCATTAAGAAATGTATATTAGCCAGGATAATATTTGCAATGGCAAACACATGAATTACACGTGTATAGTATAACAGACATGGGGAAAAAAACTATTTCTTCATCTCCCACCCAAATTTATCTGGGGACTTGAAGAATGACAGAAATTATTATTCCAAGCGTTCATTGCTCTTCCAGTGAAGGTATGGCAGCAGATTAGGTAGAACCCCATAGAAATTAGCAGACAGTGCTTTTAATAACATACATTATCGATATCACCAGTGATAGTAGATGATCCATTGTGTATCCAGTTTATGTAACATGCTTGCAAAGCTTTGCATCTGCTGATTATCTGCTCACTAACATCACCCTTATTGAGGGGCTATTCCTTTCCCTTCAGTGCAAATGAATTGCAAAAGCAAAATGCAGCAACATTCAGTTAAAAGTTGCCTCTGCCAAATGAAAGATCTGTATTTTCTGGTAGTTTAACTGCAGAATGAAAGGGTACTATTACCTGAATTTTATTCTGTCGCAAATATGGCAGAATGTATCTAGAGAGAAATAGAGTTAACATTTCAAGTTGAATGTGACTGCTCTTCAAAACCTCTTCTTGTGCTCTGAAGAAGAGTCATACTTGACTCAAAATATTAACTCTGATTTTCTCTCCACAGTTGCTGCTAGACCTGCTGAAAGTTTCCAGTGTTTTCTTCTTCTTTAATTTCAGATTTCTAGCATCTGCAATATTTTGCATTCATATAAACATTACCAACATTGCTGTCTGGGTGATTTCCTAGTTACAAGCATTGCTGTTTGGTTACTAAAGAACATTTCATCACTGTATAATCAACACAACTGTTGTATAAGTATATTAGAATAAAGTCTTAAAAACAATGAATTAGTTTTATTCCTCTCTCAGACTAATTATATTGCTGAGGAACCCAGCAGCTGTAGTAATTATATTTAATCTTATGGTCTATAGCTTCTGTTTATTGCTTTTCAGAGACTGTAGAGAATGAAACCTGACATAATGCTGTTCAGAAACGTCACTGAACCTTGATCCATAATATTGATGCAAACAAATTCAGTACAGATCAGGTTTGATGTATGCATGTTCTTGCCAGAAAGGACGGGCATTCATTCATACCACCTCAGGGAACTCTTAACATGCTAATTGTCTCTCCTCAACCAGAACCCACTGTCCCTTGTGAATGTGCTGAATATTGGTCTAGAATATAAGTACATCTGGTAGAGGTGGTGTTTTTCATTGGTGTTCTATGCAGCTAGATCCACATTGGCTGCCTTAACTGTTGACAGTGATCTATAACTGGCAGAGCTGAAGTGAAATGTAGGGAATTGAGAAGACTTCCAACTACAGAAGATGATTTAGTACAGAGCCCCTCTACCTCCAGGCAGTCACAGCTATCATTCCCAGAGCACATATTTCATATTTGTTCAGAATAAGCTGTGGAAATTCCCATTGTTAGTGCCTGTCAAGTCAACCTGACATGAAGAGGTTGTTATCTGACAAGCAATTTATCTCTTAAGTGCCTCTGCAATCTGCAAGAAGATTCTCTTGAAGTTTGTATTAATTTGTAATGAGTTTTCATCATATTTCTTCACCTTCACTTCAAGAAGGAATTGAATTGTAATTTCTGGGAGATGTCTTAAACATCTCCTGGCTTGCTGTTTGATTTAAGTAGTTGCTTCTCAGTGTTGTAATTGTTGCTCATCTGAGCAGTCTGGGTGTAACTTAAAAAAGATGTTCCCACAAATTCTTTCCATAACACCTTCCATGACCTTGACCAGAACATTAAAATGAGACACAGTGGGGGTTGGATGCTTCCCCATGGGAGGGAAGGAACTTAGCAGGCATTTCAATTCCTATTAGCAATCAGTTCAGGTAGTTTGGGGAGATTTGCTATTTATTTTAGAGTCCCTGCCAATTGCTTCAGTTACATACTGTCTTCTGTTCCTATCTGGGGAGAGAGAGGAGAAAAGGAACTATGGACAGTTTACTTATGTTGCTTCCCCCTCCTGTCATTATTGAATAATGATTAGAAAGCTGGCTTATCTTACTTAAGATTGGTGTTGACACCAGTCTGGCACTATGCTCATTTCTGTACTCTCAAATGGATGAATGCATTTTCATGTAGGTAAAAAGAAAAGATGGTATAATTCGAACATGTATGAAAAATTTTAAACACACAGAACATGAAAAAAGAGTAAAACTGAGTAAATAAAGTAGCAACATTAGGATTTTCTTATCAATGAATTGCCACCTTGATGTTGTGGAGAAACTTGTGCATCTTGATACCTTGAGCAATGCCTTTGGGTACTCCTTGATTTCCAATTGGTTAACCCGTGACGTCAGGACCAGCAGCAGAGCATGCAAAGGAAAACTGCATCACTCCAGCTGTGAAGGCTGTAGTGGCAAATATGACTAGCGGCAGATATAAACGAATGAGAATGAGAAGAGGGATGGTTAATACAGGACTGAAAGTGTTATATCTGAGCACATGCAGTACGTGCCGCAGATCGAACCTGGCAGGTATGATGTGGTGGGCATCATGGAAACATGGCTGCAAGGGGATCAGGATTGAGAGCTGAATATCCAAGGATATACATCCTATTGAAAAGATAGGCAGGTGGACAGAGGGGGTGGGGTTGCCTTATTAGTAAGAAATGAAATTAAATCAACAGTAAGAAACAAAGTAGGGTCAGATGGCGTAGAATCTATGTGGGTAGAGCTGAGGAACCACAAAGGTGAAAAAAAACATAGCTGGCCTCATGTGCAGGCCTCCAAACAGTAGTCAGGAACTGGAGCGCAAGATACAACAGAAGATAGAAAAGGTGTGTAGGCAAAGCAAAGTTACGGTGATCATGGGGGATTTCAATATGCAGGTGGACTGGGAAAACCAGGTTGGTAGTGGATTGCAAGCAAAGGAATTTGTGGAATGTCTATGAGATGGCTTTTTGGAGAATCTTGTTGGTGCAGCCCACTAGGGAACAAACAATTATGGATTTAGTGTTGTGCAATGAGGCAGACTTGATAAGGGAGCTTAAGGAGACAGTGATTGTAATATAATTGAATTTACTCTGCAATTCAAGAGGGAAAAGGTAGAATCAGAAGTAACAGTATTACAGCTGAATAAAGGCAACTAGAGAGGCATGAGGGAGAAACTGGGCAGAATTGACAGGCAGAGGAGCCTAGCAGGAAAGATAGTAGAACAGCAATGGCAGGAGTTTCTAGGAATAATTCAGGAGACACAGCAAAAATTCATCCCTAGGAAAAAGAAGCATGGTACAGGGAGGATGAGGGAACCATGGCTGACTAGAGAAATCAGAGACAGCATAAAAGCAAAAGAGAAAGCATTTAATGTGGCAAAGGGCAGTGGGAAACCAGAGGTTTGGGAAGCTTACAAAGACCAACAGAGGGCAGCAAAAAAAGAAATAAGGAGGGAGAAGATTAAATATGAGGGTAAGCTAGCCAGTAATATAGATATAGATATCTATATTAAATATGTAAAGGGCAAAAGAGAGGCAAAAGTGGACATTGGACTGCTGGAAAATGACGCTGGAGAGATAGTAATGAGGAACAAAGAAATGGCTGAGGAACTGAATAATTACTTTGTGTCAGTCTTGACAGTGGAAGACATGAGTAATATCCCAAAAATTCAAGAGAGTTATGGGGCAGAGCTGACTATGGTGACCAACACCAAGGAGAAGGTGCAAGGAAAACTGAATGGCCTGAAGGTGGACTATACCCCAGTGTTGTTGAGGAGATAGCTGAAGAGATAGTGGAGGCATCAGTGATGATCTTTCAGGAATTGCTACAGTCAGGGAGAGGCCCAGAGGACTGGAAAATCACTAACGTGATACCCTTGTTTAAAAAAGGAGTAAGGCAAAAGACGGAAAATTATAGGCCTGTTAGCCTAACCTCGGTTGTGGTTAAGATTTTAGATTCCATTGTGATGGATGAGATTTCTGAAAACTTGGAAGTGCATGGAAAATAGGGCAAAGTCAGCATGGCTTCATCAAGGGCAGACCATGCCTGACAAATCTGTTAGAATTCTTTGAGGAAGTAACGAGCAGGTTAGACCAAGGAGAGCCATTGGATGTTATCTACCTGGACTTCAAGAAGGCCTTTGACAAGGTGCTACACAGGAGGCTGCTGAGTTAAGATAAGGGCCCATGGTGATAGAGGCAAAGCGCTAGCATGGATAGAAGATTGGCTGTCTGGCAGAAAGCAGAGAGTGTGGTTAAAAGGGTCTTTCTCAGGATGGGCACAAGGATCAGTGTTGGGTCCACAACTTTTCACTTTTTACATTAAATGATCTAGATGAACGAACTCAGGGCATTCTGGCTAAGTTTGCAGATGATACAAAGATAGGTAGAGGGACAGGCCGTACTGAGGAGGCAGGGAGGCCGCAGAAGGATTTGGACAGGTTAGGAGAGTGGGCAAAGAAGTGGCAGATGGAGTACAATGTGGGAAAGTGTGAGGCCACTCACTTTGGTAAGAAGAATAAAAGCATGGACAATTTTCTAAATAGGGAGAAAATTCAGAATTCTGAAGTACAAAGAGACTTGGGAGTTCTAGTCCAGGATTCTCTCAAGGTAAACTTGCAGGTTGAGTCAGTAGTTAGGAAGGCAAATGCAACTTTGGCATTTATTTTGAGAGGACTTGAATATAAAGGCAGTGATATGCTTCTGAGGCTCTATAAGACTCTGATCAGGCAACCACATGTGGTGTATTGTGTGCAGTTTTGGGCCCCATATCTCAGAAAAGATGTACTGGCCCTTGTTCAGGTTCAGAGGAGGTTCACTGAATGGTTCCAGGAATGAAAAGCTTAACATATGAGGAACATTTGAGGACTCTGGGCCTATACTTGATGGAGTTTAGAAGGATGATGAGGGATCTAATTGAAACTTACAGAATACTGAATGGATTGGACAGAGTGGATATTGGGAAGACGATTCTGTTGGTAGGAGAGACTCGGAACTGAGGGCACAGGCTTAGAGTAAAGGGAAGACCTTTTATAACAGAGCTAAGAGAAACTTCTTAAGCCAGAGAGTGGTGAATCTATAGAATTCACTGCCACAGAAGGCTGTGGAAGCCAGGTCATTGAGCACATTTAAGCCGGACATAGATATGTTCTTCATTGTCAAGGGGATCAAGGGTTACGGGGAGAAAGCAGGAGAATGGTGTTGGGAAACTTATCAGCCATGATTGAATGGTGGAGCAGACTCAATGGGCTGAATAGCCTAATGTCTGCTCCTATGTCTTATGGTCTTATGACTACTAACCCGTCAAGGTCCTGTGGACAATGACTGTACCCCAAAGTACTCAAGTGGAAAAAGCTTTTGGGAAGATTTACAAACCAGTGAAAAAGAGAACTGGAAGTGATGCCAACCACCCCAGCAAACCAAGGCATATAATTAACAAGTGGGTCAGAACACCAGTGCTTCACCAGAGGTGCACTGACGATGTTACCTAGTAGAGTGATGAACCATCTGCAATCAAACACACTGGCTCAGCGAGCAAGTCTACAGCCTTGTACTCATGTGGAGTTACATACAGGGTTCCCTTCGTGTTAGACAATCAGTTTGCCAAGTCAGAATGAAGAGATAGAGTTAGAATATCCTGTTTCTGGTCAGACAGTGGCGATTAAATGAGGATGTGGACTTCAGTTGGCAGTTGACAATTTTATCTGTGTGGAAAAAAAACATAACCCTTTCTCCTCACCACACAACCCCCTGCCCGACCTTGTGTATTACTTGTGTCGTTGCACAACATTATTAATTGAGAACACCAAAAGGGAAAGGTATCTGAGATAACCTTGTTTATTTATAGCCTAGCATTTTTTTCTTGAATGTCAGCTTGGATGCAGTTGGTCTTTTACACACTGACAATTTTGGCCATGTTTTTTGTTGAAAAACTGTTTGTCTTTCTTCAATATTTCCCTCTAATATTTTAGCCTCGTCTTCCCTGCTGCACTCAGCTGGCACATTGTGCTGTGGGTCTCTTTGTGGCCTTAGCAGAACTGGAAACCCCTAATAAGAACTATTTTTCACGTGTGGTTCTGGATAGTTAGCATTGATAGGCAGTTTGTTCATTGTTCTTTGACATTAGAGCCAAACTTGTTCTGACAAATATTGTCTGTCTGCCTACATGCATTTAACACCAAACATCTGATCCATAAGGGATAGAAACTCTAGTTGACTGAATGCGAATATATTCTGAATTTTAATAATAATTTGTGACCAATGGAGAAAGGCCCTCCAGGGACTTGGAGAACAGCTTTCTTCGCATCATATTCCTTAATAGCTGAGGAATTATTACAACCACCTTGTAATAAACTGCTGTCTTCTCCATATTCCAACGAAAACTCTCAATACGAATGCTTCCTGAGTTGTGGGAAAACAGTACTCTTAATCAAGTAAATGCTGGGAGCCTGTTTCATCTCATGGGGTATCTAGAATTAGTGGGTGCTGTTCCTAATAAGGGAGTTACCATTTAAAACAGAAATAAAGAAGAATTTCTTCACTCAAAAGATTTCAATGTTTTAAATTCTCTTCCCTAGGGAGTAGCAGAGATTGGATTATTGAATATAGTTAGAGATAGGTTTTTGATCTAAAAGTGAGTTTGAGGACTCTGGCTCTATACTCGATGGAGTTTAGAAGGATGAGGGTGGACAGGTAGAAAAATGGAGATGAGGTCACAATCAGATTAGCCATGGGTTTTTTTTTCAAATTGCAGAACAAATATGATGGGGCAAATGGCCTACACCTACTCCAATTTCTTATCATCTTATGGTGTTGACAGCAGGGCTGTGAGCTTGAATTCTAGTCTCAAATGTTATGAGTTCTAACTGCCCTTACTAGGTGTCTCATACCAGTTGAGAGCCTGCCTGCAGTGCACAGCAGTTGGGAAGTTCAGCATGGATATTAGCCTCTGTTCTGTTATCAGTACCATGGATAAAATATTAGTCATGCTACTTATTCCAATTGCTCATAATCCTAATTGTTTCACCAAATTGCACCCCAGCAGTTTCCCCACCCAGTCAGGCAGCCTTTTATTCCTATTTTTCGAACTAATATGTTAGAATTCAAAGAAAATTAAAAGCACACCTTTGTTTTCGACACCTGCATACCTTTTTTTTAGGCTACATGCAGTGGTGTCTGGATGACTATGGGACAGTCCTGGGTGGTTGTCTCACACTTTTGAAAAAACCCAAGAACATTTGATAGGATGCAGAAAATATTCAGCAGAGTGTTTCCAAGGATGAGCTTCAGTTACTGAGAGAGCGAAGAAGAAAGCTGCTTTCCTTGTAAATGGGAATGCTGGGAGAAGATTTGATAAAAATAAACAGAATTATGATAGATCTGGACAGAATATATAGGGAAAGCTCTCCCTATTGGTGGAAGGATCAAGAGGATATTGGTTTGAGGAAATTGGCAAAACAATTAATGAGGAAAAACATTTTCATTGTTTAGGATCTGGAATGTGCTACTGATACTGTGCTGTAGGCAGATTCAATCAAGGCTTTCAGAACAGAATTGGATTATTAGCTGGAAAGGAAGAATGTGCAAAGCTATTGGGAGAAAGCTGGACAGTAGCATTGAGTAAATGGTTCCTTTGGGGAGGCATGAACAGACATGATGGGTAAATGGCATCCGCTCTGCTGTAATTAATCTGTGATTTTGTAACATTTTGTGCCTTTTCAATTAAAAGAGGAGGCTTGGCAAGAAAACACAGCAAAAGAGACTGTGAAGGATAAGAAGAAGAGGAAAACGTAATAAAGGAACAGGCTGCACATCTTGAGAAAGCAGAAATAAATTTGACCTGACATCAATTTAAAAAGCACTCAGTACTGCTGTCTGCTAATCTGCAGCTTGTACTGCTTGTTTTGGATATAATAGAACTTGAATTATTTTCTTTCAGTCCTTTAATGACTTTCTTTTATGTAGTTTAGAAGTGTCAGACAATCAATGATAGCAAAATAATCCAATTTTTTAAAACCTAGAATTTCCAAGCCCTGAATCCACAACAGATGTTGATGAGGAGGTTTAAATAAGATTTTATTCAATGGGGAAAGCTAACTGGAAGTGACAAATTGAACATCTTTCAGACCAAAAGAAAAGGAATTAAAGTACTCATTGGTCATAATGTTGGTATTTGTGTACCATCGTTTGACAAAAACAGGTGAATAGCACTGCCCTGCTCGAGATTACACATCAGAGTCGTATCGTGTTTATGGATTGCAATGAATCTTGCAACATTTTTGGGATTTTGTACATTGGGAAAACAAAATAATTTAAATTTGTATAGCACCTTTATCTTTATAAAACAACCCAGGATGCTTCACAGGAGCATTTTAAACCAAATCCCAACCAGCCACCCTGGGTCTTGACTATCTTTTCAGCACGTGCTTAGTTTAAATTCCAGAGGGAGGCTTTAATGAGCCAACTCTTTTGCGTTGACATTACTAAATTTGGCTCTTTTTTTTTAGCAAGACAGCAGAATTGTATACCCAGTTTTTCATATAACCTGGAATTTGACTTCAGGGTAAGAGATTGGCTTACAAATTGCAGACTTCTGGAATTAAACCAGTGCCAGTAAAAGATCAGTTTTAAAGGGATAAGATTTGCATCACTTTAAAAATGATGGATTAATGAAAGTTACGATCAATCACTTATTGATGGAAATTCTCAGACTCAGCACGTGTGAGACTGGGATATAAGTTAGAAAGAGTCAACATTGCTGGAATGCTTGACTATACTTTAACAGAGATAAAGCTTAACAGCCACAAGATGCAGGATTGGCCCTTTAAATTGTTTATGCAGAAGCATCATGAAAATAGGGAGGTGATCCAGCCCCTTTTAAAATACCAAGGATTCCAGTGAAATGTGGAAAGATTGCTTGATGACAGTTTGAAAACAAAAGACCTTGGGAGTAATCTCTCCACCATCTCATTGTGCTGAGATAACGCTATAATTCCCAACTAGAAGTGAACCATTCTGATACTTGATCCTCTCTCCGATAATGCATAGAAGTTGATTAATTAGTGGAAGCTGAGTGATGGGCTGTATATTAGGCAATCTCAGTTTGTCTGACATAGTCTTCAAATGGGAAGTGGAGAATGGGGGTGGAGGTGGGAGAGGTTGAAGAACAGACTGAAGGACAAAAAGCTATACTCAACATCACTTGACGAAGGATGTGAATTACCACTTTTTTTTAACAGGGTGTAGGTTTTAAAAAAAGGAACAATATGTGAATGTGATGGTGAGACCCCTCCCCACTTGAAAACTTTCCCTGCATTTGTGAAACGAAGTTTTTTTTTCCCTGAAGCATTGCTGACTCTTACATTAAAAAGGTGATATTGCATTCCAAAGAATTTGACCATGAGGATATCTGTTGTTTTTACTTTGTTCAGCTCATTTGTTATTTGTCTATTATACCCTATCAGTAAAATAAATCTTCAAGATTCTTCTTATAAAGAGAAAAGTGGTTGTGTTGCTGTAGAAACTGTTTAGAGTCGGAAAGAAATAATTTCCTTTATCTGTCTGAATCTATTGTGCGTAGAAAACACAATAGATAGCAGTGTTCTTCCACATCAGTGATGTACATAGCCATTCCCACCTGATATATACACAGAAACTGTCTTTGAGGTAATGATAGAATCCTCCTTCTCCTTCTGGCTATAGCGATAGGCATTTGGGTTAAAATGGATCAAGTGATGATTGACACTTTTCACAATCTCTGTTGGTACAAAGTGAATTCTGAACAATGCATTCAGAAGATGTTCAGGAAAGCCTGCTTTCGTTCTTGCATAAAGCAGAAAAGTACAAATATAAAAATTAAAGACATGTTTTCTTGAAATGCACATTAAAAATGCAGCTTTTGTTTATTTACCTGGATTTTCCTTTGCGAGTTCTATGAACAACATGGATGAAATTGGGGCAATGTCACTTTGGGGCTGGATGACGGGGGCTTTGAGTATTTTTGAGTATACATACAGCTGGTATGTGCCCCAGCTGCTATCCAGTATGGAGAAATGCCTGATGTCTTTGTATTATTCGTGGAAGATAAAATTGAGCCAACACTTACTGCCATAAAACCTCTGACCCTAGATCTTTACTTATGATGTATTGACAAAATCATATTCTTAAAATATCAGCTGTGGCTCAGTGGAACAGGGGCATTTCTCCTTCGTGTCATGACCAATATTCACACCTCCACCAACATCATTCAAACTGAGTTGTACAGGAGGCTAAATTTGGATAGTTACTGAAATGGGCACAGAAATCACCAACTCCAGTGTACGTTGGTTGGACACATGGGCAGGAACCGGTACCAAGACTGACTGGCACTTCTTAAAGCTAGCCTGGATTAAAACCAGCCTGTACCGATTAAAAGGGGAGGTGCATTACAGCCAGACTAAATGGTAGGAGTATGGATTAAAGAGAATATGACCTTGCAAAGTGTGAGAGATCGGAATGAGTACACTTCAAAGATCTCCAATGCTATGGTTGAAGTCTTGGTGGAGGAAACTGAAGGGACAAGAGTTGTCATGTGTCTGTGGTGGAAGATGAGACCCACAGGCACACTAGTGAAAGGAATTAGGAGCTGATAACAATGGAATCAAGGCTCGAGGACCTGGATGTGTTGCTGCATGAAGTGCAAATATCTCACATGAGTGGTTAAAGCCAGTGAATGTATTATTAAAGTCCACCAACTGCACCAAGAGGCTCAGCCAGTACTCCAAACATTACACCCGGAAGACACACCATCAACAATCACTGTCAATCAGAACTCGTATCTTGCATTCCTTTGCTTCACTTCTGTCTGATACACTTAGAATTGCTGCAAGTTTCACACCCACCATTCACAGGATGAATACACTGCCAAGTTATTCATTCATGACAGTCAAACAGACTGCATGACACTCACTAGTACACTTCCTTCTGTCTTGCTGGCCAAAGTACTGCACAAGATACAGTAGAACCTAATCTGAGAGGAAAAGGCCTCGCTGCATTTCTTAAAACTTCCGTAAAAGGGATCGAGAGATGGTCCTTGCAGTTATTGGCATGCCCATTGTTGAGCATGTGACTGGCAGCAGGGTTCAAACCATCAAAGATGAAGTTATCCTACTTGCCTCCCTCATTCCAGACTGTCTTCTCATTTACAAACTGCAGATTGTTTTGGCAAGTGCCTCTTAGTTTCTCTCCAGCCCTGCTCCCCTCTTCGCAAACTTACCCTTTTCCGTTCAGCTACACAGGAGTGGTATCCTGACCAGATAGTGGGCAAACACCATGTAGATAGAAACAATGAAGGTAAGATACCATCACCTGAATTCAGACCACACAGCCACCATATTTTGGTCTTAAAAGTTAGGTACACACTTTTGCTGTAGAGCCATAGAGTTATTTATGTCTACAGCACAGAAAAAGGTCCTTTGGCCCATCATGCTGGTCAGTAACAACCACTTAACTATTCTAATCCTATGTTCCAGCACTTGTATGTCTTGGCTTCACAAGTGTGTATCTAAATATTTCTAAATGTTATGAGTGGACTGGAGCCAGTGCAGGGATGAGAATAGGGCAGGTGCCAGCATAAAAACGAGCAAGTTCACACAGTGCAGTGGACTTAAATGAGTACTTTGGCAGGGAAGCCTAAAGAAGATTAATGATGGGTAGGCACATTTGAATATTTGATGCATTGGGAACCCTATCAGAAAGGTGATCAATGTTGTGGCATCTACATGAATCCAGCAGTAAGGTAACATTGGGCTTTGTGCAGTGGTGGAGTACATCTTTTCCAGTGTGGAAATGGCGACCAACTCTATGAGAAAACCTGCGCATGCAGCCAGGATGTAGTGTCAATGACAGTGGAACATTATATTCTTGTCAAGCAAGTTCATACTGTTACCATGGTAGTTGTTGATTACCATGGAAGTTGTAGCCTCTCACAGGACTCTCCAAAAGATCACCAACATTTTTGAGGTGTGGCCCTAGGCAGCAACAGTGGCTTCATAGAGCTCGAACCTGCCATCCTTACTCAGGAAAACAGTGATGGCTCTCCCATCACTGTCACCAGGAAATAATCAGTTACCTCTCAGCCCACTGCTGTCCATGCTGGGATGGTGCAATCTAGAGATGGCTCTTCAAGGCCAATAAGTGGTTTGGATCAGCTTCCAAGACAATTTTCAGTCTCCCTAATGAAAACCAGCAGCCTTTCACTGCTCATGGTGCAGTAACTGGGACATTAGAGTACTAGGGTAGGGCAAGGGTCAGAAAAAACAGGCAATAAAGGAATACCTGGTTAGTTGTCTTTTTCATGGTATTTTTGGATGATTTTATTTATAAGTTTGGTATGGATTTTCTATTTTGTGTTTGCTTTTGTTTTTACTTCTTGGCCAAGTGGACCCTGTGTTGGTCAGAAGGAAGATAATTTGTGGGACTGTTAATAAATGAGGAATTAGTGTTGTGGTTGCCGGTATTACATGGATACGTTCTTCATAGATAGCGCAGGTAGAATGGAATTGACCAAATTACATCCTCCCTTCCTCTACTTCTTTCATCTCTTTATCTTCCTTCTCTGAAGGTCTTTGTTGTATGGATGGTGATGATGAGGTTTTGCAGTGTCCATCAGACTACCATGAATTTTGACACCTATTCTGCCATGTACTGTAAGGGCTCCATCACAGTTTGCCAAGCAGCAAGAACATTATTTCAGTACAAAATGGTCTGCTGTCACATTTTGTGTGGGATCATGAATTTCATTGTATTATATACTATGTGTATGTGTCACACAGCAGATTAATGAGCTGTGTCTCATTGAATAGGAGCTGGCACCCAGAAGATACCTTTTGGTATCTTGTAGGGTCTTATTTTTTAATCTGGCTGTGGGACATGCGTGTCACTGGCTAGCCAACATTTATTGCACATCTCTAGTTGCCCTTGACAAGGTGATGGTGAGCTGTCTCCTTGAACCGCTGCAGTCCATGTGCTGTGGGTTGCTGTGCCCTGCATGATTCACTAGCTATAATCTACGGAACCCCTTTTGATTCTCATTTGGAGCAGAATGGAGAGATGTGGCATCAATAAAGCAAAGTGTGAGTAGTCCAGAGACATTCTACATCACGTTTAGCTTTCTTTTTGATAAAGGATGCAGCTTACAAACGATAAGTGTCACATTTTGGCACTGGAAATGGCTATTTTTCGTTCTGAAGATGCTGCCAGACTTGCTCAGTTTCTCTAGCACTTCCTGCTTTTATTACAGATTTTCAGCATCTCTAATTTTGCTTTTACATGAAGGTTCGTGCTGTCCTTGGCCTGTTCTGAGGTTGGGTTTACGGCTGCAGCAGAGATTGCACTTTGCTTACTATCAGTTTGGAGAATTGCTTCCTGAATATTTTGAATCTGCAGTTAAGAGACATTCACTGCTTTTTCTACTCCCGCTTCTTGAGGCTTAAACTGCTCAGAATGACTTCTGATCATTCCCCATTTGATGTTGTATTCCGAGGGAAAAGTCTACTTCGTTTGCAGAAGCATTGAAGTCACAGAGCCACAGAATTGTGATGGCCCAGAAAGAGGCCATTTGGCCCATCGTACCTGAGCTGGCTCTTCAAATGAGCATCGCTTCCCAGTGCCAATCTCCTGCTTTTCCTCCATATCCTTGCGCACTATTTCCATCCAAATAATCATCCAACGTCCTCTTGTATGCCTCAGTTGAAATTGCCTCCACCACATTTCCAGGCAGTGCATTCCATACACTAAATAGTCACTGAGTGAAAAGTATTTGTCTCACATCACTCTTGCTTTTTATGCACATCACTTTAAATCTATGTCCTCTGGTTCTTGTTCCTTTTACAAGTAGAAACAGTCTCCCCATTTCTCTGACCAGACCATTTCCACCTTGGTGAGCATATAGATATACTCAGGAGCACCTAGTTTTATATACAAATTCATAATCATCTGATGATAAAGCAAAGTTGGCTTTTGGTGACATCTTATGTTATTTGGTTGTGCAGGAGCACTGCCTGTACAAATCTGTACTGCATCCAATATGATATTCACTTTTATTTCTAAATAGAGTCATAGAGTCATACAGCACAGAAACAAACCCTACAATCCAACTTGTCCATGCCAACCAAGTTTCTTAAACTAAACTCATCCCACTTGCCTACATTTGGCCTCTAAACCTTTCCTATTCATGTACCTGTCCAAATATCTTTTAAATGTTGTAACTGTACCTGTACCTACCACATCCTTTGCCAGTTCATTCCACGTACAAATCACCCTCTGGTCCTTTTTAAATCTTTCTCCTCTCACCTTAAAAATTGCCCCCTAGTTTTGAACTCCCCCACACTAGGGAAAAGACTATGCTCCTCATGATTTTAAAAACCTCTACAAGGTCACCCCTCAACCTCCCACGCTCCAGTGAAAAAAGTCCCAGCCTATCCAGTCTCTCCTTGTAACTCAAATCCTCTAGCTGCTTTTCTGAACCCTCTCCAATTTAGTAATATTCTTTCTGTAGCAGGACGACCAGAACTGTACACAGTACTCCAAAAGCAGCCTCAGTAATGTCTTGTACAACTTCAATGTGATGTCCCAACTCCTGTATTCAATGGTCTGAGCAATTAAGGCAAGCGTGCTAAATGCCTTCTTACCTATCCAGTCTACGTTGATGCACCTTTCAAAGAACTATGTACCTGGAGCCCCAAGTCAAATGTTTGTCAAATTCAGAATCTCCCCCAGACAGAAAGATGTTGGAACCACTGCCCGATTGTGATGAGGTCATATACAAAACGATTAACGCCGTGTCCCAGACCTACAGTCCCAGACTGCCAGTGCTGGGATATAACCAACTTCCTACCAGCACATGTTTTGTTGTAGTCCAGTGTAACAGAGAGGATCGACTGTGTCCTATACATAAACTGTTGTTGTATTAACAAGATCTGCGGCTTAGTTGTTGGAGCCATGTTCTGCATTTGAATAAACGGCCTTCTACTGAGAGTTATACGAATGTTCAATTCTTAATTCATTTTGTCTTTAATACTTAAATGTCACAGCTAAAAGACATTTTTTATCTCTCCAAACCTCATTGCTCCCACAGTTTGTGCCTGCCCAAGAAAAAAATCTGAACTATTGTAAAGTTCTCAGTGTCTGTCCTGTACTCTGGGTTGGGTTTTGCCTGACCTTTTTATGGCTGTTGATGTTGGAGTGAGGAATGGAGCCTGTTTGCATTGAGCAGGACCTTTTTACTAATTCAGATGGCAAGCTGCTGTTTGTTTTTCCCACATCTGTTTTGCGCTGGTTCTTTGTGACAATGTTTGCTGGATGTTGGCCCTTACACTTTCTCCTGAAATGAGAAGCCAGTTTAAACGGATGTTTCAAAATGTTAAAGACACCCTCAGTTGATTGCTACCCCATGGCTCCCCCCCACCAAAACTCCTCTGGCGCCACTTTTATTATTATCAGCCCACAATGCTTGGACTGTATTTCACAAAAAAAAACAGTAGCTGTCATCTGTCTGTAGCAGAAGACTGAAAAGCCCCACAATTTTCAAACTGTGGCTTGACTGGATGCGCTTTATTGTTGAAATGGAGCTGTCGATTTGGATCTTCCAATTCTAATTCCAGATTTCCTCTGATCTCCAAGTAATTTTTCCTTCACTTTCCCTGAAAATAGTGACACTTGCTTAGGTACACTTCACAGATGACGGGAGTTCACCAGAATATCGTCTAACAGATTAACATTTCTGTTCAAGCTTAAACGGTGATTTTTTTTTTGTCAGGTTGAACAAACCATCATAATCAGGCTTGGTGATGTTGTGGTAAAATTATTGAACTAGTGTGCCAGAACCCCATGCTACTGTTCTGGTGTATGGATTTGAATCTCACCATGACAGCTGGTGAACTTTGAATTCAGTAAGAAGTAAACAAATAATAAAAAGTTAGCCTCATGGTGACCATGTAGCCACTGTTGCTTGATGTAAACAAAATCGTTAGGGAAGGAAACTGCCATCCTTACCTGAACTGGTCTCATTTGTGATTTCGGATTCACAGCAATGTGGTTGATACTTAACTTGTCTCTGGGCAATGAGGGATGGGCAATAAATACTGGCTTAGCCACTGATGCCCACATCCCATGAATAATTAAATCACTTTCACTCTGGCTGACTCTTCCTTGGGACCTCAGTCCTTTACTAATTTATATCAGTGTTTTAGATGAGGGGAGAGAAATCATGGTTGGTAAATTTGCAGATGACACAAAGATAGGTAGGCAAGTATGTTGTGAAGAGCAAAAATGGAGAATGCAGATACATATAAAAAACTTCAATGCGTGGGCAAACAAATGGCAGTTTGATTACAATATGGGAAAATGTGAAGTTGCTCATTTTGGCAGGGAGAATATGAAATCAGAGCATTACTTAAGTGGAGAATGCCTGCAGAATTCCAAGGTGTGGAGGGGTCTTGGTGTTCTTTTGCATGAGTCACAAAAAGCTGCTATTCAAGTACAGCAAGTAATTTGGAAAGCTAATGGAATGTTGCAGGAGAACTTAAACATAAAGGATGTTATGCTTCAGTTATAAAAGGCTTTGGTGAATGTACATCTGGAGGACTGCGTACAGTTTTTGTTTTGTTACATAAGGATGGATTTGAATGCATTGGAGGGAGTTCAGAGAAGGTTGGTATCTGGAATGAAGGGGGTATCCATGGGGAAATGTTAGTTAGGCAGTGCTTGTTTCTACTGGAGTTTAGAGCATAGTTTAGGAGAATGAGGAGTGACTTGAATTATATAAGATCCTGAATGGTCTTGATAAGGTGGATTTGGAAAGGATGTTTTCTCTTGTGGGTGAATTCTTGCACCAGGGGACACTGTTTTAAAATAAGTGGCTGCCCTTTTTAGGATATAGATGAGGAAAATTTTGGTTTCTCTGAGCATTGTGCCTCGGAAGGCAGTGGAGACGGGTGCCATTGAAGACTTTCAAGACAGAGAGATGGATAGATTCTTGTTCAATGAGGGTTATTCAAGGGAAACAGCTTAGCCATGATCTTTCTGAGTGCCAGGGTAGGCTTGAATAGCTATGTCTGTGCCTAATATGCATGTTTCCCACTGTAGCCTTGGGACAATCAGACCAATTGAAAGCATTTTAAAACATATTTAACACACATCATGGAACATATGTGCGCATTGACAATGATGTCAGTGAAAGTATGATTGCAAAGTCATGAACCTGAACAAGTAGGTCAGTCACATGCTGTGTGCTGTGTCATGATTGGACGAAGATTAAAAACAACCTGGACCGTCCCAAAAGAGATGTTTATTTGAATTAATGCCCTCAAAACAGGATTCATAGAAAATCATATTTGTTTTTGAAATTTTGTCATATTGACCAATTAATGAAGAACAAGCAAATCACAATTTTGAAACAACAGGGACCACTGAAAGTCCAGATTCCTCCAAAATGCTGATTTGACCTGTGCAATAATTGAAATGTTGAGGTAGTTAGTGGTCCTTCAATTAATATGGGAACCTTATTGAGTGGGTTCAAAATAAAGTTTAATTCACCAGTGGTCATAAGGAAAGAATTGTTCAGGCTTCACTTTCTCATTAGTTGCGCCTCTCATCACCTCTCACTGGACTTTGTGGATCTCTGACTTGCTTGCCTGCCTACAGGGATCATTTTAACATTCTTTAATGCCTTGGGTAAATGCTGCAAGACCACCTTGTGGAATTGACAAGCTGTTATCATACCCTGGCCAAATATATAACACATTTTTCATTTTGATGCATATGTAGCACCTGCGTCCATTAGGGCTTGGACCTTCAATAAACACACAAAGCCAGCCTTTGACAGGCACCATATGAAACATATTAAGAACAGACATAATGTTCTTATTATATGAAAATGAGACAGTGGAACTCCTGGCGTGCCTCTGAGTACTCAACAAGAATGTTTAAAATGCAGAATCTTTTGCTCTTCAATTTACTTGCCATTCGCTTTATGTGGAGCTGATTGATCTCAAATGAGCAGCAGTTCTACATCTGACCTCAGCAAAAGGAAATGCCAGTCAGAGTCCTCACTTCTGGTTACAACCAACTGTATCCTGATTTGGTGAGCAAAGGATCAGGCTGTGTAATGATTGTTCCCTTGGTCAAGTTTTCTGCTGACATGTGGAGTATATCCACCAGTCCTTCATTCTCAGTATTGAGTAACACTGAAAGGGAGCAAGGATTGGATTACTGCTGCTATTGTAATGTTGCCCTACCTTTGATTTCCATGACTTCCAGGACTATGGACCGTTAAGAATGTGGGATTGGTAAACTTAGCCATTATGAATCACAGAAGGAAGTAATTTGGCTCATTATATCTGCACATCACTCCAATGAGCATTGTGACTTAGTACCATTTTCTTTCCTTTTTTTCCATATTCTTGCACATTCTTTCTTTTCAAGTAATAATTGGATTCCCTCTTGAAGTCCTCAACTAAACCTATCTCCACCACACTTCCAGGCAGTGTATACTGGATCCTAACTGCTGATTGTGTAAAGAAATTTTTCTTACATCGCATTTTCTTCTTGTACAAACCCCTTTAACTCTGTTCTCTCTCATTCTGGGTCCCTTTGTGGACAGGAACAGTTTCTCCCTATCCACTCTATACAGGGAAATGCCCTGGTTTCAGAAATGGAGGATGTCACTTAGAGCAGTTACTGGATAGTACACAGTTAACTGAATTGTCACCTTGAGAGGAGAAAATTAAACTATTAACAAGGTGATTTTTTTTCTCTTTGTTCACAGGATATGAGCATGCTGGTTGTGCCAATATTAATTGCCTTTGAACCATGGTGGTGAGCTGCATTCTTAAATCACTGCAGTCCTTGGGATCTAGTGCTGTTAGGAAGAATGTTCCAAGGTTTTGACCCAGTAACACTGAAAGAATGACGATATAGTTCCAAGTCAGTATGGTGAGGCTTGGAAGGGATCATACCAGTGATGGCTTTTCTATGCATATACTGCCTTGGGCTGGTGAATCTTTTTTATTCATTCAAGGGATGAGGGCATTGCTGACTCGGCAGCATTTATTGCCCATCCCAAATTGCTCAGTGGGCAGTTAAGAGTCAATCACACTGCTGTGGGATTGGAGTCACATTGTAGGCTAGACCAGATAAGGATGGCAGTTTCCTTCCCTAAAGGACAGTCATGAACCAGGTGGGTTTTCCTGACAATCGACAATGGATTCATGGTCATCATTAGATTCTTAATTCCCGATATTTATTGAATTCAAATTCCACCACCTGCTGTGGCAGGATTCAAACCCGGGTCCCCAGGATGTTATCTGGGTCTCTGGATTAACAGTCCAGCGATAATACCACTAGGCCATCGTCTTCCCCACTTACCATCGCTTACCCTCTGGAGGGTAAAGATCACAGCTTAGGAAGATACTGTTGAAGGAGCCTTGGTAAGTTGCTGCAGTGCATCTTGTAGATGGTTTACACTGCTGCCATTGTGCATCAGTGCCGAAGATCATAGATGTTAAAAGTGGCAGATGGATGCCAGTCAAGTGGCCTGCTTCATCTTGGATGGTGTGAAGCTTCTCGAGTGTTTTTGGAGCTGCCTTCATCTCCAAGTGAGAGAAGTATTCCATCAGATTCTTTACTTATGCCATGTAGATGATTGACATCTGTGGGGATTCAGGAGGTGAGTTACTTGCTGCAGAATTCAAAGCTTCTGATCTGCTCTTGTAATCACACTATTTATATAGCTCATCCAGTTTTAGTTTCTAGTCAACTGTAACCCGAGGATGTTGATAGTAGGAATTTCAATAGTGGTAACACCATTAAATGTCAAGCGGTGATGGTTAGATTCTCTCTATTTGAAGTGGTCATTGCATGGCATTTGTGTGGCACAAATATTACTTGCCACTTATCAACCCAAGCCTGTGTATTGCCCAGTTTGTGCTGCATTTGGACATGGATTTCTTCGGTATTTGAGGAATCAGAAATGACACCGAACATTGTACAGTTGTCAGTGAATATCCTGATTTCTGACCTTATGATGATATACTTTTGTGTAATAATACATTGCTCATGGATCTTTGTCTTTTCACTTTCTGCCTCCCTCCAGCCGCCTGAATAGAAACAACCTACAGGTCTTGCCAGAGTTGCTTTTCCTGGGAACTCCGAAGCTCTACAGACTGTGAGTAATCAAGTTTTTATAAACCTGTCAAATTTGGCAATGAAAAAGACACCTGGCTGATTTCAGTGTTGTGTACCTATTCCTGCACCACATCAGCATAGGTTTATACTTGGTAACTTGCTCTTCAATCTAACCTAATATTGCAAATGGCCATGTAATTGTAGATATTTTGTTCTTCGGCTGTATGGAGAAGGAATTATTTTTGCTTAATTGTCACAGTTTTTCTGAATCCCTTAGAGCAGTTTTTTTAAAGAGAACCAGTAGGATAGAGTTGTAATTTGTTTTGTGCTTTCTTACAAATCATAAATCAAAGTTAGAGCTTAAGCTCTGAGATATCCTCAGGCACTTTGAAGCAGGCAGATGTAGTCCTGATGGTAATTTAGAAGTAAAACAGTTCATTGTTAAGCCATTGAGAAGTGAGCAGCTTCAGAAAGGTACAGGAGGAAGGTCATGTTTGGTATGGTTTCATGTAGTAATAGTAAACTTGCCATGCCTAATGGGACATCACTGCTAAACTGAGAGTTAATTCAGGACTAATCTGTGGTTCATTCTACTTTCACTTGCTTCATGGAAATTCCGTTTTCATTTCAGAAATTCAGTTCTGAAATTCGAAAACTTTTTGACTTACTTAATGGATGAATGTTAGCTGCGACTGTGACGAAGTCTGGCTTTGTCCAGTTTACACAACTAGCAGTGATGTTGTTGAAGAGCCTCTTTTAATTTTAGCAGTTTTGCTGAAAGTAACTGGATTCATCTAACAAAGAAAGCCTGTAGGTGTATTTTCATTCTGTCATGTGCAATCCAAAGTGAAATTTAAACAGGTGATCACCTTAGTCTCTATTTCTTTATTCAATGAAGTGCAATGGTTTCTTTTAGAATTTCTGAAAGCAGGAATCTCGCATGCTTTGTTTCAAGATCCTCATTGATCTTATAGCGTTTTGTAAAAATTTTAGGTGAGCTGGATGTCAGTTGCAATTCTTTCAAGTATTTAAATAAGTATATAAATCAATGTAACTAACAAATGCATACCAAGTTTACACAGACAGCTTTTAGCAGTTCATCTGCGTACTGAAAAATCATTTGGAATTACTTAGAGAAGATTTTTCTGCCATTAATAAATGGATTCTAATTGCAGACTATACTGGAACTGAGTCATAATATTCATAATGTCCCTGTTTTCCTCAAACATTGTCCCCATTTTCTCTCCTGAAGAGGTTGACTCCTTCGCAAGGTTTGAAGCCTCCTATCCTTTTCACTGTACAATACCTCATCTCAGCAACCATCTCTATACAGGGCAGTCAGCTTAATCATAAAGTTATCATTTAACTCTGACTTCTGCTCACCAGACCAAATATTGGTGGAGTTTGAGGGTGGTGTTGAGAGAGGCGAGGTTGGTAGTCACATATTTAGCAGTTCGGCATGTGAACATTGTCTAGACGCTTTCTTTATTCAGCCTGTCCAGATCTTTTACTGTAGAACGTAGAATTTCTCAACTGACTGCTTCAGAAAACAGTGTCTGACAGGGCTGTGTTTAGTGCATTTAGTTCCCACTATTCCTGTATTGATAAAGAATCTGCTTGGGTTCACTTAGATCAGTGTGAATTACATTAGTATGATCTGATTTGATAAAGCCTTCTCTTAAGATATCAGATCTCTGTGCAAATATGCCTTGCCCACAATTATCAGTGGAATTTCCCTTTTTTACTTATCATTTATCTTTTAGTATTTATTGTGATGACATTCGAGATGCTAAGGCTCAACCTTCAATAAAAAATCATGCTTGAAGATAATGCACGTTAGAGAATCCAGCTCCCCCTCCATTTTCTTTGAGTGTGAGGTCACTCTGTTTATCCATAGAACCGAAGGTGATAATCACAAGCCACCAGCACCAATGAGATACAGTATTTAAAAAAAAATCATGCAACAGTATTTGTACCTATGGTTCAGAAAGATGTGGATTTGAGTAATGCACGAGGTCTTGAACTCATAATCCATATTGTCATGCCAGTATATTGCTAAAGGAGTTACCAGTAAAGGTGCATTGTTGGATGTGCTGCTGTTCATAAGAGACACTCAGTCCCTGTTTCCTGCTGAATTGGAAGTTTGAACTCTAATAACTTTGGGTCAAAAGAACAGTGGAACCTCCCTGCTGCCTGACGAACGTTCTCCCTCAATTTATAAGAAGAAAATGAAAAACAACTGAATTGGTAACTCACTTGTGTCTACTACTAGAAGGTGTTGGTGTAGACCACATTTAGTTTCATGACATTTAATTGCATTCAGTTTCAGAGCAATGGGGACTTACACTGAAATATGTGAAGCACTTTATGTCTCTGTGTGAAAAATTCCAACATAATGCAATAAGTTTTGCATTATTTTGTAAATTGAATATTTGCAACAAAATAGTTTACTACAATACCTTATTGAAAATTGTGCTGGCCCATCTCTGACTTGTTTGGATCACAGATCAAAAAGACCTTATGAAGACTTTCAGCTGTTTGCCAGACTGAGATCAATAAAGCATTGCTGATTACAATTTTCAATTACTCTCCAAATATCACCACTGTCAATGACAGTCTGCAGAAACTGTACGACTTGGCTGAGTGGAATAACTATACATTTTAAATTGGTATTTTAAACTTTGAACCACTGAGCTCTGGCAGCTATATTCTTTATCCAGCCCTGCTGTAAATAATTTAAATTCAAGCTTTTTAAAGTTATGTTACTGTCTGAGGAAATTTCCATTAAGGTAGGCTGCTAGATAGTATTTTGTATTTCAATAAAAATTCAAATGAATCACTTCATCCCCAGAGATAACAGTATTTATTGTGTTGTTTTTATTTTCTGACTGCATTTAATTTTTAGAGATGTTGACGGTCTTTAACCTCAGAAAGAAATAGGCCCATTCATAACCTTACATCTTGCCCAGTATGTAGCTGTTATGCACCAGAATGCATTGTGGTGGCCTATTCGGGGCTTTTATCATACATGTTTGTGCAGCACTGTGATGTACTGTTAGTGACAATGATCCTGTTAATAAGTAAGTAGCCTAGATCCTGCTGTTCCTTTTTCAGTGGCTATGTTTCCATGAGTAGAATTGAATTATTCCCAGGCTGAATTAATAACGTCCTGAATAATCTATGTGGTTTCAGTTAGACTAAGATGAATTTTTTAAAAAGCTACGCTTACTTTGTATTTGTCCAACGCTTAATTTAAGTCTTTGGCTCAATTGATGTCATTGGATGATCTTCACAAGAGCTAAGTTGCATCTCCACTCTTCAGTGTGTAGTGAGTGCTCCAGCACATTACTGCTTTGTAAATGGAATGTGTACTCCAAACATATAAACAGGCAGAACTAGTAAGAAATGCACTCTGTGCAGATTGACACAAACTGACCTGACTCTGGTTTTCCCCAATTAATGAATGTTGGTTCATTGCCTTCTGAGAGCAGTCCACAGCACAATATTCATTTACTGAATTGAAGGTACTTGTCGATGTTGGTGAACTGTTTTGTTAACTCATGAAGGTAGCCAGCTTCACACGAGAGTCTAGATATTGAATGTGATCAGTTATTTTACCATGGGAGACATCATCATCAACATTCTGTTCTTGTATGCATATAATGGCACATCCATGAAGACTGTGTTTCAGAGTTGAGTCCCTCTTGACAGGGTAGCAGGATGGAGAATTGGGGTGGCAATTTTTATTGTCCTGTCTTTTGTCTCATAAGGCTGCAATTTGTCCTACAGCTCTTCACCAGGGCTTGGAGATTTGATACCTACATAGCCAAAGCTCAGGTCCCTGTGGCTTAACTTCCATTGGTGACAGAAAGGTAACCATAGCTGATAGGCTGTCTATTATAGATCCTGCCCAGTTATTGGTGGAAATAACCAATCAACAAAGTATATAGCAGGTAACAACTTGTTTTCAATTACCCTTGTGAGCCTACGATATCAGAAACTTTACTGCTGTGGGGGAGATGGAAGACTTCAGTGTAAAGAAGAGGGGAAAGAAACTGAAATATTAAATTTCTGTTTCCAGGGGTTATTATAGAACAGACCATGAAATCAAGCTTCAATGTGTATGCAACACTAATACAGACGTTCGCAAATAATGATTTCTGCTTAGTTCGGTAGTATTACTAAATCTGTATTTCTTCTGTAGTATGTGCTAATGTTTAACCTTGTGTAAAATGGATTTTAATTCAACAGCTTAAGTAGCACAGCAAATTATAATACTACTGATAATCAGCGCCTTGAATAGCCACTGTAGAGAGAAATGCTACTCAAAATAAAAATAATTCAGAATAATTGAAATGCTTTGCAGTCTGCTTAAACTACTGCCAAAGGAAACTTAGATAAGAAAACACAAATTGTACTGTATTTTCTTTAAGAAAACATGCCTATCAAAAGCTCCTGTAGTGTTTTCTCAGGTTGTACACTGCATGCCAAGAATGATTAGCATTTTGTGCCATTCCGTTCTACTCTCTGGTAAATTATTTTATTTCTTCATCAAAATATCCCTGAATCATAGATTGGGGATGATTGACAGGCTGATCCCTTCGTACACATGCATGTGAAAGTGACTTGAAGAGGAGTAATCTGTCTTCATATCAAACTGTTTCATGCAATCCTATCAATAGTCTATAAGTTACAGGTGAATGGTTTCTTTTGTGTCTATTTGTTTGGCATGGAAAAACAATGTGAGAAACAGTGTGAGATGTGAAATATGTATGATTAGTTACAGTTGGTCACTAACAGCAACCAATGGAATTTTTTTTTCCATTTTTACTATCTGCCATGAGGCTTCTTTTAAACAGCTATATAAGCTGGAAACATCACAGACTTAGGGCAAGGTATTTGTTTTGTAACAGTAGTATGGTCACAGCTGTGTTTGCAGGGCTCAGAGACCAGTTCAAATATCATTACCACAATTTATACTACTCACCATGCTGCTACTTTTTAATCCCAACTACCTGCTGAGCTATGACTAGGACTGTGCTACAATATTGTTGTGTGTGACGGCAATAGAGCCTACATCATGGATGCTATGCTACAGTTTAGACTTAGCTGCTTGGTGTGCAGAGCAGAAGTGCCCAATATTTCCATGAAGTGCAGGTACGTGTATCATCAGTCCTGCAGGCAATCTTGCCCCTCTTGGTACTAGTCAGGAAGTAATTTGAAATCGAGGTCTTATTTTATTTCATGCTGACACTTTGCACAAACCAGATGAGTTCACATTGTTCAACACCAGTAGATAGATTTGTTACATATTTTCATACTAACAACATAAAGTCCAGGTCCATCTTCATCCCATTATTGGGCTCCATACCTTTTTTGTGCTGAATAAGAAGACAAAGGAAACATGGCTTTTATTAGTCACAGAAATCAAAACAATACCATTGGTAACAATAAAGACACTTCAAAAATAAGTGATGAAAATAATTGTGAAAAAGTAACTTGTAAGTCCAAGTTTGTTTCTTACACATAATGCTGATATATAATAGAGTGAAATCTGTATCTCTGCAATTCTTCTTTAATAAAGCAGGACCAATGTTCTTACTTCGTTGTGCATGTGCATAATGGTACAGCAGCCTGGAAAATCCTGTGTAAGTCTTGTTCTAAGTACAATTGTATGTATGCAGCCACACAAAAGAATTTTAACAGGCCTGTGCTTTGCAAAGAAACTGACCACTTACGATGTTAAAGGGATCATTGACTGGGACCTGGTATATCTGAGTCTTTATCTTGCACCAGACCTTCTTGGGGATGAAGCACGTCTGCATCCCAAATAAGGCCTCTGGTGTAGAAAAATATAGGTTCAAAGGATTCTATGTGAGCAGTTCCATGCATCTGCCCCTAAAAATGTACAGTGTAGGGTTAACGACGGTCTATTTAGTCAGACTAGGTGTATCATGCTACTAAAGAGCAGAAGCATATCCAGTCTTCCAAACCAAGATTGGATAACAAAGGAATCATAAAGTATTTTGTGACTCGAAAGACTTGAAATGTTAGCTTGCTATCTCTCCACGGATGCTGCCTGATCTGTTGTGATTTTCAGCAATTTTTGTTTCCAGTCAAGCATTTTAACATAATCGTTCATAGCTACGATAACTGATCAAAAGAATATTGAAGGAAATTCTGACTGTCGTATGTTTGAACAGAAGAGACACAGGTGTTTAGAATCATGCAGCTGCATATTTCACCAGTTTAACGTTTTTGAGGTGCATTACTTTAATTTCCTCAGGACTAATACTGCAACTATCTTTAACACAGCAAGTTACGGTTACCATTGCAATTGGATGTATCTCATACATTGTCTGTAATGTTTTTGTTGGCCCTCATCCAAAAATTCCATTCATGTGGTTCATTAAAGGGCTGAATTCTGTATCAGTGAGGGTCTATATCTTGCACATTTATGCAACTGCAGTGCTACTCTGTTTTATTGTGTGCAGTAGTCTGATGTACGTCAACCTGGTAACTTAGAACAAACATGGCCCATGTTAGTAAGCATATAAAAATAATTCAAGCTAACCCTCCATTTTGAGAAGAACAGCAGGGCAAGGGCCAGTCTATCTTGGCAGTGCTGACAACTTCTTAGAAACCAGATGAAAATTCTGCAGCATATGTCTTTTTTACAGAGCTACTTAAAAACAAAACAGGCAATGCAATAATAATCTTGACACCCTGAAGATTTTATGGATGTGAGCAGTGAATAATTGAAAAATTTTCTGAATTCTGATTTAGAAGAGTGAAAGAGAAGTAATTTTACTAGAAGGATATCTGTTATGTTTGTATTTGACCTCTTGGTTAACTTGTTGATTTGTGGGCATTGGAAGTAGGTATTAATTTTCTTTTTTGGTAAGTGATTTGTTCACTGCAGTGGTGTTGAGTAATACCTCATTCATATTTACAATGTAGCACTGTAACAGAGAAACAGGAAAGTAATTTTTCAGCATGATTATTTGCCCCAGTGGTAATTTCTTTAATTTAATATTTCCAAATACTTGAAGCTGAACCACACAGACCACAAGAGATTAAATACTGATTTAAGTCGAATAGGGGAGGGACTGGGGAAATATATTGCATGCGTGCGCGTGTGTGTGTGTGTGCGTGTGTGTGTGTGTGCGTGTGTGTGTGTGCGTGTGTGTGTGTGCAACTTATGACACAGTGGAGAAGGAAAATGTGTCTTACAGCAAAACAAAAACAACCTCAATATTTCGTGCTTCATTTCCCCATTTAGTTTAATTTTTGATATTGATGTTAAATTTTGCATTCTTTGTTTCTCTGCTGGGTTACATCTATCCTGCTTAGAATGTGACTAATGAAAAGATATGAATAAAAGTCATTTCTTTAATTAATTAGTCTTGATTCCTTTCCTTCCCTTCATTATCAACTCTTAACCACTAATAAGCATCATTTTCCCTCACATTTGTTGGGGAGGTAAACTCTTTCCATGTTTCAGGTTCTTGGTCAGTAGGAGAATCAGGAGATACAGGGAAAGGGCAAAAGAACGAGATGTGAGGAATGTCGGATCAACCATGATCCTAAAGAATGGCAGAGCAGGCTCGAGGAGTTCTTATTCCTATTTCTTGTGGTCTTATAGTCTTTCTGTCCATGGGGTTACCTTGTGTGGTGTAATATTTCCTGTTGCCCTATTCTGAAAGGTGTAGTTTTCACTTGGTACTCTCCTTGTGCTGATACATTGCCCTTTGACACAGCAAATTATATCACTAATTGCAAGAATAATCTGCCTCAGCACTTTTTTTTAGTAGGAAAAAACAGAGTTAAACGTTTCAGGTCCAGTGACTCTTCCTCAGAACTGAGGAAGGGTCACTGGACCTGAAACATTAACTCTGTTTTTTCCTTCACAGATGCTGCCAGACCTGTTGAGCTTTTCCAGCAACTTTGGATTTGTTCCTGACTTACAGCATCCGCAGTTCTTTCGGTTTTTATTTCGCTTTTTTTTAGTAGCTACCTTAAAGTGCATCCTGTAAGTGCCATATTCATAGCAACCTGATTTCACAGTAAAGCTGCCCTACCCAAGTCTAGACCTTCTTAAAAAGCACATTGTTCACAGCCTGCTGATTACTCATGTGAAGCAAATGGATTTTGACTGTTTAATTTGCCTTGTTGGATCACAGCTTGGTGAATGTTGTTTTCTGCTCAGCTGTGTTGCATCGCTCCAAGTATTTGACCTGAAACACTGGAAACTCTGTCTTTTGGGGAGTCTGTGTTGTCTCAGCCATGCATCCAGTAGGAGCGACGACTTCCAGCGAGGGAGACAAGTGGCACTATTACATGCAGGCTGTGACTCCATAGAGTAGATGTGCCAAGTGGTTGCAAGATTAGACATCTTCTGGAAATGTACCAATATTGTGAGAATGCATCTGTGATATATATATATATATATATATATATATATATATACAAGAGCTCCAAACCTGGAAATAGGTTGAGTGGTTAACTGATTTGAATAAAAACTGATTGCATTGGAAGGAGAATAACACACTGAGCCAACTGCTTGTTTCATCAACACCCTTCCTTCCTTAATTCAAGGGATTGTTACTGAGTGGCCACTGGAATTCTCCATGGTTGTGAGCAATGCTGTTTAAGGAGGTTTCCATGCTTTCATAATGGAATAGATTTCTTCTGCTGACTTTCTCACCCTGTGATGGAATGGTGTACTGAACCTAATGTGTACATCCCTGTACCATGCGCTGTCAGAAAAATGAGGTGCAGCTGATGAGTCCCTGCTTGGGCAGGACTCCAAAAAGGCTAAATTGTGACTGAGCAAGATCAACACTCTGCCTTTTATTATTTTAGACTTTAAGAAGCAAAGCACCATTTGTTTTTCTGTCCCACTGAGGACAGAATTACAGCGTCAGGTGTATACATAAGTAACAGAACTGGGCCAGACTGCTTCTTTCATTGACAGAGGTAATGAATCATCTCTAGACCCAGATTCTGATGCAGTTTCAGACTCAGAACCTGTAGGATTTGTGCAACAGGCGATTTTAGAGAAGGGTAACATTCAACATATTTAAAAGCTAGGTTAATATGATGATTATTTCTTTAGAGTAAGTTGATTTTGTTACATACAACAGTGACTACACTTCAAAAAGTATTCCATTGGCTGCAAAGTACAATCAGATGGCTGGTAATCATGTAAGGTGCTATATAAAATACAAGTCTCTTTTTTCCTTTGGTTTCTTAATTCCGTTTATAATGTAAACTCTGTAGAATAAAAGCCTGATTGTTTTCTTTACTTGAAATGAGCATTTCATAGCTGATTGTGTCCAAAGCTGCAGTAAGCTTGGCTCTCCAGTCCTTTGACTAGGGAGATCAGGAAGAATTAAGCTGGATTGTGACTTCCAATCACTACCCAACACTCCAAAACTCATGAGTACAGAGATGGGATTGGATTTGGTGGTGATGCGGGGACCATTCAACAGTCTGACAAGATTCATGTTTTAGATGCACACATGTGGGGTGATGGTTTTGGCAAGGTCCCAGGTAACTGCCACTGCCTGTGGAACATTGTGCCAGTGCAAGTCACCATCTGTGGGACATCAGGGAAATAAAGTTGATGTATGTATTAAAGAGTCACGAATGCAAAGAACTTCTAAATGTCTTTCGTTTGTGAAATCTTAATTACATTTTCATTTAAAGCTGATGGGACACGACCATACAAGTAACATAGATAAGTGATTTGTAATAGGAAGGAGGCAAATGTCTCATTCTGTAGGAATGTTTTCTGAAAAAGAAAATATTTCCTTTGAGTCTGACAGTTTATAGAATTGAGGATTTTGTAGTCTATAACAAAAGCAGGAGTGACACAGGAACCCATCTTAAAAAAAAATCCCCTGGAATTAATTTCTCCCAGCTATGATTAAAGTGCAGGACACTAGACGTGTCAGATGCCATAGTTCTTTGCTTCATTTTCTTCTTGGCCTCTCTGGCCTCTCTGTATTGAATCCAACAATGGCTGTGCAGGCTTCACAGGTTACAGTTGCTACGGTTACTGTCGCCTTGTCAAATCAAAACCATTACTCATTTCGTGAACCGTCATGATATCTATTGCTGGTTTCCAATCCTAGGAAGACTCTGCAGATAATTTGCGCAGATGTGAGGGAAGTTGCTTGGCTGCGTTCTGTGAGGTGGATTTTAATCTCTTGGCTCTGCTAGCATGAGACAGCTGTTGATGAGCCCTATGCATTTTCTCTGTCAACCTTGGTTCCTAATTGTCATGGAAACCTGAAAGAGCGATGACTTAGTAAACTTTGCAACACTAAAAGTATTTTTTGGGCCATTTTAGTCAGGGATTATACCCTTGTATTGATTCACCCTGACATTTTGCTTATAATGTTATGCCCCTTTTTAAAACTACTTGTATCTTTAAAGTAGTTGAGTTGGTAAGCCCTGTGGTTTGAATGGGAAAATGTTTTGCTCCTAGTCGTCAAAGTTGTTGGCAGCCCATGATGTTGTCCTTTGGTGCCAGGCTGAGCAACTTCAAAAGAGCAGGCCGACTTTGTAGCAGGGTCTCTGAAGAAGCCGATGACATTGTAAATAAGACATCAGACAATGTGGATGTATAAAGCGGCCTAATCCCTATAGAGTAAAGGGCTTGCATAAAGACAAGCCATTTTTTCAACCGATTGAGCACTTGACTCACAACCTAAAGGTCAAATGTTAAATTGCTATTGAAGGGTCAACACTGACAAGTAGCTGCAGAGAGATACATAATTATGGCCATCGCATCTTCCTGGAAAATGTGAGAAGTGTTATAATCCAGGCTGATATTATTACCAGTCAAGTTAGATCCCAGATTGAAATCTGGCTTGATAGATCATATCTTGTTTTGTTTTTATTTATTGGTCTTTCACTGAAACGTAAACACACGATGCTAAAGATTTGATTTCAACAAAAGATCAGAAGGTTATTTAACAAATGAACTACAGATAAAATATAATAAGTAAGCTATTTGCATATCACATAATTTGAAAGATTTTGAAATAAATGGAAAAAAATACATTTACATCTACCGAATAGCATCTCTTTTCAGTAGTCAAACACAAGAGAGAGTCTGCTTCTCTATCACATCCAAAAACTTAAGTAAACTATTTCTTCAATTCCTGATTTGAAAGTTTGATACTCTGTTCCTTGAATGTTCACATAACTGAGTTTAGATACTTTCTGCTTCAAATAATTCCTTCAGGGTTCAAACCAAATACTTCAGTTCTGAAACTTTCAACCTGAAATCCTTACTCTGTAGTAACATTTTTCTGACCTTTTCTGAACTAACTTATTTCTCTCTGAAATGGCTTTATACTTTTAACTCTTTGATTTCTGAGGACTGAAACCAAAAGTTTTCCAAGCTATAGGTGACTCTCAAGCAAAAACAAAAAATCTATACCTGATCCTTCTAACTGAAAGCAAAGGTAATGCTGTTAAATGTCTGCTCATAAAATACTCCCAATGCAAACAAATTCCCTTTTCCATTCCATATACTCTATTTCCCATCTTTTAAAATTAAATTCATGAATTACTGACAGATTAATATTTAAAAATCCCTCATATACACAGAACAAAGCCCACATACTATTAGTTCAAAATTTAAAATCTATAATGAATTATACTCAAATGCAGGTAAATCACACACCTTACATCATAGTGGAAAGAGTTTTTTCAAGGGCATTTAAGGAGGAAGAAAACACATTGAGTTTTCAGAATGGACAATTGATTAGCTGTTTTGTTAACTAACCAAGGGAGTTAAAACTGACTAATGTGGTTTGGGGTTCCATGTCGGTAACACCAGCTCAACCTCCATAATGATTCTATAGATAGTCAGATTAGAGCTTGTAATGTTTAGAGTAAGTGTCCTAAATGGCATCATAAAATACTATTTGTCCCCAGGTAGCCAGCATCCAACTGGTGGTGGTCTTAGCCAGGTGGTCCTTCACTGAGATCCTCCATCTTCTGACCTGGGGAAGACCAAGAAAACATGGTGCAAAGGTGGCACTGAATCTTCTTCCCTGCACCATATGATGTGATACTGAGCTATAAGTCTGATTTTCAGCCTCAGTTGTGATGCTTACTCCAGTCAAATAGCCTGCAAGTGCTCCCACATCAATGATTACCATCTGGGCAGAGTACAAGAGCATGCACTAGTACTGGTGCTGTCGAACCCAGAAAATAGGAGGAAAGCATCATGGCTTCCCTCATTTAAGATATCACCAATTTCTATTGGAAGGATTTCATTATTCAAATAATTATCAAAGAATATGTGACTCAACGTGCTTGGGAAATGTTGTTTGAAAATCCAGTTAGGTAAAGCATTGCATATCGTGATAGCCTCAGGGGAAGATAACCACCCAAAGCCTGAAGCATGAAGCTAGCTTGAGAAGTACAGAATCTGTAGAAAGATTCAAAGGAAATGCTTTCTGAATGGTGTAAACAGCTAGAATGAGCTGTGCTTCTCTTTCCTTATTTGGTGTGAGTAATAAAGGTCCGTATCCATGTGGTGCTCTTATGTTACGGTGCAATGAAAACAGATGTGTCTGAAGTTACAGTGTGTTTCTGTTTTCTGGAAACTACTTAACGTACTACCATCGTAAACTTTCAGCATCAAAGCACTAAAAACTGCTGAAATTAAACTATCACCCTGCCAGTAACCATGTCACCAGGACGATGTGAATGGGATAGCATGTTAGAAATTCAAAGTGGCGAGAGATAGGAAACATTGCCACATTTAACTGAATCGCACTTTCATTAATTATAGACTGCACTTGGTATATAATTACATACTGGGTGAAGTGTGTATAAACATTAGGCGGAGGGAAGAGCAGACATGACAGGTTGATTCATTCCTTAGTACTTGGCTGCTAAAGAAGGAGTGTTGCAGACAGACTGAACCTTTCATGATTTTTATTTCACGTGTTCCATCACACAACGCATACTGAAAGAGTTTTAAGTGAGTGTTAAATATTACATTTGATGTAGCAGAAAAGACAAATCCAGACCATTTTGTTATCTGCTGTCCGATTGGATTGACGTTATTATAATGCTAATACCACTTCTTGAGCTCCTCTGGCCTCTCGTGCACTGAATCAGAGACACCAGGGAGATAAAAAGGAACAAAACGATAGATAATGGAACATTGAAACAAAAGAAACAAAAAATGCCAGAAACAAACAGTAGACCAACCAGCATCTTTTGAGAGATCAATCAAGCTGACGTTTTGTCACAGCAGTTCACATGAGCTTGTCTGTTTTACCCTGAAAACAGAAATGGCCCTATTCTGGATCTGTGCTTAATTATTTAATCTCATTTGAACATGTTCATGGACTCCCTGACTATAGAGATAAATATTTGATGAGAATCCAATATTTGATCATTATTCAGTGTTTCAATTAAAAATGTTGGATATTTGTACTACAAGTTTATAACTGACATGTTGTTTGTTCAGAAAACACATATAGAATTATTCAAACATGATGGTATTTATTTCATACAAACATTGTTTTAATGGTGACCATTGAATCACATTAAGACCCTGCAACTTTAATAGGACAACAGGACCCTATTAAAAAAATATTCTAATACATAACTACTGTTTCAAAATAAAATAATAAATCCTGTTGATAGGTGCACAAGCTGCATTGTGTGTTTATGAAGCATGTCAACCTTTCTGTGATATCTCATTAAACTCCAAGGGCTGAATTTTACCTTTTATTGCTCAGTTTGAGTAGTATCAAGTTTTTTGAAGTTTTTTTTGTCATGACACCTAGAGTGTTTTCTCACTATCACCAACCTCGCTTCATCAATGACATATTAACGTCCCTATGGTGACCATCATGTCCAAATCCAGCTCCATTTTCCCATGCGCCATTCTCAGAAAGACTCAACACTCAGCAGGTACGCCAGAATTCACCAGCATCCCTTGTTCCCATGCTATGTTTATAAACCCATTGCGCACCTGGATTTGCTGTCACTGCATGGTTCCTGACATTCCAGACATGGCAGATGGGGAAATTGCAGTCCCATTTTGTGGGCATAGTCCTGGAGATTCCGCTGGATGTGGTAGTGTCAAGTTGGGACTGCCCCTTCTCTCAGCACTGCAGCGGAGGCCACAAAACAAGGCTTACCTGATCTGAGTTTGCCAGCCATGTTAAAGCAGTTTCAACCATCTAAATGAATGGCTAGCACTGTAGGAAGAAGGTCAATGTCCTTTCCAACTCTGCCAGAGTGAGTGCTACTACCGTTTCTGTGATACCTCACACTCACACTGTCTCTGCTACCATGCCCACTTACCAACAAGGCTCAACCTCTACCATTCTTACAAATTCTACATCTTCCCTCTCTTGCCCTCACCCATCTCAAACCCTAACACCACTAACGCTTGCAGGCCCTCGTACTGCCTACTTACTCAGTGCACCACCCCACATTCAGCTCCCCCACCCCTGATGCAAGAGCATCTTGACCCTGACCACCAAAGGTGGATGACGGACCATTTCCAAATCCCTGGACTGATATTGGAGGCCATCTTAGACTTACTCTGCCAAGACCCCCTGAGCAAAGACATTTCCCCATTGACATCACTGAGGGCTGATGAGAACTATCTTAATCTTCTTTCCTTTGTTTCTGCACAAAAAAGCAAGACAAGACAGGAGTAATATGAACCCAGTATCTCTGGCTGACGAGGGAAAGAAAAAATGGCAAGGATGATGCCTAATGAGACACTTGCCTCAGTACTCAGCAAAAGCATGATAAAAGGAATGAGATGCTCTCAACAATGCGATTAGCCTCACCAGACTTTTCAACCAATTCTCCCACAAATCTTGCCATTGCCCACGTCGCTCACACTCTGATAAGATCCCGCCCATGAGACATCTTTATAAGAAGTATCCAATAGATGTTAGGAAATTCATTGGTTACTAGAACAAGGAATCTGATCGTTGCTAGGATGAGGTATTCAATAGTTCCGAGGACAATGTGTCCAATAATTAACTGGCTGTCCAATAGCTACTCCACATGATGAATTTGGAGCAGTACTAGGCCATTCAGTCTCTCAGGCCTGCTTAACCTTTTAATAAGATCATGCTGATCTGATTACTTCACATTCCCAACTACTCTGATAACCTTTCACCCCCGTATCAAGAATGTGTCTCCTTCGACCTCAAAAGTATTCAACAACACAGCTTCCACTGCCTTTTGAGTGAGAGACTTCCAAAAGGCTTACCAGGTTCTGCGAGATAATAATTCTCTTCATCTCTGTCTTAAATGGTCAATCTCCTATTTTTAACAGTGACCCCTAGTTTTAAGTTCTTTCAGAAGATCAAACATTCTTTCCACATCGAAGATGCCTTGAAGATCCATCAGGATCTTAGTCTTCTGTAGTCCAATAAATGCTTAAACAGCCTGACCCTTCTTCATCAGATAACCTATCTATTCTGGGTACTAGCTGACAAAACATTCCATGAACTGTTTCTGACGCATTCATAGGCTTTCTTAAGCGAGGAGACCAATACTTTACATTCTGCCCAAGATGTTGTCTCTCGAATGCCCTGTGTAACTGAAGCATAACCTCCCTATATTTCTTATTCAATTCCCCTTGCAATAAACAATATTGTATTAGCTATCCTTCCTTCCTTGTCCTGTGTACTAACCTTTTATGATTCGTGCATTTGAATACTCAAACCCCTTTGCATCTCAGAACTCTGCAATCTCTGATGTTTTTAAATAATATACTTCTTTTTTATTCTTCCTGTGAAAATAGATAATTTAACATTTTCACATGTCATACTTCACTTTACATGTCATTGCCCACTCATTTAACCTATCCATTTACTTATGTGGTCTCTTGATGTCCTATTCTCAATTTAAGTTCTTACACATCTTTGTGTCAACAAATTTAGCAGCTGTACCTTTGGTCACTTCATCTAAATCATTTATATAAATTGCATTCAGTTGAGACTCCAGCAGTAATCCTTGTGGCACGCTACTCACTACTTATTGCCAAATAGAAGAAGTCTAATTGTGACTATTCTGTTTCATGTTAGCGAGGCAATCTTCTGTCCATGCCAATATGTTACCTCTTACAGCATGAAATGTATTTTCTGCAATATCTTTTGATGTGGCATGTTATGAAATACCTTCTGGAAATCTTAAGTACAATATATCCTTATCGACACATTACTTTGTCAAAGAACTGAATGGGTTCTATATGATTTCCCTTTCAGAAAACCATGCTGAATCTGCTTGATTACCTTGAACGGTTTTAAATATCCTGCATTTCGGAAGTTTACAACTTAATGGGACAGAGGTAGCAAACAGGAAACTACAGCCAGTTAGATTAACATTTAACATGCAACACATGTTAATCTAACTGGCTGTAGTTTCCTGTTTGCTACCTCTGGCCTTTTTTGGATAAAGGAATTACATTCTCTATTTATCAATCTAAAGGACTGTTCCCTGAATGTAGGGAATTTTGGAAAATTGAAACCAACGCATCAACTATCTCACTAGCCATGTTTTTTTAAGATGTTAGGATGAAGTCCATCAGAACCTAGGGATTTGTTAGCCTGCAGCTCCGAAATAATTGGCTTAGTACCATTTCACTCGCAATTATAAATTTTTGAGTTGCTCCCTCCAATCCATTTCCTGATTTCAAATATTTCATGGATATTCATAATATTCCCTACAGTGAAGACTGATGCAAAATACCAATCCAGTTCATCCACTGTCTCCTTATTATCCATCGTTTATACTGCAGATTCAGTTTCTTTAGCACCAACGCTTGCTGTGTTAGATCTTTTCTTTTTTAGGCATCGATATAAACTCTTACTATCTCTCTTTATATTTCTAACTAGCTTTCTCTCACAGTGTAATTTTTTGCTGCTTTTTATATTCTGTGAGAAACTTCTGATTTGATACCAATTTTATGCAATTAAATGCTTTTACTTTAAGTTTGATACTATCTCTAACTTTTATAGCTAATCGCAGTTGGTGTGTCCTCCACGTGATGTTAATCTTTCTTGTTGGAATGTCTTTTGTCCTAATTTTCCTGAAATATCCCCTTAAATATCTGCCACTGTTGACTTTTCCCTCAACCTACTTTGCCAGTACAACTTAGCTAGTTCTACTTTCATGCTCCTGTAATTGGCCTTATTTAAGTTTAAGATATTAGAGTTGGGTTCTACTCTCTTTCAAACTGAATGTAATGACCACAAATGCCTAGGTGCACCCTCATTGTAAGGTAACTGACTAAGTGAAGCTCATTGCAAAATACCAGGTCTAGTATAGCTTGCTTGCTGGCTGATCCAGAATGTGCTGCACACTGCAGAAGTCAAATCCTGATCAATGCCATCCTGCAGCCATTGCTTTGATCATATTGCTTCATTCCCATTTGCATGAAGATGGTGGCATAGTTGTGATGTCACTGGACTAGAAATCCTGAATTTTCAGTTAATGCTCTGAGGACAATGACTGAAATTCCACCATGGCAGTTGGTGGAATTTAAATTCAGTTAATAAGTCTGGAACTGATGAACTCATCGGAACAGTCATCACGAAACTAGCATCTTTTGTCATTAAAAACCCAGCTGGTTCACTTACATCCTTTGGGGAAGGAAATTTGCCATACTTAAATCTGGCTTTCTTGTGACGCCAGATCCACAGTATAGGTTGACTCCTAATTTCCCACTAAAATGGCCTAACAAGCCACTCAATTCAAGAGGCATATCTTTACAGGTTAAAATGCTGACCTTAGCAGCAATGCCCACTCCTGTGAAAGAATAAAGATATTAGTTTATTTATACATCCAGCTAGATACAGAGGTTTTAGTTTTGCCTTATTATTTCTATTTGCTCCAACATTATCTATTTATTTTCTATTTCATTTGTACTGACTATGTCTTCCTGTCTTGATTTATTGTTTCCCATATTAATACTTTTCTCTCCTGCTTTGTCTACTCTTTGGCTTACTGCATTTTCCAAAGTTGATGCCTTGCCCCCACTATTTGGTTTAAAGCCTTCTGCATTTCCTGAGTTTTGCATCTAAGGGGAAGACTGTCCCCAGTGCATTCCTGATGTAGACTCAATTGTACAGCTTCTGCATTCCCCAGTATTCATGTCACTGCCCCACAAAATGGATCTGACCTCTCCCAGACCAGTCCATGAGACATGCATTCATTCCTCTCATCTTATTTACTTAATGCAAATTTGCACAGGGCTCAGATATCCAGCAATTATTGCCTTTGAGATCTGCTTCTTACTTTAATGCTTATTTTCTCATATTGACTATGCGGAAACTTTTTTCCTTGACCTGCCTTGGCCACTGCAAGTTCCTTTCTAGCCCAGCGTAGATGTCCCAAACAGTGGTATCAGACAAGATACATAGCCTTCTGGATTTTCACTGTTTGCTGCACAGAACAATGTCAATCCTCTTTACTGTCCCCTGCTACCATTATTGTCCACTTGAATGGTTGCCCATACTGTGTGCTTTAGTCATTTAACTCATTCGCCCAACAGACCCCGCTCTCAACCAAACATGCTGAAAGAGCCTCATATCGCTGGTGGGCAATTACAAAGGCTGAGACTCCTGCACTCCTGCCCTCTGGGTCATCTTACCTGCCACAGCTGCACCATCACTCCCCCGTCTCTGATCACTGATTAAATCAGAAATCTTTATCCGAAGAGGTTTGACTGCCTCCTAGTACAAAATATCCAGGTTACTTTCTTCTCTCTGATGTGTCAAAGCATGTGTAAGCCTGGCCTCCAGCTCGATGACTCTAATTGAAGACTCTTGAGCCAAGAACGCTTCCAGAAGATGTGTTTGACTTGAATCAAATTGACGTCCATATGCTAGAGCAATGGCACATCACCTGTCTTGGTGACCTTAATATATTTTAGTGAACTACTTAATTATTTCTTTCAATTACATCTTTTCCATTTTTAATGTATTTTATTAATCTAGCCATCAATTCCTAGACTGTTTGAAACCTTAGGAGTAGAATAGATCGCAACCACTTACCAGACTCTCAACTGGTACTGAAGCAGTCCATGTTCAAATGCAAAAAGACTAAGACAATACCCAGGTTGGGCTGACAAGTGGTAAGTAACATTTGTGCCACACTGGCACTGTGGGAGTACCTAAACCACATGGACTACACAGGTTCAAGTAGGCAGCATACCACCCAACTTTCTCACGGGCAACTGATTGGTGGTGGGGGCGGTGGGGGGGTGGGGTGCAGGGTGGGGGTGGTGCGGGGGGGGCAATAAATGCTGTATGTCTAATGATACCCAAATCTCGTGAATAAAAAGGTACATCAAATGCTGTTAGAAAGTAAGTTCCAGGATTCTGATCCTTCAATACTGGAAGAGCAACGATATAATTCCATATCAGGATAGTGGCTTGGACAGTAACTCATAAGTGATGGTCTTCTCATGGTTTTGCTGCTCTTGTCCTTCTAGATGGTTGAATTCCTGGGTTTTTTGAAGGTACTGTTGAAAGACTCTGGGTATATTTCTGTACTGGAAACATATTCAGTAACAGTGAATAATGAATCATATAATGAGACATTTGTTTGTAAACAGCTAATGAAAAGTGATCCCTGACATTATACCACAATAACTCTTCTACTTTCAAAGAGTTGCAATATATGATTGCATCTTATAAAAGTATCAACAGTGTTTCTTGATTCTTTTGCCTTTTTAACTACCAGTTGATGAATCCCAGAAATCAGTTGGAGTTGTCACTAAATTTCAACTTGGGTACGATACAGCCCATCTGAACTGAAATGAATGTTAAGTGTGTTACTGTTGTTCGGCTTGTTGTTTGCTTTCTATTCCCATGTATAACTTCTTGCAAGATTTCAGGGCTTACCTTTCAATAGATTGGATATTCTAATTTCTGATGTTTGTATACTTGTACAGTTGTTTCAGTAACCTCCTCTGACACATTGACTCTTCATCTCGTCTCCTATTATTTTGTATTAGAAAATGCATTCAATGGTGTAATTTGAACAAACTCATTGTGTAGACTTTGCTTCTTCGCTTCTCAGCCTCTATTGATTGATTTCAGTTAATGTATCAATAAAGTAAGGAACATTTCAACATCGCTTGCATTGTATGTTGACATGTAGGTTGCATTCATATGGGTGCTGCATTGTGATTATTTCACTGCATTCGTTCTACTACAAACTATATCACATTAGTGGATCTCTGAACTGGTTCCGTCTCTTTGAAACGTTAGCCTGGATTTTACTGTTGGAATGTGGAAATGGAGCTGCCAAGGATGCTGGAGATTGCGATTGCTCACTATTCTTTTAGAACGCACTTAAACGAATGCTAGAAATAGTCTACTTAAGAAATCTTTCTTCTACTAAATGGTTACTAGTTGCTATTTTTCTACAAAGAAATTGTCACGGTTCTTTGATTCTGTCCATTTACTCTATTGGTGACAGCAAGAAACTGCCACTAAAGATCAGGGAATGATGTGAAGTGAAATCTATTAGAAGAGAGAGGTACTTGATGCTTGGTTTTGTCTCAATATGTGACAGTGATTAGTAGTGGAGTTAAAATTACCCATTTCATGTATTACTCAGGGTCTGCACATCTTGAATCTTCTGTTCATTATATAACATTCAATTGCAATTAACAGGACTAAAACTGAAGGAGAAACATTTGGAAGAGGGAAAATGAAAGTCAGTTGATATTTAACTAACTTTTAGACCATTTCCTCCTGAGTTTAGTTGATGGACAGTGATTCCCAAATGTGTAAACAAGATGCCAAATTGACAGCACCAGTAAACTTGATGTGTTGGTTTCCAAGACAGAATTAAAACTAGAACTTGTAGAGCTTTCTGTGCATTCTTCTGATTGGCTGCAGTAACATTGCAGAAAAGGGATATCTGCTGATGTTTTAGTGGGCAATCAAAAGAACTCAGAAGGAATGGTCATTGATACTGTTTTGGCTTACACATGCTAAATAGTTATTTGGGTGAGGGAATGAGGCCAAGTGAAACATATTTCAGGAACAGAGGTTCAGGGAACCCGGAGAATATTATGAGGAAAGAAAAGAAAAGTAAAGTACTTATAGCTGTGAATTTTACAGTTAAAATACCAACAGAAAACCTCTCAAGAAAATTATTATATTTATAATTTGCCTTTCACACTTGCAAAATTTCCAAACTACTTCAAAGCTAATTAAATCCATTAGATGCTGTCAAGTTTACCGATGTCATAACAATCTGCTTTGATTGTACCAACAATAAGAGGTCACATTATTTTGTAGTAAGTTTTTAGCTAGGACGTGGAGCGGGCCTTTGTTGCTCTTATTCAAATAATGCTGTGGGAGTTTTACATCTATCAGGTTAGTTGGGCCATTAATATTCTACAGCGTTTAAAAGATGGTACCTCCAACAGAGCAGTGGTCCTTAGTACCAATGACATAATGAGTTCACTGGGAGCTGACTGACGTGCACAGTGCTAATGCACTCAGTTTACACATTGGAAAGCCCCAATAAATATGGGTGAAAGCTCCACTGCTTGTGCACAGTGTCAACGGAGAATATTCTGCTTAGCAATACGATAGTCAAATCTCCAGACCAAATTGGATGCCTGACCTCAGTGTAAATGAGAAGTGAGACTCTACACCATTGTACTGTACACTGTAACATTCTGTACTCTCCCACCAACTCCTCTTGCTTCTAATGTAGCGAATATACCATTTTTTGATGACAGCTATGTCCTCTGTATAGGGGATGTTTTAGAAGTGAACATCAGAGTAAAAAGGAGCAGCTAAGCTTGCATTAAAGTATTATTCTTCTCCAACCCCCAATAGGACAAAAGCTGGTTTGTCCTCACTGGGGCCTACTTCGCGTTTGTCATTAACTTTACTGATTGAATAATTTTTTTTCCACGCAGCTCCGATATCCATGGCCAGGGAGCAACTTTCCCGTCACCCTCTCACATGTTAATGTAATATTTAACCTGCCTGTATGATTTACCTTTTCCTTTTTTCTACTGTGGGCAAATTTCCTATTTGTAAATGAATAAGCATGTTGCAAAGACAAATAGACCATGACAGAAAGTGACACCTTTCCCCCCTCAACTGCTTTTCTCTCCGTCATTTTCTTTAAATTAAAGGAAAACAAAGAGTCTAGTCACAGAGTGCTGCTTGGTAAAGGAGAACTTGCCTCAGGAATGCAGTGCCTTGTTTGCTGTTTTGTACCTTCCATTCTGCCTTTTATTTCTGTCAGTCTATTACACCAGTGAGCACGAGTGTCGGCAGTCAGTCAGTGTTGGGAAGTGGTGCTGCTGTAGTGGAAATCTTGTTTTTTTTTATTCTAAAGGGAGTGTATCTTCACAGCTTCTATAGGCTTTCAGAATTCAAGCAACAAGAAGCTGGATATGGAAAAAGAAGAGATTTTATCTTTAACTTTTAAAGCCACATCAAATAAAATGTAAGACATGATGTGTGTGAGGGTCACTGGGGAAGTGTTGAGGGGGAGGAACTGGCCACTATCTGAAGCCTCAAAACCAGTTCCAGAGGCTTCCCTAAAAAAAAGGAAAGAGTAACAAATATTAGGTGAGAGAACTGTTTTTTTTTAAGTACGTTAATACATTACAGACAATTGGACTCCCTGTGAAATGTTCTAACCTGCAAATATTCAGGTGAACATTTGTCTGGGTAAGCTGGGGGATGGTGCCATTAGTAAGTTGCTGCAATACTGGTTATTTGTTTTGTTGATCTAAAATTTCTTTTTCCCACGTGTTGTGCTGCAGCCAGATAAGATGTGCCATCGCTAACATCGATAAATTTTGAAAAAAATGTGACTGCAAGAATGAAATTTGCTTTAAACTAAATATTCCAGCAATGCCTCTTAGCATCATTCTACTAATATTACTTGGTGCCTATTTGCATGGAATTGCTGTATTGCTCCCTTTGAGCTGATTCAAAAAGTGTACGAGTGATATGTCACTCATACCACATTGTATCAATTACCAGAAGGTGTTCAGATTTCACACGGTACCTCCTTGAGGACAGGTGGCAAGCTGGCAGAGTGGTTAGCACTGCTGCCTCACAGTGTCGAGAGCCCAGGTTTGAATCCAACCTTTGGTGACTGTTTGTGTAGAGTTTGCACGCTCTCCCAGTGTCTGCGTGGGTTTCCTCTCGGTACTCCGTTTTCCTCCCACAGTCCAAAGATGTACAGGTTAGGCGGATTGACCATGCTAAATTGCCCTGTAGTGTGCAGGCTAGGTGGATTAGCCATGGTAAATGCCAGGTTATGGGGTTGGGGTGGGTCTACATAGAATGCTCTTTGTATCTCTCTGAGCCAAGTGGCCACAGTAGGGATTTTATGATGTAGCTAAGGTCAAGAATTCATTGGCATTTGGAATCAGATCTTTATTGCACTCTGGATCAATTTGCAACTATGTTGGCTAGCTATTATTTTGTAAGTCCTGGCCCAATTAAAACAAAACATGGGACTAGATTTTATGATTGCCCACCAAAAGGTTTAAAGCGAGGATCTCATAAAATCCATATACAAAATTTTAAGAGTTGGGGGTGGACGCATCAGGTCACTCACTTGCCCTTAAGCAAGGCCTTATCCTACCCTCAACACTGTTTTCTCAATGACAGAGACATCATGTGGGAAGCCCAGCAGATCGAGTTGGTCATAGCATCATGGAGATGTACAGCACAGAAACAGACCAGTCAGCCCAACTTGTCCATACCGACCAAGTATCCTAAATAAGTTGCCAGGGTTTGATCCATATCCCTCGAAACCTTTCCTATTCATACATGCATCCAGATATCTTTTAAATGTAATTGTACCAGCCCCACCACTTCCTCTGGCAGTTCATTCCATACATTCACCACCCTCTGCGTGAAAGAAGTTGCCCCTTGGGTACCAAATAAATCTTTTCCCTCTCACCTTAAAGCTATGCCCTCTAGTTTTGGACTCCCCTACCCTGGGGAAAAGACCTCGTCTATTCACCCTATCCATGACCCTCATGATTTTATAAACCTCTGTAAGGTCACTGCTCAGTCTCCGATGCTCCAGGGAAAATAGCCCTCAGCCTGTCCCTGTAGCTCAAACCCTCCAACCCTGGCAACATCCTTTTAAATATTTTCTGAACCTTTTCAACTTCCTGGGCAAAGTGGAGTGAACCACCTTTGCGGGACTCCACTGCCCACTGGAAGTAGACTCCGCCCCCCCCCCCTCACCCCACCCCCATTTGCCGGGATCTGCCAGCCGGACTCTGATAAAATCTGTCCTCCTCTTCCAAAGCTGATTCGGGTGTCCAGTCCCAGCAACAGTCTTTGCTGGGGAATTGCCTGGAAGCCCAGCAGTAGCCAGCTCCCTGGTGTGGTGCGACTGTGACTGCAGAGCTGCCTATTCCTGGGGGACAGATATCCCACTTCCAGTCTTCCCACAGCTGGTTGGTCATTAAATGAGAAAAAGATATTTATTCCTTCCCGGAGCGAGCTCACACTGAGTTTGTTAGCCGGGGAGAGTGGCTACTATGGGCATCCCATAAAATCCCTCCCACAGGTAATAATCAGTCACATCCTTGATGGTCAGTTGAACAATTAACCTTGAAAGCTTTCATAAGTGGTGATATAACGTATATGAATAGATGGCCCTGTGTTAAGGATAGAGCCCAGTGCAGATGAAGGAAGTAATGAAGGCAAAGAGCCATGTCATAGTAATACGAACATTCTGCAGAGCAAAGAAAAGCCGTAGAGAACCATGAAGGGAACATCTGTGAGTGACACGAAAGTTCATTCAACAGACTCTGAAATTGGTGAAACCATCTTGATTAAAATCGAAAAGAAAAGAGGAATAAACAAGCTCAGGATAAAGGCCAGAAAGAAATAAATCTTTGCAGGACCACACAATGAAGAAACTTTTTCCCTTCTCCCAGAGAAAGATTAAACCTTGAAGTAGCTGAATAGCAGAGAAAAGCAGGAAGAAAGGTTGATTGCTTCCCCTCCTACAGTTCAAATTGATGAAAAAAGGCTCAATTCATGTTTTGTTTGTTCTGTGTCTTAGACCATCTGAATTTTTTCTGTGGAGTGGCAGAATACACTGGTAGGATTGGAGCCAGGGTAAAAAGTCATTGCTGGCTAACAATTGCTTCTAATCCTCACAAAATGCTGAAGAAATTCAATTTATTCTGTATTGGTCAGAATGTAACCTAGGTCACTCAGTGATGGGAAAATTGAACTGGAAGTTGAGTTGGCTGCATCTTTGCCTTGCACCTAGATGCTTAACCCAAGATGTAACAAAGCTTTCTGTAGAGGGTGGTGGGAACTTTGCACAAACTGTTTGCATCATTTTTATTTTTCTGGAAGCTGTGTGTCCTGGCTAGAAGCAGATGAATGACACAGACTGCAGGGTGAGAGCACTTTAGGTTCACATCGAAATGATAATTTAATAACACATAATGATTATTGTGTGGAATAAGTAGCCCTTATTTTATGGGTTGGCCAGAAGGTTGAGTGTCCTGCTTTGTTCAGCTGCAACACTTGAAATTCTTGTAAGAATTGCAATTGTGTTCTGATGGATTACGTAAACTTTGTCATGCACAGCTTTATTTCCACAGGTTAAACACTGCTTTTGATTTGTAATTCATAATGTGGGTATTTGTTTTTATTCTGATTTGTCACTAATAAAACATCTGCACTGATGATAACCACAAACGTCTAATAATTTGGGATGTGTCTATGCCACTCAGTCTAAAGCAGAACAAGTACACATCCAGAATGTTCCAGTTACAATCCGTGTCTTCACTGCATGAGTTCCTTTTCTGTCAGTGTGTGTTACAGTACCTGTTTTGAATGCAAAATCACCAGGTTCACTTTATTTCTCTTTATTCAGTAGAGCATCAGAGCTGCAATACTCAGAGAGGCACAAGCCTCTGTCTTTTTCAAGCCCAGTTGATCTCAGCTAGGATGGCAGCTGGAGGTTACAATTGATCTCAGTCCTCATGGATCAGGGAGAGGAAAAGAAAAGTTCCTACTCCTCATTTCATTTTAGTAATATGGGCTGAATGTGCATCAGTTATGAGCATTGGGAAGGAAGGGCAGGATCAGAATCCTATGGCTTGCCAACTCCTCCCAGTCAAAAAAAAAGTACTAGCACTCATTTTCCTGGTTCACAAATGAACAATGGAGACCTTGATGAAATACTGAAGGGTGCCCAGTATTTAGGGACTGTAGTAGAACAGGGAGTGATGCCACGTGCAAAGGAGCAAGGGAGACAAGGTAGAGAGTGGGGTGGTGAGAAAATTGACAAAGAAGAAACAGAATTACCTTAAGTAGGAACTTTAGCTGCTAGTGTTGTGGAATATGGGCCATTAGCTTACACAGTGCCAGTGACAATGGGAAACACTGCAAGTGCAGTTGTGCAAATGTCATAAATCCCAGTTTCCTTTTCTGGTTCTAGATTTGTCATTTCAACAATTGCATTGCTGATCTGGTCAGCTTAGTTTAAGCATTCAGGCTTCTGGTGACCAGAAAAATGGAAGACAAAGACAGGAAAGGCTTGCGTTTGTAGTCACCTCATGTTATACTGTTACTTCCCGGGATCCTGGGACATTTATGTGTTGAGGTAACTTCTGCACTTCCAGAAATCATTTTCTATTTGTCTCTATATGATTATCTATTTGTGTAGAGGTTGTTGCACTTATATTACAGCTTTGTCATTGATACCAAAAAAAAACGTTAACAGCAGAACTGTCTTGACATTTATTAGATAGTAGAGCCATTGAAGTGGTCAGTACCTTCTTTTTGAAAATAATATGTATACATGGAATTGGATGCATTTGGCCAGAGGACTTAAAGATGGCCTGTTCTGTGACTATGTTTACTTCAGTAATCTCAATGGTAAGAAGAAAAAAAAATCACAATTTTTGTGAATATAACATAGGAGATATGACAAAATGTGATTGTGCTGGCCCTGATAATTGTGTGGGCAAGTAAAGTTGCAGTACTGTGGTAGAAATGGTTGTGAGTTGGACGGGTGGCCAATTAATAGCCTGATATAAAGATCATAGCATGCCTCAGGATTGTCTCCAAGCTGATGCTTTTGGAAATACATGTCAGGAGCGTGATATAAAACAATTAAAAGCTTTGTCTTGATTTGCCTAAGCTAGTTCAACATATATATTTGAATTTGCTGGTTGTTGAAGAGAAACCGTTATATCTTGACTGTACTGAAGAAACGCACAGAAGATTAACTTGAGGAACCAGTAGTTTCAAAGGAATTTGTTTTCAGTGGGAAATGATAAATTTACTTTCAGTGTCTGGTTTTTGTGAAAGGTCAAGCAATCTTCAGAAAGCAATTGCTATTTATTTCGGGATTAAGAAAATTAATTTGAAATTGAACAGAGACTGCAGAGCGAGAAAGGACTTTATTTACTGCAGAACTCTTATGATTCTTAATTGCTATGATTGGGACTGTTTCATTTTCCCAAATAAAAGTAATTGCTTCAATTTAATTGAAGATAATTCTGCTACTGTCATGTAGCTGTCTGATCAGTTTTCCCTTTATGAAGTGTTAAAGTGAAATCTAGAAGGCATTTAAAAATGGCAACTTGTTTGCGTGGTAACTCAATCTTGCACAGTCAAGAGTAGCAAGTAACTTAGACAGCAAGTGCTAAGCACCATGAAAGCTGTCCATTTGTAACTCGACAGTGGAAACCAAGGTACAGATTCTTATCTTTCCGGTCACCAGCTTTAATATGGCAGCTACATATCTGAAATAGTTTGCATTTATCCCTTGGAAAAGGAGTAACGAACAACGTACTTCAACAAAATTGAGCTGCAACAGAAGAGGTATAGGGAAAAATACAACGAGTTCTAAAACATCCTTTTCAAAGAAAATATTTTATTGTGGAAAGGCTGCAGGCGAGCAACAGATGTACAAATTAACACATTGTCAAGTGTGTCTGTGTTGCATGTGTCAAGTGATGTCATGTAGCATGAGCTGCTTGTCTTCCAGGTCAGGAGGAACCTGTAGAGCACACTGCTATTTATTGTCAAAAACTCTTCAGATTCACAACATCAGAAATATTCAAATCAAACAAAAATACTAAACCTGAATTATGAAATGCAAACACAATTCTGGAAATGCATAGCAGGCCTGTCAGAATCTAAAAGAGAAAATGCACTTTAAGGATTTGTTTTAAGACTTCACAGAACTGAAATAAATCTGATTTTCCCATTTTCAGGATATGCACCTTTTCATCCACACTACATAGTTTTAGTGAGCGAGCACCTTATGGTATTTGGTGCCACTATCAGTGCAGCACCAGAAATAACACGTAGACCTGATGCTGATTGAATACGTAGCGAGTTAGGCATTTTTAAGTAACAACCTTAAATTTGTAAACATGCTAGGTTTGAAATAGTGCTACATGATAATAGTGCATTAATTAATTTCATTTGAAACTCTTCTGCCACTTAAGGAAGATGCTGATTTGTTTGAAATGAATGCTCAATTTAAGCTTTGTTGCCAAAGCAGAAATTGCTGCTTTGTATTTGAGTTAACATGCTTGTGAACAGCGATTACGTTAAATGAAAACTGAAAGAACTGCGGATACTATAAATCAGAAACAAAAACAGAAATTGCTGGAAAATCTCAGCAGGTCTGGTAGCATCTGTGGCAAGAAATCAGAGTTAACGTTTCGGGTTGAGTGATCCTTCTTCAGAACACAGGAAGTTCTGAGGAAGGGTCACTTGACCCGAAACATTAACTCTGATTTCTCTCTACAGATGCTGCCTGACTTGTTGAGTTTTTCCAGTAATTTCAGTTTTTGAATACACAAAATGGTTTTGTTTCTGTCAGTTCACCAAGTTGTTAACTGTATTTAGGAACAGTTATAATTTATCTCTAATTTCTCTTCACATATCACATGGATAAAATCAGTAAATCTGCAGGCTGTCAGTGAAGTTTCTGTTCATTCTGACCATTTTGGATAACAGGATTCTTTTGCATTGTCGTATATTGAGGGATTGTATTTTCTTCTGTTTTGCTTCATTTACTTTCAATGTGTATACAGTACAAATCAACCTAACAACACCAACAACTTTCTGAAGGACTCCTCTGCCACAGGAGTAATAAAGTGAGAAATATTCTGTTTGGAATTGAGATTGCACAGAAAGTAATCCAGACATTAATGCTTTCACATGAATTTCTTCTGCCTGCCATTTTAACAAGTGTGTTTTCACCTTCATGAAAATAATGTCCCATTACTGTTTGTGGGATCTTGTTACTGAAATTCATATTTCACTACATCACAACAGCGTCAACATTTCAAAAGTATTTCATAGGCTGAAAGCACTCTAAGACATAATATGATTACAGAGAATGCTATATATTAATGCCATTTTATTATTTTCTTTAAAATATCATTTTTTTAAAGATATGTCAATGAATAACTCCCATGATAGTCTATGTGAAACTAATTTATGGCAATATTCACTGTAGGAATAAAGTTTACTAGAGCAGTCCACCTGATGATGCTTTGAATTACTGAATAAAACCATGTTAAGCTTTTTTAAAAAAAGTCTGTAGATGTGAACTGATCACTGTCAATGTGATTTATAACTTATGGTCTGTTCATAGTTTTAGTTTTACGAATGAAACACGTAAATTGAATATTTGTTTCCAAAGGGACAACACTCTCTACACTCTGAAGGTTGTGATTTTATCTTATTCCCTTCTGTTTAAAGGAGTTTTCACTTTATTTTGGAAAACTTGCAGCTCCATCACCAAATCTGCCGCTTGATAGATAATACACATAATATCAAAATGCATACCCTTTTATGGAAAGGTTACTCATTGGCAGGTTATAAAGAATAAGAATTTGTACTACATCTTATATCAAAAGGGCTTAATCTGAATGTAGCGTAGTGCCAGATAACTGTGTGCTGCAACATTCCACCAACAACAATGCAATATGCAACTAGTTAAGCTGTCTTTTTTTGATGTTTTGCTAAGGGAGAAATGTTATTGTGGATAACTCCCTGTTTTTCTTTGAGTAGTGCCAATGAGCTCTTTAGCAGTCATTTGAGCCAGTAGATGGGGCCTTCATTGAGCATTCCAATCAGGGATGTAGCACCAACCATGCATCGTACTCTCAATACAGTACTGAGAAAACATCCTGGGTCATGAGGTTAGGGCCAGATGTGACCATTGGCATTAATAGTAAATGAATCTCTGACATACAGTGTGACACCCTCTATCCATTCAGGTCTTTATTTAGAATTATTTGCACATAAGTCTAAAGAATGCAAAATGAATATTGTGTTAAACATTGGTCAAATTTTATTGACGAAAGTAATTTTGTTTTGGTCATTCTGACAGGAATGCTGCCCTCTCCTCTTTCAATGAGAAACACATGTCCTTAGTTTTTCTTTTCCAATGGAAGCTGTTGGTCAGAGGTTACAAACCACAGCTGCGTAATTCAACAAAATCTCATAGGTGACACAACACCAGGGCTTTTCATTATTTTTACAAGCTGCATCGGTGACCATTTGGCTTTTCCAGTGATTAGTTGGCCTTCCACGGCACCCAATAAAACTCATCCTGGGAGAGAGTTTGGTTATTTCAGTGCCATGGGCTTTTGTTAATTTACATTGCTGTGTGCACTCACTCAGGTTAAACTCACCGCTTGTCTCTTTCTCTCTATCTAGTGGGAGAACAGCCCTATGATCTGGTAAGGCTGTAGTGACATTACCTTTACTCCAGTGCTAGTCCAGCAACCAGAGGTAATCCTGAAAGTTAGCGGCAGTGTGGGTACTTAATCGTAGTTTTAACATAGAGGCCTATAACAGTACTTAGTTTGTCTGTACATACAGAGATCACTCTTAGCTTGAAGAAAATTGGATTAAATTGTCCTGAAAGAGAGAAGGAGATTGCTTTATAAATTGGTCTCTAACGATAAATATAAACATTGCGGTTCAGAATTACTAATCAGACCTTGGCAAAGGCCAGACAGTTCACGCAGATAACCAGCCAAACTGTTACCGTGGGTTCTATCAATTGGTCAAAGTGGTGAGTTCTGCCAAGAATGAGACATAATAGTCAGGGCTGAGTAGCCTTGCCAGCTTTTGCCTTTTGTATAGAAATGCAATAGATGTTTGTGCCATTGAAAAACCAAGAGAGTGAGGGAACTGTATGGATTCCTGGTGAGAAGCTGCAGATTTTCCACCAACACATCCTTCCATGCCAGGTTGCGGAAGGGAAATAAACACAGTTATTCTGTTTATAAACGAATGTATTGGAGGAGTGAGCCAGAGGCACGGAGGAGAGTGCCAAGTGCCACAATCTGACTTGGAAAACATTGGCGGAGGTAGCAATTGCTAATGACTAAACAACACATGCATTATCACTAATTGTAGATCACTACTTCAGCACTGAGTGCCAGCACCTGGGAGTTTGCTTTACCGAACTTGAAGCCCAGCGACTGGATGTGCAGCAATCTGGCAGCTTTGGAGCCAGCATTAACACTTTGAGCCATGGCTGTTTAAGATAAGCTTTTTTGCAAGTGGGAACATTAACACTTCCAGTTAGCACCATATCAGATTCAAAATATAGCAGACAAAATAGTTAGACAAATAAGTTGAGGAGTAGGAAGGTTGTTTTGAAATGTTTGGAGGGTTCCTGAAATGGAAATTGACAGCAGAAAATGCCAAAATGATAATTACAGTATTCCGAGAGACATTGACCAGCCACAGGGAGTGTTTGTAGATCCCTCTAAGGATTGACAGGTGATTGACAGGGTAAACAGTCCTACTGTGCTCTGATAATACATGCTGTGAGCCTCAAAAGAAGCAGAATATCACACAAGCGTGAGGAAATAGCCTGAATCCAATTTTTATTAAAAGTTATTTGGATCAATGGGTGCAAACAGCACTTTAATTAGTGGATGAAAAGTGCCAGAGCCTTTCAGTTCATTTGCAGATAGCACAGTAGTTCTCTGATGGAAGCTGAAAGGATCTGTAAAAGGAATTGTGCAGTTCGGAACTAAAGGGAAATAGGATGGCAAAACAAACTGTGGGCATTCTCATTAAAAGGGACTTAAATGAGTCTTAACCAATTATTCTTATGGAAGATCATTTTTGAGTGCTAATTGCAGCATGTTCTGAACTGTTCGGAAAATGATGATGCATGTGAAGTAATCTCGAGAATATACTCAATTATGATTCTTAACTGGTGTTTATTTGATTGTGTGAAAACTGTTCTGCATATTCTGCCAATATATTTTTGTTTAGCCTGAGCAAACATAATATAGTGCTTCCAATCATATGTACTCTGCAGTTTATTGAAAGTTAAATTATGCCCACACTGGTCTGTTGAGCACAGAAAAATCAACGTCCTGTTGTTTTCCATTAGAACTAACTACTAACTATACCAGAAACAGAAATTGCTGGAAAAACTCAGCAGGTCTGGCAGCATCTGTGGAGAGAAAGCAGAGTTAGTGTTTGTGTCCAGTTCTGAAGAAGGATCACTACATCCAAAACATTAACTCTGCTTTCTCTCCACAGACACTGCCAGACCTCCTGAGTTTTCCCAGCAATTTCTGTTTTTGCTTCTGATTTCCAGCATCTGCAGTTCTTTGGGGCGTTTTTCACTAACTATGTAACTTATGCAAACTGCTAAAATGTTAACTGTTCTCTTAAGTTGCATTCTTTTTTATCTTGAATTCAATGGAGTTTTTCCTGTTTCAAGTTTATGGCAAGTTTATATTTGGTTCTCAATCATTTGTACGAGACAAGAGTGTCAGGATCTAGCAACTAAAATTTAGCCAATTTAAAGTCACCCAAAGCAGTTATTATTGTACATATCAGGGAATTTTATTGCAAAATTGAGTTACACTATAGTAATTTATTGTATTGACTCACCTTTTAATTTTTAACTTGTTAATATTTATATTATGAACTGCTTATTACACATAACAGTTTTGCACTGTGGACTGGTAATCTACAATTTTTCTATGTTTTAAAGTGCTATAAATAGTGCATTAGTCCTGCAGAATTATTTTGAAATGCAATTTTAATCATGTTCAATGAGTATGCAGTTCTTTGTCGCATAGCATTAAAATGAAGGTAAAGGAACTAAGCTTCACAAAAGCAAAGCACAGTTTACCAGTTCAAGCTGAAGACCTTACAAGGTATTTCCCTGGAATGTGAGAAAACAGCTTCTGGATGTTCAAAGCATTGTGGATTCGCATCTACAGACTTGAGCTGTATAATTCATGATGCCTATATGATGCCCAGTGTGACGTCAAGTTTTAGCGTTTTTTCTGTAAAAGATTTGGGTGAAAATCCCAAATTGTTGAATACACACGAGAGGAGAATTGAATTAAAAAATGTAGTCCGAGGATATTTTCTTTGCAGTACAATTCCATTTTCTATCTACTACTCGATATTTTAAAACCCTCTCATCCCATTTTGTTTTACCATTAAACTTGGCATGCTACACAAGGAACATTAAATGTCTAATTGCACATTTATTAGTTCAGATTCCCTACCAAACCATTGTTTGTACGTCTATTAAACCATTAGATAATATCAGGACTGCTTTTAAACATTGGTCAGTTCAATGCTATAACTAGAATAGTTAAATTATACAGTACAGAGATGTTAAAATGACTTTGTAGCATTTCTTTTTCTGAACATCTCTTCGTCTCATCAAGACTCAGTCAGGCAGTTCAGTGTCAGATAAATCTTTGGTGAATATAAGTAATTTCGATGAATTAAATGTAAACTGGATTGTTTGGTTAATTCTATAAAAATCTTTTTAAAAAATCATGGATCAGGAACATTTAACAAATACAAAGATCAGTCTTCCATGAACTATGCCTATCTTTCACAGTTCTGTTTAACACTGACTATACTAGTTATGTCACTCAGCCTAAGTGTTCTTAGCTTGCCCCAACCATTCTGTCGATCAGTTGAAAGTCCTTTAACACTAAGCAACAGGAAAGCTAACTGAAGTAAATAACCTAACTACCTAATGCTGGCGCGTCTCACTGATGTTGTGGATGTATAGCACAGCCGGAGACCTGGCCATGGGCGCCTCAGTCTGTGCTGATAGTTGCATTGAAGTTGAGCAAAGGGAGTCGTTAGAAGGAAAAAGGGAGTTTTATCTTTCATTAGTGCCAGTCGATTGAGAAAAGGAACTCTGATCTTTGGTCATTTATGAGAGATCACAGACAAACCAGGGTTGGCAATAAATGTGTTTTGTTGTACTGTTTGAATGTGGCCTCTAAGGGAAGGATCAAAGGTCAGAGAAGAAGTGTCAGGGAATCTATAGGTCTGAATAATGAAAACGTCAGCGAGAAGAGTGGATATGAGGGTAAAGAGTTTTGAATAAGTCTGCCCTTTAAGTGATGACAAGTACAACTCATTACTGTTACCAAAGGGCAATTACAATAAAGAGGAACTAAATATGGAGAAATGGCTACAGACTTCTGTGATTCAACTTTTGCTGACACAGACATGAGATATACTGCAGGATAAACTAAGATATTTCTCTGCAATATAAAGAGCTCTGACATTATTCTGATGCTTCATATTTACAGTTTGGATTAATTGACAAACAAGTACAAAGCAGTTGTATAAGATGCAAAGTTTAATGCAGCATTTGAGCATGAACTGAAACATATTGCTTCAATGGAATTCTATTGCTGTTAACCAACACTGGATGCTCTAATTATCCATCGTAAGGATTAGGGTTCTGGTAGAACACAAAAGAGATCATAACCATAAGTGACATCACTTAATCCTTTCCAAAATGGTCCATTTTCGATCTCAGCTGTCTCGTGAAATGTCTCATGAAGTCAGGTATTTCCCCACATGCACTCAGGGCAAATAAGAAAAGCAAATCAATTTGCCTGCTGATGAACTCCTTTTCACTACTTGGAGTAAGAGTAGCCTGAGGAAAGGTATGGGAAGCTTGGAAGCAACCATACTATTGTTCTTCGAAGTAAAGAAAGGTGAATGGAGCTGCAGAGGAAGGACAACAATTTGTGGCCAGTTCTTCGTTCTGAGTACATTCTGCATGCATTGCTTTAAAGCTAATTCAAATTTTACCATAATTAGTATCCTAATACCATACTAATATTTGCTATTCATTTTTAGGAATTTGGGGAAAGAATGATACATGGCTTTTTATTGATAGTAGGAACTGCAGATGCTGGAGAATCTGAGATAACAAGGTGTAGAGCTGGATGAACACAGCAGGCCAAGCAGCATCAGAGGAGCAGGAAAGCTGACGTTTCCGGTCTAGACCCTTCTTCAGAAAAAACCTTTTTATTAACCTTTTTAAACATTCATTGTGCGCTGACAATCATGACACATCAATGCCAGGAGGACAAACTGACACCACCATTCCTTTGTTCTGTAGCTGTGTTTTTACATGATATTTACACTTGTGCCTTACTGTTCACATCCAAACTATTTAACTGGGTTCACTGCCATCTCAGTATTTCACAAAAGCAAAGTCTCACTGTCAGTTGGAGAGCGTCTTGTTGAGGCATTAGCATCTTTCCTGGCAGCTCAAGAACTGGTGAGAGACCCATCTGACCTTTTTTCAGGAGGGCCTGCCAAACCTCAAGCCCTTCAGGCAGTGGACAGGCCACCAGCAGTCCTTTCTGTGGAATTGAGGCCCAAGCAGCAGAAGCCCTGTCTGGTGCGAGTTGCCAGAGGACAGCAGCTCTTGTGCTCAGTGATACCACTGAGGAAGCCAGGCCAGTTGCTGCTTCCAGAGGGACAGCCCCTAGACTCCCAGGATCCTGGAGTGACCCAAATCACAAGTAAGTAAGGAGGTCACAGGGAGCTCATAAGCAAGAATGTAGTTCTCAGCAGGCTTCCCCACTCCCCTTTTCAGATATTCACTGTCTCAATTTGTGCTCATGGTGACTTAGTGTGGTCTGCATCTGGTTTATTCACAGCAGTGGTAAAATGAGGCCTTTTAACTCATCATTAATTGATCCAATTAAGGGCCTCAATTGATGTCAGGATGGGGAGACCAGCATTGTCCCGGGAATAGTAATCCAGAGGCTCAGGCCAATCCTCTGGGGATACAGATTTCAATACCCTCAACAGCAGCAGGTGGGATTTAAATTCAATTAATAAATCCAGAATTAAAAGCTTGTTTTGGTGATGGTGACCATGAAACTATCTTTGGTTGTTGTAAAAACCCATCTGGTTCACTCATAACCTTTGGGAAAGGAAAAAAAATGGGCATCTGTTCCTCCTCCGACCTACATGTAGCTCCCAATCCACAGCAATGCGGTTAACTCTTAACTATCTTCTGAAGTGGTTGAGCAAGCCACGCGGTAAAAGGGAAGTTGGGGATGGATAATGTTGCCTTTCCAATGATGCCCACACCCCATCAAAGAATAAACTAGAGAATATAACCTATTGTATCCCTGACCACGAGCAAATAAATTTTGGATTCATTTAATAGGTTTATAGTAGATCATAAATTTTAAAAAAAACTTTAAATAAAACAGTCAGTGTCATCCAGGCTGCGTATTTTCCTGAAAGCAGGCATTACAGAGAGAGAGTTTTGCTCTTCATACTTTCCATGATCTGGGCTGTGGTTGTGGGGGAGGGGGTCTCTTAATCACCGCTTCATGCAGCAACTTGACACAGAATCCCACAGTATGTCACGCCATGCCTTGGTTATAAATATATCTTCCCACTTGTCTATCTGTAGCTTTATAGTCAAATGACTCTGTGGCTCCAAAAAATAGCACACAGATAAAACAAGCAAATTGAATAACTGAAGGCTGAATCAATATGGCTGTAATTATGCAGAAATTCATTTGATAACTCTATGTGTTAGCAAGAGATTAGCCTGCTTTAACTATCAGTTTCTTTGTGCCTTTCGCTTTATTAAATAAAAAAGTCTGAACCACATGGAGTGTTCTCATTCTGCTCTTTCCATTTGTGTGTCTGGTTTTTCTTAATTTACTGCCTGTCTAGCTGAGGGCAGTCTGGTGGTTTATTATGCCCTAGTTGTTTGAGAAAGACAATTGTATAAATATACTGCTCACTCACAAACACACACACACACACACACACACAAAATCCCCTTACAATCCAACAGTCCAGACCAAATTAAAACTTCACAGATGATACTTTGAAGTCTACTGTCTTAGCAAATGAGCACATGACTTCAATACATTGCTCAGTCTCTGAAACACTGTTAACAGTCCATGTCCCCTGTAAGGAACCTTGCACATTGTTCACAGCTGTGGTTTTATTTAATCAAGTCTGTTATGTCTTCAAGAAGAGGTGTTATTTTGAGGTTTGTGGGCTTTTACTAATCCTGACCACAAAATAAACAGACTTTTCCCTAGATGTGGTTTTATTTGTTGGAGGACCCCAAGCCCATATGCTAGTAAATAGTAACAAGTAGCTTTAGACAATCTTAAGTACGTTACTGTGGATTTTCTAGATTAAAAACAAATCAAAAACATCATTTCCTTTTGCATTGTTTTATTTTGTGCTGGGGGACATTCTCCCCTGTTGCTATAACCACGCTGGTATGTCACCTAAGAGATGGTAAAGACATGTATATGGACAAGGCTAGACCAACCAACTGTAAACAAAAGGATGGGCAAAAAATAGACTGCACATCTTTTGTTATCTCAATGACTTTTGGTTGCTAATGGTTACTGAAATAATCATGAAAGGCTGTCTAAACTGGGATACTTATACTGGAGTATAGATAAATTTTAAAAACTCTTGGCTTCAAGCTTCGTCCTAAAGAAAGCAGGAAAATTAATAATCGTAGTCTTTCTTGTTTTCATTATCTGTAAAAAAAAATTGGAATATTTATTAACTGATGATTCTATCAATGTTCTATTGAATTGTGGTCTATTGCAGAAAAATAAAATCAGAGCGACAGACTAAAGAAACTACAGAAATGACTATTGCCACAAAGGACTTAATTTCATACTCCATTGTTGCATTGATTAGCATTTTATCTCTGTTACACAAACCCTGCATTGTGTTTTATGTAGTGAAAGTGAGTTATTTTTCATAATTGCTTAATAATGCTTCATTATGTCAATTATTTATGCAAAAATAGCACAGTAGTGGTGCAGATGATTTGAGGTCTGAGATTCAGTTTATGTTTGATTGTTCCACTGTACACAGTAAGGAAGTCTAAAGTATAGAAACAGCAAGAGAAAAGTGAAGCACACGGAATAGGGGAAATTTGGAGGAAAAAACCATGTAAGGATTAGTAAAACAAGTTGGCAGAGGTGAATCACTGTCAGCAGGTGTGAAAGGAGTGCTGAAACATTTCCAGTGCACTGAATAATGTTCAAATCAATTCCAACATTGGCCACTTAGACCTATAAATCAATTTGGCAAACCTGTATGTATGGACTAAACACTTACTCTCTACTTTGTTTCTTTTAATTTAAATAATTGGATGGGAGGGGAGAGATCCCAATGGCAGAGTGTGTCCTTACTATCAAAGAAATACCAAGGAACTACAACAGAGAAACACAGTCCAGAGGCTGTTTTAAAGTTTTAGTTGTTTTTCCGTTTACAGTATGTTATGGGTTTTATTTTGGCTTCTTCTGGGCTGTAACTGTTTGAGACAGTGGGAAAGAAAGATCATGTCGCGTGTAAGTTGCATGATGACAACATAGAAGATGTTTGATGTCTGTGATTTATTTTGTCATCAATTTTCAAACGTTGGTACAACTTCTAACAAAACAAATGCCAATTCCAAATTTTCTGTCTATTAGATTTTATTGACTGGCTTTGGTTAAGTTCTCAAAAATTGTGAACATTATTTTGAAATTCTCCAGTTCATATCATCAGAATTTGACATGCAAAAGAATATTATCCAATCCAAGGTACTCTCTCTCTCTGAAGGAGTCAGCCACTTATTCCTGTTGCTCTGCTCTTTCCCCATATTCTTGTAGCGACTCCTTTGATAATTAATTGTATTTATGATTTAAAACTAAGCTGCTACTCCAGAGCAACTCAGGAGCAAATCCTGTCCATTGAGAAAATTAAGAGACTTTAATAAAAATATAACGTCCTGATTTGACAGACCAATAGTAAAACACATTTCAGAAGGGGGGATGTTTGCAGATTAGACATAAAGGGTAAAACAATAATGATGCAAAGAATGACATACTGTTGTTAACGCTCTTCACAGGAGAGACTCCTGTCAGGCATGTCAATTTAACGGAACCATAATTAATACACTTGATAATATAGCTCCGTGTCAACTGACTTTCAACAATTAATGTTAGCTGCTTAAGATGTCTCACAGAGGCTGACAGCTTTCTCACAGGCAGCCTTGCAAGTTAGTCATGTGATAAAACCACTTTGCATACGCCGCCAATGGGAAAGCCCAATTTGCCGAGGTAACATGCTTGGATTGTGCTTCTGAAGATTGCAGGGCAGCTGCAGGTAATAGGCGTGGGTGACTTCCTGCGGTACTGGCTGAGTGCATTGGAGCGGTCACCTAGCAACAGAACAGTGTCTAGCTTTTGCACTGCATGTGTCCTTGACCTAATGAAGTTAAATAATCCTATGACACTACATTCAAATGTCTGCTCTGGGAGCACGACAGGAATTCCTCTTGAAGTGCCAGCTAGAAGTAGTTTGAAAGCAGCTGGCCACCTCTTTAATATCCCCTTAGTATTTTGGCTGTTCCTCGAGTCAGAGTGTCAGAATGTGCCACCATTTTGATGCTGCCTTTTTCAGAGTAATTGAACGAACCTTTAACCAAAAACAACCTCAATATGTTGGCTCTGATTTGAGCACTGTTCTTGGCAATTATGGTGTGTAAAATGAATAGCCTACTCTGGAGAAACACAATCAAAAATAATTAAAACCCCAGAAGGAAAACCAGTCAGCAAACTGCTGCATGTTCTCAGAACTCTGTCTGATAGATGATTATTTTACAATTCATAGTCTGTATTTACGTTGCTGTTTTTTCTTTAATCAACTTTGGAATGCAGGGACTTCAATATAGGATTTCATTTTATAAAAGAAATACCACAAATTTTGGAGATGGGATTGAAGTTTGGATGTAAACACAAATTAAGAATGGGAGAACACTTAAAATGTTAGTTGGCACCATTGCATAAAATTGGCTTCTGGCCAAAATTTTCTTGATCAAAAAGGGTCTTTTTTGTCTGCAACTAAGAAGGAAAGTTATGAGGAAAGTTTCGTTTTCATTGTCTTTACTGAATGCGGTAATCCTTGAATTTCTGGGACCCGGGTTTGGGAGCATAGGACAGCATGAATCCAGGCATTTGACAGGGGCTGAAGGGCACCCAAATCGGTGACATCGAATATTTTTAAGGGCAGCTTTACATAATCTGTTTAATGCTTTTTGTTGAAAGTCCTTTTAATATGAAACCCAAACTGTCATGGATATTAGCCTAATGGGAGCTGGACACATGTCCCCATTCCTCGCCTTTAAAAGAAAATGTTAATAGTACACAGGGCAATATTTCAGCGCATGCTTTGTATTCTTTCATCTTCAGCTGTAGTAAGGTAAATGATGTTTGAAAGTGTTTGGATCTGCATTTGCAAATGTGGAATCACAACATTTTTATGCAGAAAATCTCTTCCTAGACATTATAGTTCAATGGTTGATGACTTATCAGTAGCCATGAATGCCAGTGAGCTCCTCAGGCAATGCCTGCAAATTCTGAAGCTAAGACACTTGCAATTTGTGTAATGATTCAATGCATAGCCTGCAACCAAAATGTGGTAGGTATGCACAGCACAGGACAAAGCCTGTGGGTTCAGGTGTAATGGCACCATTCTTACTGCACAGTGGCTATGTTGTGTACAACCTGAAGTCAATTTTCCCTGTCTGGATATTAGACATTTAAAATGTCCAGAGTCAAAAGCTGTATATTTCCATATTGGGTTTATTGAGGTGAGGTGTGAAAAAATTTAATCGCCGAGAAAGTGAAGTTCATTTTGTTGATAATTGCACAACTACACAAGGATGTCCTCCAGATTTTTCGCGAACATTTATGCAGGGGACTTTTACCTTCAAAATGTGTAATCATCTAATTGAATTGTGGCATTCCAATGTCAAGCATGATATTACATGTAATTTTTCCTGTTACCCACAGTCTTGGGCAAAAATAAATGTTTCCCTCAATTTGAGTCAGTGTTTTGGAATGCAAAGGTAATTCCTTTACATTGTAGTAATAAAAGTAATTGAAGTAACATAAACCTTTGGATCATAGCAAGGGCAAGAGGACACTGCTAAGATTTTTGTAAGTTAGGAACAGACAATCTCTAATAAAAAAAAAGCCTTGGTATGTGTGGTTAGGCACATTGTCATGTAATTTCCCCACACTGCGTATTTTGAGGCTAAGTGGGAGAACTGTGGCATAATCAGTCGTGTTTTACTCACACTAAAGCAGTAACTTGAGGTAAACTGGATTTATGTGCCGCTTAATCTAATTCCCTTTTACTGTTTTACAGCCAAAATACATTTGATTGAATCTTTACCGTTTTGAATTAGGATGGTCTGCCTGGTATTTAATGAAAAAAGTGAAGATTCCTGCTTTAGAAAAACTACTTTTGAACATCTTTGACACCCTACAAGTGTTTGGGCTAGAGACATGCCAGAGACATTTTAGTGTCTATTGCTATGGAAGGCTTTTTAAAGATTTTTTTTTGCCTAGCTACAAGGAATCAGGCTGAAAGATTCTCGGTAGTGCAAAGGCTATGAGGCAGAGCTGTTGCCCAGAGCACTTGTCAACCTGGATCTCCTGGAAAAGAAATCAAGGAATGATGCAATATCAGAAAGTGGCATGTTTAATATCATTGCCTTTTATTATGTAAAGGACGGTGACAACATGCTTTGCCTTTTACGGCTTATTTTGAAGGTGTTTTCACTCAGAAGGACTAGTTATAGCAGCCAATTTAAAGAGTGCTGTTAGTAACAATAATAATGTAGTTCTGATAAATTAATGTTGGCTTTGTAGTCATCAATAATTGATAGCATATTAGGCAAATGTATTCCTCTGAACTTCGTTGGGAAAGTTGACTTATCGTTACACTATATCATGTACATTGTACACTATGTATGTAATATATATTAGTGTGCAAAAAGCAAAGATTAATTACAATAATCAAAATCAAATGCTTCTAAACAAATGATGCTACATTCAAAGCATTTGAATTTCTAATTTTTCCAACAGATGCACTTGACATTTTGGTGTTAATTGTAACTGTTATCAAATGTAGAGTGATCTCCTGATGTAAAACACCCTGGGTATTGTTTCAAGATGATGTCTACATACAATCAACATACCTAATTGCCTAAAAATGCCAATGATTAGAAAACTAAATTTTCTTTCAAAAGGTATTTATTTGGCTATCACAAAATATCGAAATAATAAATTTAATTTTTTGAATGAATCTTTTTAACATATTTTATTTGAATATTTTGTCATTAATCTTGTTTTGTGGTCATTACATTTGCAGATACGTATTTATAAACCTCAATAAGAGTAGCTGAAGTGGACAAACAGGATAGGGAAAACATATCAACTTGTTTGTTCTTAATTTAGACCGGGCTTTTGAAATTTCAGTTCCTTTCACATAAGTCTTTGTCCAACACCTTGCTTACTTTGACTACATCAAAATTAATTCAATGAATTTGTAATAAATTAAGAGCCATTTTAACTGCAATTTCCCAACTGTCATTCCTTTTCTATAGCCAGTAAAACCTGCTCCTCATGTAGAACAGCACCTTTTGATGGTGTTGTCATCTCACACAATATTTGCAATTTTTCTCTCTTTACCAATGCCATATGCATGTGTATTGGCTAAAATGCCATTGTGAGTCTACTTATGGGTGTAGTGGTGGATTGTCCTTAAGGAAGCTATTGTTTTTGTAATTGTATGCTGCCATGTACATGGCATGTACTGGCACCTGTCTTTGTGTCATCAGCAAGTTTGGATATGTGGCTTTTCATGACAACAACTAAATCATTCTGCTCTGAGTAGCTGAGGCCTTAGCACAGATCCTTGTGGAACACCACAAATCACATCATACCAATGAGAGTACCTGTTCATTAACCTTCTTCTCATTCAGCTGGCAATCAGCCAGTTTTCAATCAGCCAAGTCAGTAAGTTGCCTTCGATTCCACGAGCTTTTACTTTAGGTCAACAACCTCTAATGAGGAATTTTATCAAATGCAAATGAAACGTATCCATAGCTATTTGCTTCTTCGCTCTGCTCATCACTGCTCAAAAAAATTTACTCATGTTCATCAGGCATGACTTACCTTTTCCAGATGCATGCTGGCTTTCTCTGATCAGATTAAATTTTTCAAGATGATCAGTTTCTATTTCCTTGATTATATATCATTTCCTGTAAACAGATGTTAGACTAACTAGCCTGTAGCTCATTGATTTTTCTTTCTGAACTTTTTTAAGACAGCTGAGTGCCCTGTCCAATTATCCAATTGAAAAGAATAAGGCTGAATCTTACCAGATTTTGATAAAGTGTCATTTTTGTCAAGTTGCATAGAGGGCTTCTCTCCATTAGGCCGAGAGAGTTTTCTTGTAGCATCATTCCACACGTACGTCCTTAATTACCTACAATACCCCTGTGGTGTCCGTCTTGTCCAATGCTTGCCTGATTCTCGCACTCACCGTAGCTAGAGGTCCTTGCTATTGCTGGGATATCCCAACATGGAACAACATCCCCAGTGCTTACCACCTTCTTTGAAACCTAGATATTGGCAGTCCGCTTCGCACATAGAAACCTGGAGGTCCAGGTGGTACAGACGGGATGCTGTCCCTTTCCCTCAGAATTGATAGAGGAGACCACGATACCAGATGTTGCCGGCCTGGGTCAACATGCCCTCAGCCGTATGGAAGAACACCCAGTAATATAGGAAGATGATGACTTTCTCCATCCCACCAGGGTAAGCACCACCATTTTCTCTCAACTGCTTCAGACTCACTCTATCTCTGCTACTGCACACAGCTCCTACCAAGGCTCATGCTCTATCATTATCATTGTTGCTTGCAAGCTCTTCCTCTGCTCAGCCTCACCCACCCAATTATCCCACACGCCTAACCTTGCATGGTCTCTGCACTCTCTAATTGCTCAATCATTCACTCAGGACACCTCACAGCCTTCCCCCACCTGTATTAGCACTAACATCTCACTTGATTCCCCCTCCACCACGCCTTTACTGTCATTTCAGGAAAAAAATGGCCAAAAGAACCAGGATGGAAGGTGAGGTGCCCGATATCATCCCCAATGATTAGACGTTCCTGACCCCGACTGTCCCAAGTGGCTGACTGACAGTGCCCGAGGCCCCTGGACTGATCTTGAAGGCTGTCCTCAAGTGATTGTGCTGTGACCCTATAAGTGAAGGTGTCTCCCTTGACAACTGAAGACAGCTCACCCCCCCACCACCCACCTTTAAGATATGGCCGTTTAATTGAAACATATTCAGTGTGTTTGCCATGTAAACTGCTGGCCTGTGGTGCAGGCACGAGATTGTTGTAGCATCATCCACCGATCACTGCGAGCAAATATGCAGCCGGGATTTGAGTCTGCACTTAAAGGCAAGGCAAAACGCAAGTAATATGAGTCTAGTATCTTTAGCTAAGGGGGCAAAATGCAAACAAAAACGGCAAATATTAACATCATAGGTTTAAAATGTAAGTGGAAAGTTTAAGAACATAGAACAACACTGCACAGTACAGGCCCTTTGGCCCACAATGTTTAAAAGAGATGTGCATGGCAATTTATTTACAGAGGATGGTACATGCCTGGAACACACTGCCATGGGAGGTGGTAGAAGCAAATATAATAGCAATGTTTGAGAAGCATTTAGACATACGAACAAGCAGGGGACAGAGGGATATGGGCCATGTGCAAACAAATGGAATTAGTTTAGAGTGGCATCATGGCTGGTGCAGATATGGTGGGCCAAAGGGCTGTTCCTGTGCTGTACTGACCTATGTTCTATGTTAAGGCAAGAGCATCCATTCAGTCAAAATGAGTGAATGCTAAAAGAGCAAGCGAGCAGCTCTATAATTCGGCCTGGTCCACTTAGTGAGCTGGGTGCATGTAACTGCACGCACCATGTGCTTGTTGTAGCATTGCAATGTTGGGTGCCGGTATGCTCCAAAGTGCAGCATACTCTAAGTGGATCAGAGATATGCCATGAGGGTGCAGAGAGACTGATTCATGTCAGATGTCAGTGTCTATGGATGCGGGGTGCCTGTTGATTGCGCCCTGAGATGCTGGTGCTGCGTGTCCAAGATGGAGATCCAGAGAAACAAGCAGCGAGCTGGAGAGGCCAGGTACCTGCTCTGACATCCATCTTGGGAATTCTCTTGGTTTAGTTTCTCTTCAATGGGTGGGAGAATGGGAGCCTTCATAGTAATGAGGTGAGATTAAGTAATAAAGGGGCAATATTAACCCATAATCTCTGCTAATAGCCTTCTCACCACTTAGTAGCGAGAATCTTGTCTTGATGTATGAAGCTTGTTGGTCTCAATGTTGAGAAACGTCCTTCCTGATCTCGCAGGTGATTCTTCTAAATTTCTCACAATAGCCCACATTGTTCATGGTCAGGGAAGATTCAGCCCACACGGTTTCTGAATTGAGAAAACTTTGGATGATTATAGTTAGTGCATATGCAATTTTTTTTACCTACTTCCTTTAAGACCCTGTGGTGGAAGTATCTGATTCTAGGAATGTATTACTCTTCATTGCCATGATTTTCTTTACTGCTGTTACTTTGCTTATGGTGATCAAAGTGAGTTCCAACTCCTGATTCAGTATTAGTTTCCTCGAGATGTCTATTTATTGATCGCTTCCTATGCCCAGAATACTGAAGCAAGTATTAGTCACCATGTCTGCCATTTCCATATTTCATTGGTAACATCAGTGTTAGCCATTTTCAAGAGCCACATTGTTTCTGACCACCCTATTTTTCTTAATGTGTCAAAAATGGTGTATCGATTTTGATATACTATACAAGTTTCTTTTCAAATACATTTGTTGCATATACTTTTTTTTATCTTTTTAGTCATCAAAGCTGATTTTGGTAGGCAGAACTCTTATCCCTTAGGGTTCTGAACAGATTATGTATCACACTACAACTCTTTTTGAACACCTCTCACTGATATTAACTGTTTTAATCATTAATAGATTTGCCCAGTTCTTTGAAACGTTATTGTATCATTGTATTGAAATCAACCTTACATAAAGCTGAAATCTTTGTAATTGTTACGCAATCTCCCCTTCAAACACAATTTGTTTCCTCCTATTCAGATAACAGGCATAATACTGTTTAATCAGCTCATACTTTGCTCACAAAAACAGAAGTTGCTGGAAAAGTTCAGCAGGTCTGGCAGTGTCTGTGAAGAAAAATCAGAGTTAATGTTTTGTGTCCGGTGACCCTTTGCTAAATTGGCCTTCTATATTTGTCACCTTAAGAATTTCTGCAAGTATTCAGCTGTGGGATCATTTTGGTCTGTATATCGAACAGTACATCATGTGATGCATTTCCTTGTCTGGACATCCATTGAGATCTGAATGATAAACAATAAATTGAAAGTCTCAAGGAGAGTATAGCATTGCATTTGTTGATTCTGTCAGTCCTCCTAAAAGCTAACCCACTTTTTTCCTGCCTACAGGCTTTCACAATATTTCTTACACTTGCTGGGATATCTTTCTTCTTATGGCTCTCAAAGTTGGGAAGAACAGATGACACAATTGTTGTGGGTTTTGGACATGGCAGTAGTTTGGCAAGCCATGCTCATAACACTGCAAGATCCTTATTATGATTTGGTTTGCATTCAGTAAAAGGTTTAAGACAATGGAGGGAGCTGCTTGATTACGTTCCATAAATACACGGCACAGTCACCAAGAGATAGCATGTCTCTGTGAGCTTGAATGAACTACAACTTTTGACTTCTTAAGCTTTTCTGTTTATTTGCTGAAACTAAAAACATTCCGTGTTAAGGGCTTTGACCGGGATGAATTTGAGGCCGATTTCCCTGGATGCCATCTGGTCCGCTAGGTCATTTGTGCCCTGTAAATCCAAATTTGTATGAAAAGCATTTAATGTTTGCCCTTGTTCTCACATCAGAAGAATTTTTTCTTTTGTGCAATTTATTCTTGTTTCTAAAGGCTTAAAAATGAAAGCTTTGTTTCTGAAATAATGGCTTAGTGTAGGCTTATATTGTTGATCCTCTCAGTAGATGCAATGTAATCCTCTTTGGTAATGTGAATTTTTAAACAATCTTCTCCCTTGGCATTAACCCTTGGATGCTAATACACTGCATCGGACTGGCCAAATCACAATGACAGTTGTTGGTTGGCACTGTATGGTTTGGCCACAGAGAACCTGTTTGTGCCCAGAGCAGGTTTGGCCTTTATGAGCTGAACACATCTGTATTCACTGAGCATTCTTCGCAGGTTCCCTGTTCATTATGAAAGGCTACTTCTGACTAAACAATGTCCTTTTAAGATGTATGTTTTTTGCTGCCGGTGCACAGTAAAGTTTCACAAGAAAGGTTGCTCGAAGTAATCCTTGGGAAGGGTGTAGTGGGATGAAAGGTTTCTAGGGCTTGTGTGATGGCCCTGTTTCTCTGATGTTCCTTTCATACTAAGTTCCATAGCTGAAGAGGAATTGGAGCTCTCATTTATATCCAGAAGCACCAGCCTTTTTATGTTGTTGGTTTTTATTGATAGTTCAATAAAAACTCCATGATAAATATACAGAAAAACAATGCAAAGCTGCTTTAAAGCTATAAGGGAGCCACTAATATGATATCAACTGTGTTTTTGTTTTGTACGATACAATTAGAAACATACTACCAAATATATACAATATATATTTTACTTATATAATGCTGTTATCTCTTTGTTAATTTTCCTTCTTCCTGACTTTACCTAGATCCATTGGTTAAGGTGTGCGATCAAGCTCCAATATCTTGTCCAGGTGAACATTATTTATGTAGGAGCTTGGACAGTTTGTGTCAGCAGGTATTTGACTGCCCTGGAGATGGTGGCCAGCTGATGCAGGAAGAATCATCAAAATTGAATCCAATCTTGTCCTCTCCAAATAACATTTGGATGCTGCATTCAGAAACAGCAATCATGGCAGAAAAAAAACTTGCATTTATATGGCACCTTTCATGAGCACTAGACATCGTAAAGTACTTTACAGCCAATGAAGCTCTTTTGAAGCATTAACACTGTGTAATACAGCAGCCTGTTGGTGCACAGCAAGCTGTCACAAACAATAATTTGATAAAGGCCAGACTATCTGCGTGCAAAAGCGTCAGATATTGAGTGAGGGATGAATATTGACCAGGATATCAAAATAACTCCCCTGCATGTCCTTAAAATAAAGCCCGAAGATCTTTTATATCCACCTCCCAGGGCAAATGGTTTAAAGTTGTTACTAAAGGCAGGACCTTTGTGTAAATGGCCCTAACAACTGTGCTAAGTGGCAGTCTAGATTTTGCACTTAAACTGCTGTGTGGGATTTAATTCCACTACCTTCTGGCTCAAATGAGCTATCAATTGAGTCACAGCTGATGCGCACATTCCCACTTCACACTCAAAGTAACATCCTCGGTTAAGCCAAAGAAATGAAAGATCGAATTTACGATTTTCCTATTCTGTATGACTCAGCTATTTAATTAATAAGCCGGCAGTGCCACTAGGGGACTCCAGGAATAACTCACCATGAACAATCGTCACAGTCGTAAAAGAATGGAAATGTAGACTTGGAGAACATTTGACAGTGAACAGGAGCAAAGGATATTCCGTGTTCTTTGAAGAATAAGGAGGCGGGGTGGGAGGGTGTACTTGAGGGACTGGTTACTGTCTCTTTCTAATTCGGTCGTGTCAGGGTTGAAGAGCTAACAGCAGGAACTCCTGTTGATTGTTTGGGAAATAGCTGGAAGCCTTTCAGAGTTATGTTAATAACACGCTCCGCTATTAGAAAAGGAGAACGGGGAGTTGATAATAACAGATTTAATCCACCACAGTGGACACTCACAATTTTACTTTTTCCTCAGGTTACAAAACAAAGGGAAAAAAAATGTAATTGCTTAATTGAGGAAAATTGACAGAGGGAAAGGGAATCTGCAGCTGTTCTTCAGTGAGCTGCATGTGTTTGAATTTGGGGATCAGCTGAGTCAAAATCTCCCGTTATGCGAAAGTATTTGAATGAAGATCTTTAACCTGTAAAGCATCAATGGTAGGAATATCTGGCCATTTAGTGTGAATTCCTTCCCATGTCAGTTTAGATGTCACTGTGGCCCTACATACTTAGCATCAAATGTTTGTCCATTCTATGCAGCATTTAGTTGTGTGATATTTTTGAATCTCACTATTCTCAGGGGTGAAATAAGCCCACGGGTTAAATCACTAGCCAGACTACATGGTGCACAGTTACAGTCCATCTCACAATGTGTAAAGCTTGGTTTGATCAGAGAGTTGGCATCAATTGATTAGACCAGTCTGTTTGAGCTGTGCCCATCTGAGAAATTACTCACTCGGCATGGTGGTTGAATGGGAAAAGTGGCATAGATTTTACCCACATCATATAGCTACAACCAAAGCAGAAGTATGTTATGTTGTAGAATGGTGGAAGGTAGTAGATCAGCTGAAGGCTCACTGTATAGTGTTGAAGCATATTGATGGGACACTGGGTAAGCATAGATAAAACCAGCAAAGCTGACCATGATTTGCCAAACTATCCAGCCAACCTCAATTTAATGCAACTTAATGCAGTTAAATAGTGCATTTAACATCACTTAGGCAGAAACAATAGTAGCTATTAGGGAGTTTTATCTGTTTGACATGCTAAGAGACTCAATTGAATTCATCCCAAGTTTCTCATTGTATCACCATGTTAATAAAGCTTTTTTTTTGTAAAATGTAATTTTGATTGTATTTGGCACCTAGAATTTAAAGAAATTGACACTGAGCACAGAAACATAATGAAACAGTGAAGAGGATGGTTCTCAATCTACAGATTGTAACAGTCCTGAAGGACTGGCTCTGTGAGAGAACTTTGAAAGCTAGACAAGCCGTAAGCACATCAGTTCAACATCCATTTTGTGAAAAGCTGTCTAGAATTATCCTCATTTTTGTTATTTCATTCTGTTGAGTGAGATGTGATGCATTTTCAACAACCCCTTCATTAACTGTTAGCCCAGTGAAGGTACAATTGTAAGCCTTCATTCGAGTTGATTCTTATTCTTGATTATCCTTCTGTTGGTTTTGGAGATGAGAACCAGCACAGATTATAAAGAAGGTGGTCACCCTAGAATTATGTCTGTCTTACTTTCTCATATTAGTTAGAGATGGCATGCACTTTTTCACTGACTCTAGAATAATAATTTTTGCCCAGTGCAGTTCAATGCCATATTACATGTTTTCATAAAAGGGCTCAGTGCATTCTTAAAGCACAATGGCTATAGTATAGAGTTATAAGAAAGATTTAAGTACTCAGAAAAAGAGACATTCCAATATCTAGGAATTCAAGGCCCTGATTAAACTAAAGATATCTACAGGGTAGCTGTCTAAGTCCAACTTTTTCAACAATTACTGTTTCTTAAATCTCATTATTTTCTTACACTCCATATTTTCATTTTTTTCCATTTCCTCCTCACAAGTGAAACGTTTAAAGCGTAAGCTGGAAAAAAAGATCATTTGCTTGGCTATGAGAAAGCAAATCTACCTTTGGGACAGGATAGCGTACTTCGTAGGGACATCTTAAAATGTGAGAGCAAAGTGACCTTATGACTTGTTGTGATGTTGAGTCATGCAGAACAGAAGGAACCCAGGTTTGAGTCAAACAACCTTGACCTAGGTGACCTTAGCCACTTAATAAATCAAAACCAAAATAGTAGTTGCTGCAAGACATTTATTTAGCTGACAGCAATGAATCTCCATTAAATATGTATTTGTGATTTCTCATAAATGTTGCAATTTTCTAGAAAGCACCAAAATCTGTTTATCTATTAACCTGCAGACAGGTTAAATAATACCCTCCAGGGTTCAGAATTTACTCAGACTGCCTCTATTACTGTTCACAAAAAGTAATATGGGCTTCATTTGTACAGGTGCACAATATGTGGACATGGGCAAGAAAGGGCTTCAAATAACAAATGCACATGTTCACTGTACATGACCACATGCATATTGTATTCAGTTTTCCAAACCTATTCCATTGTTTGTTTCTCAGTGGATCTGGATTGAATGCTATGAGGACTGAGTTTCAAGGTGCACCCTGGGGTTGCACAATGGCTCCGTGGTTAGCACTGCTGCCTCACAGCACCAGGACACCAGGTTCGATCCCAGCCTTTCTGTGTGGAGTTTGCACATTCTCCCCATGATTGTATGGGTTCCTTTAAGGTGCTCTGGTTTCCTCCCACAGTTCAACAATGCACAGGTTAGATGGATTGTCCATGCTAAATTGTACTGTACTGTGCAGGCTAGCTAGATTAGCCATGGGAAATGCAGGATTACAGGGTGGAGGAGCTGGATCTGGGTGGGATACTCTTTGGAGAGTTGGTGCAGATATGATGGGCTGAATGGCGTCTTTCCAAACTGTAGGGATTCTATGAAACCACGCTCATTCTGGCTCACTCTCCTTTCTCCGCATGGAGACTGAGCTGTGTTGATATGAAACATGATGCCCCTGCCTGTGACAGTGAGGAAGCAGAGCTTTCACAGTAGCTTTTCAATGCTGGATTCAGGGGCCTCCTGATTCGTCCACTCTCCACTATCAGTGGAAGTGGGAGGGGAGTTGGAGGTAAAATAAAGTCTGAGCCTGTGCACAATTTCAGAGACTGCTTCCAGAAATGACTCTGAAACGTATTTGTTGAAGAGGTATCAGACCACACAGAGTGTGAGGGGCTTCTCAGTTTATCACATCAAAGCTCCATCTTGCTTACTAGTGGTGCTCATTGATCAGAGGCACAGACCTTTATCTGAAATATGATGGTTGGGTGGAGGTGGTGGTGGTGGTGGTGGTGTGGTTCGCGATGGTTACAAAGTCAGTTGGGGTGAGGGCAGTCTTCCAAATGAGAGGTTGTCATTCTCGGTGATGCATCCCGAACCTAACAAGGACTGAAAGGCTAGGTTTGCTTGAGGCTTATAGAAACAGGTAGCATATAATCTACCGGCTAATGTGAGCAATGAAATTGTCAGGATTCTGTCTGAAATGTGGTTAAATATCTTTAAAAGTACAGTACACATATGAGCAAGGGATATGAATTAACTAAAATCAGTGGAACAAGAGGAAGGTCAGTGATGATAAGTATGTAAGAAACTCGAGTGAATTAGAGCATTTTGCTTTTCAACAGCTGAGCATCCACAATCTGCTAGGATTGAAAATTCCATTTGAGTGAAGAATTTCCTCATCTCAGTCCTAAATGGCCTCTTCCTAAATGTCTGATTCGGAACCAATTTTCTCGATTCCCCAAGAGGTAAACTATTTTCCCAGCATCTACCCTTCCGAGTCATTGAAAAAATGCCTTATACCAGATTTTACTCCCTGTTAGTGAGTTTGAAGTGTGGGGGTGGAGGGAAATTTTAAAATCCAATAGGTGGTGTTTCTGCCACTTATCCCTAAACTGTCCAAAATTGTACAAGGGGTAAAGGAAGATGCAGAGCTGCCTGTCTGCCCTTGGACCTTTTGAAGCCCTTAAGTGGCTACTCGGGCAAGGTGGGGCCACTGTCTTTTGTGTGTTCCCTTGGCACATTGGTGGCATCACCCCTAAGGCCATCATTCCTTTCCACATGCCCCATGCCACCTTGAGATCAACCCCTCACCTGTTCAATTGAAACTACTGACCTGGACTCTTTTGTGAGGTGGAGCTATCCGTTGTTCCAACATTGGCCATCAATCCCATCTGGTACTGCTGGTGACCATTTGATTGACTGACAAGTCCCCAGGTGGGTCCTTTTACAGCAAAAGAGATAGACATTTTGCTGTAAGGTATTTAATGCTGCTTCCAGCCTTAAATTGCTGTGGACAGCTATCGGGATTGTGAGTGGATGCCCCAAACGGCAATTTTGTTGAGATCACAGCATTCAATCAAATCTAGGTTTATATATTTCAAAAAAAGTCACATTTCATTCTTCTAAATTCTGGGAAATATCAACCTAATGTACTCAATATTTCCTCAAAGGACAACGCTCTCAATGCACAAAAAGCAGTCTTGTGAACCTTCATTACTCTTGCCAAAGATATGCGTATCTTCTCGGTAGTTAGGGGACCAAAATTTCCACAGTAGTCCCCATATGGGCTCACTGACGCCAAATCTAGGTGCAGTAAGACATCTTCACTTTTATGGTCTAAGCCCTTGATAATAAAAAAAATATAGTGATGAGGAGTAGATAATCATACCGAACATCAATCGCTTGGAAGGGTTTTATGAGGCTTTCTACATTTTGAAGAAGTAAATTTATCAATTTAATTAATCTAGAAATGAACTCCAGTGCTTGATTTGCATTTTTATGACCTTGTTAACCTGCATTGATATTTCTAAAGCTTGGTGAAACTGTACTGCTCTATCCTTTTGCCCATTTACTTCATTAGGTTCTTATTTTCAAAGAAGTATATGGCCTCCTTATTCCTCCTGCCAAAATACATTATGATAACTTGCATGTGTGAGGCTTGTTCCCTATTTACAGACTTAATCAGAAATTTTGCAAGTGGTACTTGGTTTATTAAACTTTCAGTCACTTGTACTTGTTAAGTGGCTATTCAGCAGCTTCAGAGTTGTGAAAGTAGCTTTATTACAGTCTCATTGTAGCTGGCAGGCTTCTTTTGTTCTCGCTAATTAATTTGAGTTTCACAGGAGCATTGGCAGGAAAATTTTGCGCATGCGTCATTTTGATTGACAGTTATTAAACTCAACAAAGAATGGAGTTATTATCTCATTTTACCGAAATAATGGAATATATGACCCAAGGAGAGTTTCATGCTGACGTGGGTAAGATTGTTGGTGGGGGAGGTGGCTGTAATGGTGACTGTTGACTTTCCTCCTGTCAAGGAAATATAACAAAAGGTTGCCATGGTTACAAAGCAGAACTTGCCATTTTGGACTCACGCTGACATTTTGACTAAAATTTTCAATGGAAGAAATTTCAACCATCCCTGATCTCTCACCCACCCCCTCATCCTACCCTCAAACACTGGGGTACCTGAAGATGGTAAGCACTCCCCAATTCTAGCACAAAGTTATTTTAACTTAATGAACACAAAATTCACCAAAATGGTTGCTAAAAAAGCAATGGAGTAAAATCGTGCTGCACAAGTATTGGTATCCAAATAATTAATATGTACATGTACATTCCTTCATACAGTTAACATTACACAACATGATTTGATCCCAGTGGTACTTCTTTCTAATGCTACCTGTGTGATTCAGTCAGAGTCATCCTTGGGGATGATGTGCTCTCTAGAAGTTGGTGTAAAATGTGCTTCACCTATTTTGCCACATTTGTATATCAAGGGTCAAAGTCAGTCTTATTTCTTTTTTCTCTCAAACTTGCATCTCTTGGGTGAAGGTAAAATAATGAGTACCTCCTATTTGGCCTCCCTGCATCGGTGGATGTTCTGCCAAGCAGCACTGTTGCACAGAGGGGATAGATAATCACACATGTTTAGTGGCTCGCACAAAAGCCTCATCTGTTAACATCTCTTTAACCAGTCACTGCAGTGATTGCTTTCTTTCAAATGCTTTCATGCACAGAGTCATCAGCCAGCTGCAAAGGGAACAGGAGAGTAAGTTGTTGAAATTCATGACTGCCAGTTCTCCGCCCTGTGCTTTTCAACCTCCTCCTGTCTCCCCTCCGCCCTACCAAAGTGAAATGCCTGGGCTGAGTAGTAAGGTCTCTGTTTCTTTTGTGGTTGTGTACTGATAGAACAGGTTGCTCGCTGGGCCATGTTGACAGCAGGATTTTTTTTTAAAAAAACAGATTTGGCCTCTAATAACTGACTTGAAAAAGGTGGCAATTGAGTGAAAGATAAATGATTCAGCTGTAGATTGCAAGTAGCTGTTATCCACCCCAATTCCAATCAAGCCTCTTGGGACAATTGCTGTATAGGCAGCACTAATTCACTCTCCTCTAACTATCGAAGGGTCATTACTGAAGGCTTTGTGACCGTTATTGACATGTCTGAACAGATGTCAATATGATCTCTGCCTGCTTTGATGTGTTCTTTGCTCAGTCTCTCGAGTGTAGCGCAGTACACCATCTGGACTGCAGTTAGTCCAGCCTGGAGTAAGAGTAGCTTCTGTTCTGAGTGCTATGGAGTGTTGCAGTTCCTTAGCCTCAGTACTTGCATTGTGCATGCTAATGATTTCCACATCTTTATCTCTTTTATATATAAATTGCACAGCCAAATCAACAGAGTGTCCAATAAGATCAAATTTTGAACAAAGTCTTGTTTCTAGGAAAACTAATATTGACTGTACACCTCCCCTGTTCAGATTGACCTTTTTAAGAATAAAAATAATTTAACATAGCGTTCTTCTTCACTGATTTTCCTGCCCATTACTTTTTAAATATGTAAACTTTAAAATTATTCCTCAGTAACTTTCAATATTTATTCTGTTTTACATTTCAAGGACTGCTGGTTTTCTGTTGATGTTTCAAGTATTCCAAGTTTATGGATACTGAAAATATGCTGAGGGTGGGTGCAATCCAGTCACCATCAGTCTAATTTCATTCTCTTCTGGCAGATGTAAGCGTTCCTGACTCAAGAACAATAAAACGGTGTAGACTGGGGAAAAATCTTTTTTACGTATGAATGAATTGCAGCTATTGGCTACACAAATACTTTAAACACTGTCAGCTCTGAGATTTTAACTGATATTTACAGATGTTCATTCAGCAAGATAGCTCCTCAGCAGCAATATTTCCACACTTTTAAAATGATGTTTAGTTTTTTGAAAAACACAGAAAAATACAGGGAGCTCTGATGAATGTCACATTGAAAATTGTAATCTGCAGGTCCACAAATCACGTGCCATGTTCCTGTATTTGCAATTTTAAAAATTAGGATATGATTTCATATTCTGTGCCACACTTGTTGCAATGTTTTCATTTTTGGATCTTTTGAAAAACTCTTTGCCTAAAGACACTGATTTATTAGAGTTAACTTTTCAAAACCACATTTCTGACATATTTGTGAAATCCTGTCAAACACAAGCCCACTCTCTCGATAATGTGCCCGGGAAGGTCAAGGTCCTATCAGAAGAGTGAGATTCTGTAAACTCAATATATCCAGCAAACATTTTTGCAGAAATTGTGGAAGGAGCCTTCCAGGCAAGGACCTGTTTTTTCCTGGAGTGAGGCACTACTGTCACCATAATCTTTTCAGCCCATTAGACCTGAGACTGAATATACAAACTAAAATACTGATGACATCTAGAAATAGTAACCAAAAAAAAATCACTGTTATTCCTAGCGTAGTTATCAGAGGCAAAACTCCTAGTCTGACCCTAATGAGCTGTAATGAAGTCCTGCTTAATGTGAAAAGATGGTCATTAGATGTTTCTGTGCAATGAGTGCAGTAAGAATGAAGTGAAAAACAACAACATTCACATGGAATGAAGCAATTATATTAACATTTCAGAACATTCATCTTTCACTTGTGACACAACTTGCAACTTGCATTGATGAAGATCAACTCGATATGTTTGTTTAGTGGATGCAGAAATACAAGCAGTAATGCTTGTCATAAAAAGGATTTAGCAAAATGCAGAAACAGAAAAATGATTGTGTGCGTTGAGAATGGCTGAGAAAGTGCTGAGCATGTGGTAATGTCTTCATTGACAGTGGCATGTGCTGGTCAGTGATGCTGTTGAATGATGTACTTGCGCTTGACTGCTATGGCAGGGGGCTAGGCCATCAGGGCAAGATTAATGCCACAATTCGAAGGCAAAAAGCTGCTTCAGAAGAGAATGATTACAGGGTTTTGCAGAAGCGGAGAAAGCCATCAGGAGAGCAGTTACCTCGACAGGGAAACAAATGGTGAACACCTGGAGGGTCAACAAAGAGCAGCCCAGAAGCTAAAGTCATGGATGACCCAATTGCCGTGATGAATGCTGTGCAGCAAGTTGCTGAGATTACCAGGCTTGCAAACTTGTCAGCTACTTGTAAATTATGATTATTGTATCGTGAAAAGTATCTCGTTATTCGTCACTTCAATCCCAAGTGGTCACTCGCTCAGTGACCTGAATGGCAGGTATGCTTTTAGCTATGCTGACGTTAATAAAATGTTGAGAGCGCGAACCCTGCGTGGTATTAAGTGCAGTGTGGTATTTGCAGGTGGAGAGTTCAAACATTTCCATCTGCTGAAGCACCAGATCAGCACTGCTAACTTCCCTCAGTTAACAATTAAAGCAGTCACTTTGTAGTTGCAGTAGCCACCTTAGGGGCAAGCACACCTTGGGACTTAAATAACAGTTAACATTTATTTGCTCTGTAGCTGACAGGTCTGGGAGACCACACAAATGTTGTATTCTCGTCGAGGCCACATGTTCAATTCTTAACGCTCCAAAGTGAAGTCATTTTGCTGTAGATGTGAGAAAGGTAAAGCAGAAATCATTTTGCCAAAAAAGAAAGTTGATTCCTGTTTATTTTTAAAAATTTCTTCCTTCCTTCCACTGATGTGTGAGCTGAAATTTGGGGTGTGGGAAAGGGGTGCTGGTTTAGGTGTCCCCACTGGGTGTGTTTTCAAGTATCTAGCTCACTGCTCTCAAACCCAGACCTGAGCTGATATCCATAATGCACCAGGTCAGCATATTGAAATCAGTAATTTATTTAGCCATTTCGGCTTGTTAACAATCCTATAGGCTTGAACTGGAGAGACTGGAGAGACTGGATTGGCCACTTCTTACATGACAAAAGGTATGATCGGGCACATCATTTGCGGGGTGTCTTGTGCAGATTGGGGGCACAACATCCTGCCCCCCTTCCCCAGCCCAACCTCACCCCTTCGCCCCTTACAAGATGTCGTCTCTCACTTCCTTCCAAGCTGCCTGCCTAACTGAGCGTGGGACCCCACCCCTCCCTCCATAAACTCTAGGATTCCTCCCGGCCCTAAGGCCCTGGGGCTTACCTTCTCAGGGAAACCATGATCCCCATCAGAGCTCCTCCTGAAACCAGGCAGCACTCAGCACTGAGGTTCTGGCTAGCCTGGAATGATGGAGCTGATTGCCAATCTGATTAGATAGCAGCTTCCAAGGACAGGACCTCCTCCCTTTGGAGGGCAGATGTACCCAGGGTAATGGATGTACCAGTGTGCTCTGACTATGGGTTGGGATTCCTCAGTGAATCACCTTCCAGCTGATTTTCCTTCCAAGGAGGGGAGCAAGCAGTAAGTTGCATCCTGGGGAATAATGCAGTTCATTAATTGGTTCTTGAAGGATAGTAATTCTAGCCAGTAGAGGCTAGAGCTCCAGCTCAGCTTTTGTTGAGGTCGTTGCAATATGAAATATTAGGTGCTTCAGTGCACTTTTGCCTGACTTAGACTGACTGTTGGTCAGTTGGATCAGACCATGGCACTGTTTGACCAAACAATGGTTTCTGGGTGTGGCATGTCAATGCCTAAGCATTGTTCCCTTACTTAGGGCACCTGTAATAAGCTGCTTTGAGACCTACACCCTGCAGTGAGTGCTTTAGATTTTTGGAGTAGATGGGATGTGAACAAATTGGATGGTTTGCACCTGAACCAGAATGGATCTAGTAACCTTGCTGGGAGGTTTGCTCATGCAGTTGGGGAGGTTTTAGTCTAATTTGGCAGGGGGATGGGGCACAGAATAGATGTAAAATTGGGAGCAAGGTCCAATCAGATCTTGACTGTAAGGCAGATGAACTTAGAGCATTGATCAGCACATAGCAATATGATACTGTTACAATTGCTGAGCCATGGTTGAAGGAAGGACAGGACTGGCAGCTCAACATTCCAGGGCATAGAAGTTTCAGGCAGGGTGGGGTAGATGTAAGATACGTGGGGGTATTGTGTTATTGATAAAGGAAATCATCACTGCAGTAATGAGGGAGGATGTTCTAGAAGGGTCTTCAAATGAGGCCATCTAGACAGAGCTTAGAAATAAAAAGGAGCAATCACCTTGTGGGGATTATACTACAGCATTCTCAGCAGTGAGAGGGAGGTAGAGGATCAGATATGTAGGCAACTCAGAGAAAGCTGTGAGAGAAGCAGGGTGGTAGTTGTAGGGAACCTCAAATTTCCTAATAATAACTGGGATTGCCTTAGTCTGAAAGGATTAAACAGGGAGGAATTTTTAAAGTGCGTCCAAGAGAGCTGTTTTGTGCCAGTATGTAGCTAGTCCTGCTAGAGATTGGACAGTGCTAGACCTAATCCTAGTGAATGAAGCTGGTCAAGAGGTTATAGTTTCAGCAGGTAAGCATTTTGAAAATAGTGACCATAACTCTGTAAATTTCAAAGTCGTCATGGAAAGGGATAAGGATAATGTAGAAATTAAATGTCTAAACTGAGACCAATTTTAATATCATTAGACAAGATATGCAAACAAAGACTGGGAGCAGCTTCTTGCAGCTAAAATATACATTTGGAAAGTGGAAGTCTTTTAAAAATGGTATAGTGAGAGTTCAGGACTAGCAATGATCCCCCCTGAGTGAAGGGCAAAGGTAGCAGGAATCCTAGATGTCAAGAGTTTGGTAAAGAAAAAGAGGGCACAGCATGTTTCAGGTACAGTGCATTCAGAAAAGAACAGGCCCTTCAAAAGTATAGAAAGTGCAGGATATTGCTAAAAAAGGAAATTAGGAGGGAAAGGAGGAGCTAAGAAATATCTTTGGTAGATAGGATCAAGAAAAACCCGAAGAAATTGCCAGGGAACAGGTGGGACCTATTAGAATCTAAAGGGGCAACTTGTCTGTGTGGGGCCAGTGAACGTTGGTGACATCTAAAATGAATATTTCTCATCTGTATTCACAGAGGAGAAGAACGTGGTGGTTGGGGATTTCCTTTGGAATGGTGAGGTTCTAGAACATGTTAAGATTAATAAAGAAATATAAGATGTTTTAACAGGCATACAGGCGCAGAAATCCCCAGGGCCAGATCAGATATGTCCCAGGCTGCTATGAGAAACAAGGGAAGAGATTGCTGGGGCCCTGACAGAGATATTTAATACTTCACTGGCCACAAGCAAAGTGCCAGATGACCAGAGGACAGCTAACGTTGTTCCTTTGTTCAAGAAGGCAACAGGCATAGGTCAGATAATTGCAGACCAGTTAATCTGGCATCAGTAGTAGGGAAGTTATTGGAAAAAATTCTGAGGGAAAGGATTAATCAATACTTGGAAAGGCAGGGATTGATCAGAGATGGTCAGCATGGATTTGTTAGGAGAGTCTCTTTAACTAATTTAATTGAATATTTTGAAAAGGTGACTAAATATATTGATGAGAGTAGTGCAGTTAATGTGTTTTTTATATGGACTTCAGTAAGACCTTTGACCAGGACATACAGTCCAAAAGGTAAGAGCCCATGGGACCCAATGCAAGTTGGCAAACTGGATCCAAAATTGGCTTACAAATAGGAAGCAAAGAATGGTGTTGGAAGGTTGGTTTTGTGAATGCAAGTCTGTGACTAGTGGTGTAACACAGGATTCGGTGCTGGGACCCTTGCTGTTTGTTATGTACATTAAAGACTTGGCTGTGAATGTAGAGGGTATAATTAGTAATTTTGCAGATGACATGAAACTTGGCGGTCTAGTTGATAGTGAGAAGGATGGTCTCAGGTTACAACCTGGTATTGATCAGCTGGTCAATTTGGCAGAGCAAGCTAAATTGAATTTAATCCTGATAAGTGCAAGATGATGCATTTTTGGAGTTCTAATAAGGGAAGAATTTACACAATGAGTGGTAGATCCCTAGCAAGTACTAAGGAACCAAAGGGTCTTTAGTGTACAAGTCCATAGATCTCCGAAGATGTCAGTGCAGGTAGATATGGTGGTAAAGAAGGCACATGGGATGCTTGTTTTCATTAGCCGGAGCATCGAATATAGAAGCAAGGACATTTTGTTACAACTTTATAAAACATTGGTTTGGCCACTTATGGAATATTGTACGCAGTTCTGGTTGCCACACTATCGGAAGGATGTGATTACACTGGAGAGGGTACAGAAGAGATTCATTAGATTGTTGCCTGGAATTATAAGTCTCAGTTATGAGGAGAGACTGGACAGAATGTGTTTGTTTTTCTTGGAGCACAGGAGGCTGAGGGGGGATCTGATTAAGGTACACAAACTTATGAGAGACATAAGGAAGGTAGATTGCAAGTATCTTTACCCCATGTCAGATGTATCATAAACCAGAGGACATAAGTTTAAGTGAGGAGCAAGTAGCTTATAGGAGATCTGAGAAAGATTTTTTTTCATCCAGAAGATGGTAGAAATTTGGAATGTATTGCCTGAGAGGGTGGTGGAGGCAGATACTCTTGTAACATTTAAGAAGCATCTGGATGAGCTGTTAAAATGCCAGTGTATAGTTGGCTATGGACGAAATGCAGGTAATTGGGGTTAGAGTGATTAGGTGTTTGTTGGGTAGAGTAAATATGGTTGGCCAACGAGCCTGTTTCTATGCTGGATGACTGTATGACCTGCTATGGATAATAAAAGATTATGTCCACAACCTGAAAAACAACCTATTAGTGCAGAGCAAACATAACTGATTCTTTGTAACCTTTCCATCCTTTGAGATGATAATATCAAGGTTTTTTTTTGGTTATTTTTCATTGGCTTAATTTAGGGCTTGAGTCTGCCACTTTGAAGTGAAAGATTGCCACATCAACTTCCACGCTTTAAGTTTTAATGTTCTTTTTAAAAGGGCTGACATAAAAATAGAGTGTTTTTGAGTTAATAATGCTTGCTGAATGTTTGAATTTTATAAGGGGCTTCGTTATTCATACTCCACGTTAAAGTACATTGCCTTTAGTTAGGGCATGTAATGAAAGTAAGTCTCTAACAAGCATGGTAGATCAAAAGAAAAGTTGTCTCTATGGGAAAGAGTATTTTTCCTCTCTCAGAAAAAGATTATCATGACCTATTTCTCCAATTTGGTTAATAGACATTTTTTTTTAAAGTCTGTAAATGTTCAGGCCTCTCCTTTCAGATTTTTTTTGTCTGAAGTAACCGTAACGATTAGTCACTATGGGTCTGGAGTGGCCACCTCCTCTCCGGCTATTATGAGGAGCTCCACGTCTTGCACTGATGTGTCGGGGGTGGGGGAGCTGACTGGATTAGCATGGCTAAGTCTGTCTGCAGCTGGGCTCTGCTAATGGCTGAGAACGTTGCAGTCTTCCAAAAGAATAAAGGGAAAACTCCGGGAGTGAATGAAAACAACCTGAATGGGGTATAACTTGCACAAACTTCATCCCACTTTCAAAGCCTCCCTTTTTAATGCTTGCTTTACAAAACAAACTTCTGGTGCAGTTTCCCACCACTGTTGTAAACAGTGTGCTGCTGCAGGAGCTGTAATTGTGAAATTACTTTATTTTAAGACCTTACCGTTAAGGAGTTGAAGAGAAATTGAATTTTTTTTACTGTTTTAAAGTGTCCGTAATTTGACAGTGAGTTGACCTTCTTCTCCATCTGTTCTCACCAACCTTTAGCGATCAGGGCTTGACAGGGGCTGGACGAGATTGGGGGAATGTTGATGGTTGTCAATGACAGGTGTTTTAGCAGCCTATAGCCACAGAGTGTCAATTTTGGACTCAGTCATGAGCCTATAAACTCTATAGGTCTCCTGGAAGAAAGCTGGTTCTACAGCATTAATACATGAAGTAATTTCAAATTGAATCCTCAAAGAGACTGTCACTACGAAGTTTCACGCCCAATATTCTATCCAAGTGACATAATTTGTCAAAACATTATTTCTGTTTTAGTTGCAGCAAGGAATTAATCTGAATTCTAGAGGAATGAATTGATGTGGGAGTTGAGAATGTCGAGATTATTTGAACATTTGACTGCCATAAGTATTTTAATATTGTACAATTATTGAAGCAGATTGCTGTGTGAGTTATAAATTCATGTCTTTTATCGTTTAGAGAGATAATCATTTCAATCAAGAAATGTGCACTCTTCAACAGCTATCTATAATTTACTGTTACATGATTGTTAAGTACAGAATTGTTTACAGGTTGTAATGGTATGAAAACCCTGTGCAGTATCATGCCCCAGCAACATGTTTAAAGAACGTGAACAGAACAGGAATTGAAAGAAGCCAAATTCCCCAGCTTCTGATCAGTCATTTACCAGAATACTTTTGGGTGATTTACAACATCTTCCTGTCCAGTGTCAAAACTGAGCTGAAAAAATCGTGACACTGCGGAGACACTCCCTTTTTTGCTGATAAATAGATGTTGCCTGGTTGAGGATGTTTCACATTTATTTCACCCTGAAAGACACTCGCCTCTTGTATACACTCATTGCTGCTAAACTGGACTGTTCATTGGCACAAGAGAAAATTGGACAGAATCCGTTTTGGGAAGGTGTAATAGTCAGGGGCTGAGGAAGCTGAGTTAGTCTTGCTAAAATATATTTTTTAAGGATATTTTCCTGTACACCGAGATGGCAGCACGGTGAGACAGTGGTTAGCACTGCTGCCTCACAATGCCAGGGACTTGAGTTTGATTCCAGCCTTGGTGACTCTCTGTGTGGAGTTTGCTTGATCTTCCTCTGCCAGCTTGGGTTTCTTCAGGGTGCTTCGGTTTCCTCCCACAGTCCAAAGATGTGTGGGTTATGTGAATTGGCTAAATTGCTCCGTAGTGTTCAGGGATGTGAAGGTCAGGTGGGTTAGCTATGGTAAAAACCCTATGGGGGGTTTTGGAATGGGGTGAGGAGGTGGGACTGGGTAGGATACTGTTTGGAGGGTCAGTGGAGACTCACTGGGCCAAATGGCCTCTTTCTGCACCAAAGGGATTAAAGTGTTGTTTTGCCATTGTCCAATGTTACAAAAGGTGTGACAGTGAATTGGCAAGCTGTTTTAATTAGCTCTCCTCATGTAATTTCCACTGAAGTCCAAGGAAAGAAAATTGTAGAGATGTAAAAGAGGCTGCTGCTTTGCTAGGGCCCCGATCCGAAATGTCAATTTTCCTGCTCCTCTAATGCTGCCTGGCCTGCTGTGTTCTTCCAGCTCCATACTGTGTTATATCTGCTGCTTTGCTACTGCTTGTTTAACACAAAGTCATAATCACTGTCCAGAAATTGCTGCAAGACCTGTTATCATTTGACAACCATTCAACATGGGACTGAACAGATTTTGACCAGTGCCTCAGTTACTGCCCAATCAGTTTCAGCCCAAAACTCTTTGAGATTTCTGGGCTGAGGTTTGTTTTCATTAAGATTTTGCACTGCAGAGTTGTGCTATTTTGGATTTGTTACTAATGAGAAAATGTTCCTGAGGAAAACAATGAGATTTTAAATTGCCAGAGTGCCTGGCACAACGTGAAATGTTTAGACTGTAGAATAAAAGGTGTTGATGGTATAATGGCAACTGCCTCAACTGAGAGACAGAAGTAAATTGTAGTGTAGGTATTTTAATAAGCAAATTCAGCACAGTCACTAATTTCTTCCTAAACGTTAGTTAAATTCAACCTTTTGCAATGCACGGAAATCATCCAAGAGCAGCTGATGACTGGTGAAGAGATTCTGAATCATTTTTTGAGATTTCTGAAACATATGGCTGGATTTTAAACATCAGTGGGTTTGAAGGTGGGGCTGGGGGCTGGGAGAACATATAAAATCCAGTGGGTGACCTTTCTATTGCCTGCATGCTTCCTCTTGCCTGTCCAATTTTACAGAGAGTGAACAGGCGTTCGGATATTCCCCACTCTCGGGCCTATCAAGACCCTTAATCACATCCCCAGCAATGGCCACTTCTCCTGGGTGGCACTACTAAGACTACAGTGCTGTACGCCATAAATTTAACGAGTAGCTCTTTAAGTCAAGATTTCTTCTCGAGAAAGGGTTGGAAGACATGCGTTTAGGCCATTAGGGCAGCTATATGTACTATACTTCCTTTCTCTCTCAAACACTTATCTAGCTTCCCTTAAAAACACTTTTGCTATTTTCCTTAACCAGACCACATAATAGCAAGTTCCGCATCCTAACACTGTGTGCATAAATAAAGTTTTCCTGAATTCTCAATTGCATTTATGAGTGAATACCTTGTATGTATGGCCGCTAGTTTTGGACATAGCCATAGTGGAAACATCTTCCCTCCATCTGCCATATCAAACTGTTTCATAATTTTAAACATCTCTGACAGATTGCTCCTCCACTTTCTCTTTTTGCAAAAGAAAGAGCCCCAGCTTGTTTAGCTGATAGTTAAATCCTCTCGGTATTGCCTCAAGTTAACAAGCCTCAGTGGCAAAGTGGCTGCCAATTTTGTATGATCACACGGCAACACAGTCAATTCAAAGGAACATTTCTGTCTGAAAAATAAACATTACTGTGCTGCACTGCAAGAATGATTTTATCAGCTCCCAGCGAGCAGTAATTGCACACTTTCAATCAAAAGCATTCTACATTTATCTGGTATATGATAATGTAATATTCACAATGGCTCATTACCTTTCTTGACAGAATGCCATTTTTGAAATAATTGCTAAAGTGTAAACCATTTTGAAATAGCAAGCTAGTTCTGGTGAGTGTGTCTGTAGCTTCTGTGTACAAAGCTAATGAACAGAAATGCCTGTCATCCGGCGTGTTTTGTGGCACAGTCCTGTGACCTTTGAGATACTGGGTCTAAAAATAAATGCAAAATTTCTGCTGGAATCCGGCACCCAGGCTGCAGCAATCATACTGCACACAAGCTGCTGGGTAATAATGTTGGGACATTCAGCACCAGCAGTCCAAATTAAGTGTACCTGTTGAAACAGCTTACACTAGCCATGTAATAGATCGGTTTTGTGCATTTATCGATTTGCTGCATCCAGTGAATACGTGTAAATATTCATGCAATTAATTGCATAAGGATTGCTCATCTGAGCTTTTTAATTTTAGCTCTGAGTAATGGATCTGGTGGATGATCTCTCTCTTCCTCAGTGACCCTCATTTCTGAAATAAAAAGCTTTGAGAAATGCACCACCTCTTAATTTAGAGCAGCCCCCGGTGGCACTGGCTCTTAATCATTGACCCACAGAATTTATTAATCAGAAGGTCATGGCCTATTCAAAATATTATACTCTGGTTCTTCAGGTACAAAATTTTCACTTGGAATAATATTTTCGGATTGCTAAACCAGAATGCTGTAATGTCCAAAATTCAAATTTCGCCAAGCCAACATATTTAGAAAGAGTAAGAAACCAGGATTGCTCTAATAAAACCATTTTAAAAATATTATTAGTAATTCCAAGCATAATGTTTTGGAGAGTTCCTTCAAGTGTGAGTTGCACTTCTTGGTTCATTTAAAACTAGATTAAAAACCATTTTACTTGAAGTTGACCCTTCCAGAAGACTGGTTACATTACTTGGTTGAAATAATCAGATTGATGAGTCTCCAGTATTTGAGACTGTTTGAAAAGACTCTTTAAATTTAGTTTATTTTCATACATTTACAACTGCTGGTACACACTTTGTAATAGTTTCAAAGTATTACAGATATTTCAGATACTAAGAAACTGTGGAGACTAATTAAACCCTTATGTAGTTCATTATTTTTCTGAAGCAGTTTTCAGGTAAACACCAAATGCTGTTGATAAGATGCTTTTTTTTGTGATTCACAGATACATTGCTGAAACAACTCTAGGTTACCTGTCTTAAGTACAGGAATAACTATTTTCTAATGCAAATAAAAATGCATAAATTTGTAATCATTTTCTATTATACTTGCCCAATTTTGCTGCCTCGTCGAAGACTTTACATTCGAGATTATGTGAATGCATTTTAGGGAATTTGATCTGTCACCTAACTCGCACAATTTCAAGAACAATTTGCACTGAAGCTTTCAATTACACCTATTACAGAAGCTTTACCTCACATCTGAATGGAATTCAAATTTTTCAGACAGGATCATTTTGATAGTTATTGATTTAAAGTGCTTTATTTCCTTTGACTTATTTATATCAGATGAATTTTTATATATGCTGCATCTAGGCTCTGCAAGGGTCAGGGCAAAATTTTTTTCTCTTTCTGATTTTAACTTTAATACTTCCCTACTAAATGCATCAACTCTAGGGTGGTTATGGCATCATAATTATTCATTGCTCTTTGTTGTCTCACCTAACCACATAATTTGACTGAGGTTCATTTGACTGTTGAGTCTAATCCCTAATTCGAATCAAGACCTCACCTGACATCCATATGCATCGTTTCTAGGCAGGATCTCTGGCTAGATAACTGCACCTCCAACAATACTCAAGAAGCTTGACTTAATCCAGGACAAAGCAGCCTGCTTGATTGGCACCACATCCACAAGCATCCACTTCCTCTACCACTGACACTCAGTAGCAACAATGTGTACTATCTACAAGATGCACTGCAGAAATTCACCAAATATCCTTAGACAGCACCTTCCAAACAAAGCACGACTACTTCCATCTAGATAGGGCAAGAACAGCAGATACATGGGAATACCATCACCTGTAGGATCGTCTCCAAGCCACTCACCATTCCGACTTGGAAATATATTGTTGTTCCTTCACTGTCGCTGGGTCAAAATCCTGACATTCCCACCTGAACAGCATTTTGGATCTACCGACAGCGTACTGTTCTTCAAGAAGGCAGCTCACCATCACCTTGTCAAGTGCAAGTAGGGACAAGCAATAAATAATAAATTCTGGCCAAGCCAGCAATGCCTGTGTCCCATGCGTAAATTAAAAATAATTTGCGTCTAAGAAACTGATTGATTTTTTTTTACGGAGATAGTAGGAACTGCAGATGCTGGAGAATCTGAGATAACCAGGTGTAGAGCTGGATGAACACAGCAGGCCAAGCAGCATCAGTGGAGCAGGAAGGCTGACGTTTCGGGTGGTCTAGGCTGCTTGGCCTGATTTTTTTTTACCTGTATGGTTTGTTACCAAAGCAATCACTGAGTGTGGCTTCAGAGGGTAGAGTTTGCACAGTTATGGGATAAGACTCCCCTCTGGCAATGTAAAGTCATCAACAAGAACAACAATGGCATTATTCAAAATAGAGAGATTTTCCAAGGCACTTTGCAGCGATGTGGAACCAGACACTTATGACCACAAAGTGGAAGGAAGGAAGATTAAGAAGGGACACTAAAAACTCTGTGAAAGGAACAGGTTTGAAGGTCAGGAGGATTGTGAAGAAGCTGAAGGTTTATAAAATGAGAACTCAGAAAATCTCCTTTGTAAAAATCCATCCAAAAATAATTAAATGGATGACTACAGAAAATCGATCTTTATAAACTTGTTCTTAAGACTGGAGGAGAATGGATAAAACTTGCTAGTTTGTGCATCAGACTGTGGCTTGTCCAGGCAATACTGTTAAATGAGGAGAAGACAAAGTAGAAATCTTCACAACGAATGTCAAAAACCAGCATTCTGACTTTCGTGGAAAGCCATTAAGAATCTTGATTGCAGTCATAGCAAGGACAGTTAAATTTAATTGATCATTTGTAGTTTCGTTAATGAATCACTTTAGCATGCTCAACTAAGGAATATTCAATGCCCTCAACATGTCTGAATTATTCATGATAGTATTGCACAAACCAGTGTATTATGTGGATTGACATCAGCTAATTTGATCAATAATGCATTGACAAATCCCTGGAATTAAAACCTCATGGCTCAAGACATTGTTGATCAATAATTTACTAGATGTCACTTGTTTTCAGGGTTTAATATTGTTTTTAATAGAGCTGATTTCTGTTGACATGAGAAAAAATGTATTCAAAACTGATCATAAGCAAAGTTTTCTGATTTTGTGAATCATTCAGTTGGTTGAGACAAACATGGTAACTCTGACACATTCATAAAAAAGCATGATAAAGGGATCTTCAAAATGGTTGCTGTAGGATAGTAACATTCCATGAAGATAAGGTAGCACTACAATGAAGTCAATTGCATAATTATACATACTTTAATGTTAGAGCTGTAGTTAGTTGGCAATTGCCACTCTAAATGAAAGCAATGTGTAATAGTATGGAAATTAGGTCTGCCTCAATTTCAAACAAATCCATTGTATAAACCCTTCCTCTTATCTCCAATCCTTTCCTGATTAATTAGTGTGTTAACAGATTGAGATGGAAAAAACAATGAGAAGTACCACATATCTTCTCCAGTCTTCTTCTGCTTGAGAAAAAAAATGACAGTATGCACCACTTATTTATTTCTTGAAAGAATTTCAAAAAGCTTAGCACTTCTCAATGACAATGGTGTTGAGATCTGAGGCTTTCAGAGTTCACTGAATCCAGGAGCAGTGTTTGTAATTTTTTTCATTCACAAGTGGGATGTGGGCATCACTGGCTGGGCTGGCATTTATTGCCCATCTCTAGTTGGCCTTGACAAGATGGCGTTGAGCTGCCTTCTTGAACCACTGTCGTCCATGTGATGTAGGTAGATTCACAATGCCTTAGGGGAGGAAATTTTGACCCAGCAATGGTGAAGGAATGGTGATATATTTCCAAGTCAGGATGGTGAGTAGCTTAGAGGGGAACTGGCAGTTTGTTGGTATTCCCATGTATCTGCTGCCCTTATCCTTTTAGATAGAAGGAGTCAGGGGTTTGGAAGGTGATGCCTGAGGAAATTTGGTGAATTTCTGCAGTGCATCTTGTACACTGCTGCTACTGAGTGTTGGTGGTGGAGGGAGTGGGTGGTTGTGGATTTGGTGCTAATCAAGTGGGCTGTTTTCTCCTGGATAGAGTCAAGCTTCTTGAGTGCTGTTGGAGCTGTACCCATTCAGGCAAGTGGGGAGTATTCCTCACAGTCTTGAATTGAGTCTTGTAGATAATTGGCAGACTTTGGATAGTCAGGAAGTGAGTTACTTGCTGCAGTATTCCTAGCCTTTGGCCTGCTCTTGTAGCCACTGTATTTATATAGTTACATGGTTCATCCAGTTCAGTTTCCAATCAATTGTAAACCTCAGGATGTTGATAGTAGGGGATTTAGTGATGGTAATGTCATTGAATGTCAGGGGGCGATGGTTAGATTGTCTCTCATTGAAGATGGTCACTGCCTGGCATTTTTATGATGTGATCATTACTTGTCACTTGTCAACTCAAACCTAAATATTTTCCTTGTTTTGCTGCATTTGGACATGGACTGTTTCAGTATCTGAAAAGTTGCAAATGGTGTTTCCATTTTATTGTGTACCGTTATTACAGTTCACTACATGTGTTTATGGTTTATAGCACTTTAAAAATTGAAGCCTTTTGATAACCCTCATTAAAATGAGCTTATTTCAGCTCATCAGTGCTGAGGCATCACAGTTACTATAGCACCCATTGTGGCGAAATTGGTATATTGTGCACCTCTTTGACAGTCATCTTTCATTGGGCAACCAGGAAAAGGCAAAGGACTGACGGAATCTGGTTTAGGAAATGGCCTGAAAATGCAAGCTGTCTGTGAAATGAATCGTAATTTGAGTTTGCAAGCATGACATAATGGTGAATATAAACACACTTTCTATTACTGAATAATTTTAGAAATCTTCTAATAGAGCAGAATTGTTTGAAAAGATATGGCTATAACCATTTCTAGACTGAGGAAAAATCAGTTTTCTAAAATAGTCATTTCATAAAAAGATGTTGTTTTTGTTATTTTCCCCTAAGTCTTCTCTCATCACTGAAAAACAATGACACATACTTGGATGTGTTTCCCATGAGCAAAGCAGCCCCTTGGCAAACCCTTCACAGGCTTATCTATGAATTTTTGACTATGATTTGTTGACTATCCTATCTAATTCTATTCTGTTCCAGTTCACTGTTTCCCCACCACTCCGCCCTCTTCAGTATAAAAGTGAGATCTCAGTACCAGTGACCAGGGTAAGCTGCTGTAACTTGGCACAAATAAAGCTGTGTATCCAGGATCTCGCTGATTTGTTTATGTTTTTTAAGGAAAGATGGATTGGTTTCTGAGTTCAATAATACAGTTAAGAGGCATCAATGATCCATGGCTTGATGTAACAGTAATCCTAAACTGATCCTGTTGAACAGCAAGTTCTGAAACAAGTTAAATTTTGCATATTAAAGTTTTATTAGGGACAAATAATTGATCAAATGTAATGCTTGAAATACTATTAAGGTTAATGTAAGTTTAAAATATTTGATTTCTCATTGTCAAATTAGATTGAAATGCTGACGTGAAATGTATTTCTCGTGTAGGCCCCTTAAAAACTTCAAAGTGAAGATCCTTTGGCCTTACCAGAGGAAGAGCCACATTAGTGATGGCAACATACCTGTCAGGTTGCACAGTATATTAGAAAGCTGCAATTTTTTCAATTGAGAAACAAGAAAAACCTACCTGACAAAATGTGCACTTGTAATGTTAGGCCTTCTACCTGCACAAAATGTAGCAACATTTGAAGCAACCCTTTTAAAACTGTCAGATTGTGCTAAGTGTGGCCAGATTGTTAAATAGTGGCTTTAAATTGCTCTGTGTACTGTACACTGCTACGGACCTAGGAGGTCCTCTATGTTCTGCACTGTACTTCAGAAAAAAATAAACACTAGAGCAGTTGCAGACTTAGCTGTGTCATCTGCACAGTTTCAAAACTCAAAATATGCTAGGTGGGTGTCCAGTCTCTGGATGGCTTCCAGCTATGTCTGTCATGTCACCTCTCCCTTCCTCCTTATGTCCTTTTCTTTAAACATAAGTAGATATGCACACACAAACACAGACAGTTGGGTATGTACCAACACAGATGTGCATACACACCCGGCTCCACACATACAGACAGTATAGGTGTCAACTTAGATTTGGTGCTTGTCTCTCTGTCTTTGAATCAGGAGTATTTGAGTTCAGCCTTCATTTGCAAGACTCTGTACAATCAAAATTTTCACATATTGAGGGAGTATTGAATTGTTATCTTTTAAACTGCAACCCTGTCAGTTGTGGGTCACATAATGCCATTTGAAGAATAATGGGAAGCTCATTGTCTCAATATCACAATATCTGGGTATCTCTGATAGAAGAGGACCGGAGCCCGTGTGCAAACTAATGAACATTTATTGATTATTTCCACAATTTATTGAGATAGGCTTTAGCTGGGACTCCATCAGAACCTTCTTTCCTCAGGTTCCATCTCCGTATGATCTGACATCACTGATGATGCACTCTGGTAACTAGCATAACCAGCAGTTAGGAACTTCTGAGGGATTATTCAATTATTCCCTTTAAATTGAATCACTGTGCTGCCTCTCCAGTAGATGGAAAAGATCACACGATGCCATCTGAAGAATAGCAGGGGAGCTCTTCTGACATCTTGACCAATATTTGTACCTCAGCCAACATTACTAAACACATGAATTTGTCATTGCTGTTTGTGTGTCTTTGCTGTTAGCAGAGTGGCTGCTTTATTTACCCGCATAGCAAGATTGACGATATTTCATCGGTTTTGAAGTGCTTCTGGACATTGTTGTGTAATATCTCTTGATCAGTATGTCTTTAAGACACATGCGCATCACTGTATAATAGCAAGTGATCTGAGGTAAGATGGAGAATGAGATCTTCATACCCTCAGGACAGGTGCAATCCTACAGTGATGAGCACACCTCTTAAAGGCGTACCAACATGCTGACTAGAGCGATAATACAACAGACAACACAAGAACACAATATAAATAGAAGCTCTCTCTTTGTTTCCATATCTGCCAACAAAATTACTTACAGATGCCGTGCTCAGTGACACACTATTGCTGGGTCAGGATCCTGGTACTATGCGCACTATCACCTTCTTTATGGTGATTAGGGGTGGACAACCAATGCTGGCCGTGTTAGATTTATCAAATGAACAAAAAAGAAATTCATATATGGATGCATAGATATACTTAACAGCTCTTACCTTATCAGTACATGAGCAGATATACTTGGCTTGAGGCATATATAATGGTAGTGAGCCTTTGATGGGTGTTTGATCTAGTTAGGGGAGTTTTTTTTTGAAGCTGTAATGTTTTACTTTATTTATAATCTCTTGTACTCAGATTAATCACCTCCAAATAAATATTTCTAAATCCAATTCAAACACAGTAAAAAAAAGTCAGCAGTTTTATAGCAGCTAAAATATATTATGCTAAGCTGATTCTATGCGGTTCCCTTGTTTGGCAAAGTATCATATAAGCAACTATGACAATAATTAATTTAAAAATCTGTATTCTTATAAATTATAATCTTATAGGGGACATTGAATTACTACTGATGCCCTTGATTAATACAAATTTTAAAGTTGTTTCTTTGTTCAACTAACAGATTTCTTGTTTTCTTAAACTTGTTTTTATGTTACAATCAAATGGGATCAGTGCTTTTTACAGTTTTCTTGTGTTTGGTTTTTGCAGCTAAGTGTGTGCAAGGTCTAGGTATTGCTGCGAAAGTGAAGATGTAGTTGAACGCTAATAGTAGCTGAGGGTTACAGTCACACAGAATGGATAATAATGTTTAATCCATGAATTATATTAATTTGTGAATATTGTTTAATTTAGAAAATAACCAATCTCTTTGAGACATTTATGCTTCAAGTTACTTTTCCCCTTAAGAGAAAACAAAATATTAGAGTTAATTTCTTGATGCTAAGGGAATGCAGGAGAATTTGAACTTCAGTATACATATAAATGCATATACGTATATACAGGCGCAAGGAGGTTATTTTAAACTTGTAGAAGACACCTGTTAGACCTCAGTTGGAGTATTGTACACAGTTCTGGATGTCACATTATAGGGAAAATGTGACTCCATTGGCGTGAGTGCAGAATAGATTGACATATGTGTTTCCAGTGATGTGAAACTTCATTTATGAAGGTAGATTGAAGAGGTTGGGATTGTTCTCCTTGGAGAAGAAAAGGTGAAAAGGAGATCTGATAGAAGTTTTCAAAAGCAGGAGAGGTCTGGATTGACTAGATAGAGAGAAACTATTACTGCTTATAAAAAGAATTGAGAATAAGAAGAAACAGATTTAGAGTGATGTGCAAACATAGCAAATGTAATGTGAGAAACAACATGTTCATATAAGGAGTGATTCAGGCCTGGTATATGCCACCTGGAAGTTTAATAGAGGTAGGTTCAATTCAGCCATTCAAAAGACCAACAGATGATTATTTGAATAGAAACAAAATGCAAGGGTATGGGGAAAAGGCAGGAGAATGGCATTAAGTCATAATGCTCATTGGAGAGCCAGTACAGAAATGATGCACTGTCCGGCCTCCTTATGCACCACACCTATGTGATTATGTGAATTCTGCTAATATGGTTTTATTCATGTAACAAACTAATATAATGGAATAAGAGAGGCCAATGTCGATGCTAATTGAATCTAATTGTCACATTTGAAAGAGCATGTTAGCTTCCTATAGAAGTTTAACATGAACAACACACCTGATTCAACATGAAATGAAGTGAAATTGCTGGCTGTTGAGCACTGGTGGCATTGACCTGTGTCTATATCAGGTTGCTGCTGTCAGCTTTACAATTGTATGGATGGGGAGAAGGAGACTTTAAATGATAAACATGATTTGCAGATCGGTGTCAATTACTAAATTTCTCAAAATTGTACTGACTGAAAATTGTTTTGTATTTGATATATGTGCAGGAAGAAAGAGAATTCAAACTGATGCTTAAAACAGGAAAGCAAGATTTCCTTAGTACTTTTTATATGTCATTCACTAATCCTTTCCTCTATTCCTAGATTATGTCGTTTGAAATAGATTAACTTATAAATGTCAGCTTCGTGTTGCATAACAGAAAATGTAGGAACAAAAAGACATTTTGTAATGTTTGTGTGGTACTTTATATGCAGGTTGACAGTGCCTGCAGCTTGACATGTTACTGTGTGCACAGCACTGATCCTCATACGTTAACTTTGATTACTCTAGTCTTACAGCCTCAACACTCTGCTCTCACTGTTGACAACCACTGTTTGCTGTCAGTAACAGCCTTCTCACTCTCAGTCTTGTTTCTGGGAATAGTGTACATTTGTCTGTTCCAGATATCAAGTCCAGGAATCCTGTAGCTGCTGGCAAAATATCAGTGTGTAATTCTTGAGGGCATGCCTCGCCATTGCTGGAGGATTGAATACTCACAAAACCAGCCAAGAACATACTTGGACTATAAAGGAACTTACATCAAGTCAGATCACATATGCTATAGTACATCTACTGTATAGTACTAGGCGAAAAGCACTCATTCTTGTGATCAAAAGGTTACTGTCTTCTGCTCTTAGATTGACAATAATCCAAAATCCCTTTAGACTCTTTTCTGTATATTAGCCATCATACTTGGCAAGATTGTCTTCTTTTCCTTTATCTTGCAATAAGCCATTTGTCAGAACTTTAGTCCTTACACATTAATCCTATAATGTCTTTTGACATGCTCAATTTCTATTTTGATTCCTGAAACATTTAATTTCAGTTGCGTGCGAGCACATAGGCAAAAGTGCCTTCTCGCAGTGTACTAGCACTATAGTTGGAAAAATGTTCTGTATATGAACACCAAAACATTGTGGATTCATAGAAAAGGTCCGTGCAGGGCATGAATGAAGAGAAATTAGGGACAATACAGTAAGAGCAGGGATAGGAATGAAGGAAATCTGATACAGCAGTGCTTCAGCACATAGGCACATATGCTAAACAGGAATGAGGAAAATCAGGAACTGAAGGACAGGACTGAAATAAAGTAACAACAGTGGAATGAAAGAAATTAGAAATGATGAGGGAGAGCACGGTTTGATCGGGTGATGTCAGTACAAAGCTGAAAACAACCATAGCTGTAGCGAAATACAATTAAGACCAATGAAACGAAAGACGCAAGGATTCCAAAGCTGAAATTCATAGGGAATGATCACAATCTGGGAGAAAGGAGACTGAAACTGTAAAACTGTAATGACATGTGATGGGGGAAGGAGAGGGAAAGAAAAAACTTAGCCTGTTATGAAGTGTTGATATCTTTTTTTAAGCAATCACACTATCGTGAAATTTAAGAAAGCATCAGTACTGAATTTTAAAAATAATATTCTGCAGATACAATTTGATAGTAATAAAATGACTTCATCAGGCTAATTTTTGTTTTATTTTTCAAACAGATTCCCAAGTTCCAATGCCATTTCTAACCACTCTCTTCACAGATGATAACATCAGTCACTGGTTAATGTTAGTGTTTTTTGTTGGCAAATTGAGGATGGCCTTGCTGTAGTGTCACCACATGTTGCCTGACCTCTTTGCAAAGCTGCATTCCACAACACATGCTGGTATTAATCAGTCCTAGAGATTTCCTGTCCCAGATGTGGTTAATTTCTTAACAGATTGTTACCTCGCTGTTGTTTGTTGGATCTCAATTGGACATACCCGCCATGCTGACTTAGTTCTTTCCTGGTCCCATTGCTCGGCAACGGCTGTCAATGTTTCTTTTTGTTACACATGCCAGAAAAGACTGAATCAATGATTTTGAACATAGTAATTGTCATATATGGTGGTGCCAAGAGTTTCCCTGACCTAGCTGGCAAAAGTACATAGGAAACTAGAAATGTCAACATGAGAGGCTTTGTTTTCTCCATTTCATATTGGAAGATTTCATTCAATTTTTTTTAAATTAAGAGGCATTTTCTATATGTTGCCAGCTATTTTGCTGCTTTTCTCGAGGAAAATTGTAATACCTGGACCTCCCTGTTTCCTACTGAATATTGTGCAGCAGCAAGTGCAATCCTTTCTCCAACCTTCTAAAGAAACGGCTTGGCTAACCAGCTCCACAGGTTGGCTAATAGCTGTTGTCAGGCCAGGGGAAAATGGTTCGCTTTGAAACACCATCCTCTGTAGATGAAAGAACAAAACGAGCTGGTGATCAGAACCAGATATTAGAGGAGTATCCAATGTACCAAATGGAAGTTGTTAGTGGCTTGAAGTTTTCCATTCACATGTGTGAATAATTGGATCCAGTCTGTGAGGAAAAACCTTATGAGTGTCAATATAACATTAGGGATGTAATCTACAAGTAAAGCTGTGTTTGTTGGATCTTCTGAGTTCTTCACACTCACAGGAAATAAATCAGGATTAGCTAACTGTCAGAAAAAAGTGAGGTTTTCCAAAATGTTTTCCTTTTCTAGGACAGCAGATCGTGGGTTAAAACCCTACTTCAGGACTCACACTCTCAGTCAAGGTTGAAACTTCAAGAGGTTTATAGCATTTTCAGCGATGCTGATTTTTCAAATAGGTGTGTTAAGTCAAGACCCAATTTGCCTGTACAGTTGGATATGGAAGATCAGTTAGCAATAAAAGAGCAGGCATTTGTCCTTCTGAGACCAGCATTTATCCCTCCACCAACACCATTAACAGCAGATGAGCTGAAACTTTATCTCATTATACTTTGTAGGATCTTAGTCTGTGAAAATTGGCTGGTCCAATTCCTTACATATCAACAGCTTTATGTCAATGTGAGCACGTTGTATTCTGGGCATCCTAAGCACATGGAAGGTAAATGCCTTCTTTTTGCCATCCCCCTATGAAAGCAATGCATTTTAAAAAAGAGCAAAAGAAAGAATTTGCATCTATATAGTGCCATTCACAACCCCAGAGCGTCCCAAACTTTTGTTGCCAATTAAGTATTTTTGAAGTGCAGTCATTTTATAATTTTGTGATTGAGTTCGATGAATCTCAGCAGCATATGTGTATCTCCTGACCTTCTTCCTTTGCCACTTCCAGAGAGTGAGAGTTCAAGGGGGATTAGGGATCATGGTGGGTATCAGACTTGAATCCTGGTTTCAGCAGAAGTTAAAAGTTCTGTTACCTTTCATTTTTTTTAAACCACTGGTCTCCAGCAAGCATGGTAGCTGTAATGTTTATTTCTCTCTCTTTCCCAGTCATCAAACAGGGGTCATTTATACCTTTTCACCAGTGGTCCAGATGAGATCTGGTGACAGCACAGAGAAATAATCAAAACAAACACCCTCGTGGACTATATGGATCATAGCATATAAAGCAGTGTGTTTCCTGTGAGACCAATAGGGAAATCTCTTCCACCCCACCCTCAAAGTAATTTAACACTTTGATTGTTAAATGTGTACATTTCCAACAACAATTTTCCAACAGCCAAAAGCAATGAGAAAATGAAAATTGAGATAGAAGCATTGGGCTTAAAACATTAATGGTTAGCTGTTTTAGTTAAGTAGATATCCTGTAGTTATGTTCAATTTCCTAAGGAACAAATCAAATTAACAGAACCTCCTTAGCAAAGTAAATAGGTGAAGCAGGCATGTCAGGAACAGACTTGGAGTGACAAATGACCAATCTCATCCCATACTCTTGGAAAGATTGTAAGATCTGCTTTGAATTGGCCTTGAGGTAACCCCAGAACTAGTTAAGACAGGTTGGGTGTTACCAACTTGACCTCAATTTATGCTAAACACCCAAAGGGGCTTTAAATCCTGGAGATTGAGAAGCACACAGGTAGGCAGAAGCTATAAACTGCAAAGTATTACTGTGAAGGTAAATTTAGTACCCATAGAAAGTGCTAAAACTGAATCAGAGACCTTTCTTTCATTGACTAACAGAAGAAATGCCAATTTTAACATTGTTTGATGTATTCGCTTTCTATGACTACAGAGCTCATTTACATTACATTTATCAGGCTGTTCTGATTCCGATTGTTCTTGGACAAGGTCTTAGTTTACAAGCTAATAATCTGCCAGCTCAACTCCTTTTTAATGATGACCTGTAGACGGTGAACAATTTCCAGCTGATATCTCTTTATGTTCTATCATTCTCCTGTAAATTATGGTTTGAGTGTTGCAGTTAGAGCTTAGTTGCTCCCCTGATACTGTGTGTAGGTATCTGTTTCCCTCAGCTAACACTATGATCATTGTCAGCACACAGTTCATGAGAGCTGCTGTATGCTTGAAATAAAAAGAACCTCTTGACAGTTTAGATTTCTGGGACAGCTCATTATTAATTTCTAGATCTTTGAAGAAGCTTGCCATTTTGATACCTATGTTACTGCCTGAAAACTATTACAACCATTTTTTTGTCCCTCAGGAAATCTAATTTCCAATGTATTTGAGGCCTAACTTTTCCTTTCTGGTATTGCGCGTAAAAACTTTGTGTAAGTCTTGTCTTTATTACAAATTGTATTGTCAGTAAAATTTCTGTTTTTTTTTACGTAATATTCATTTCAAATATGAACTGTCCCTATCAGTCCACGTGTAGACATCATGCTCACAAATGTGAAACCTCTCTGAATTTTGTGTTGTACAACAATGGATTCAACTGTTGGTGATTACTGCTGTGGCATAGAAGCTGAAGAATTCAAATCAGTACATAAGAGGAGTCATTTTATGAAATTGCATTCCTCAGTGGAACTTCACCCCCTGAGGTGCTTAACAGGAATCTAAATGTGTACTCTTCCACCAGCACTCTCCCCCTCATCAGCTTGTCACAATATTTAAGTCTGGTACATATTTAAGAATATTGACCTGTGTATGGTTTTTCCTCTGGTAATTTGATATGCCAAATAAACCTCCCAAATGCAGGCTTGGGTCTGATAACCTGTCAGCTTGCAATATGTTTCTCTACATTCAAGCCGACAATATTTTTGTAAAGATCAGAACACAGGAAACAGTATGAACTCAGAATATTCTGAAATATGGAATGAAAAAAAAACTTGATAGATATCCAGTGTAACGAGTGGTCATTGGAAAAAAAAGGCCTGAATAAAGTTAGCAATTGTGCCAATTAAAACATACTGAAGAAGCTTCTAAATATGTTCATAATTATACTGCCAGATGCATAAATAATGTAAACCATGAGAGAATGCTTGCAATAACATTTATGAATCTTATTTATGACAATCTTGAAAAAAAGTTAGGTTGCGCAAGGCAATGCATACAGAAGGAATGTTAAAATTGATTTGTTTCTAGTTCATACAACCGATGTTGTAGGTCATTCTGATTTGAAAATTCAAGAACCATATAAGTACTCCGCAGGAGATAACTGGACAAGGGTAGGGAAGGAAGCAACTGGGAGGATTAGGAAGAGGTGAGGAAGGGAGAGAAGAGGCAGGGAAGGATTGTGTGAGGAGAAAGAATAGCATAGGTGATGAAAGATTAGAGCTAATGAAATGTGGCAGGAGGATAATGAGATGGACGAAGATGACAGAGGATGGAGGAGAGAAATTGGGCATGGGAGAGAAGGAGCAAAAAGGAGGGGGTTATGGAACATGTGGCAGTGGGAAAGACGGATGACAAGTTAGAAGGGACAGTGTTGAATTATGGGTAGCAGAGAAACAGGGTGTGGGTTTGTGTACTATAGTACCACAGGGGGTGGAAAAAATGTTGGAACTGAGTTAGTGGTTTCGGGGGCATGGTGACTGAAGAATGGACCACAGGACCTTCAAAGATAGAATGTGGAGCGTGAATGAAAGAGAGGTGAAGAATGGTACAGGCAACCTCGTGATCCATGAGGAATGGACATTCAGGCAGCTGGAGTTTAAACTGTAAGCTAGCAGTGAAAGGGCAAATTCATTCCTGGACTGGGATGTTCATGTGTTGGATCCAGTCAGGACTAGTGATGAGCCCAATATGGTCCAAAGGCCTCACATCAAAAAAGATGGGAGCAATTAATATTCAAATATCTAATAAAAATTGGATGGGTATGGTTAAGAGGAAGTGAAAAACTTTATTCAGCAGAGAGGATTGTACAATATTGAGGTGGGAGTTAGGATGTGCAGCTTGATCAGAAAGAAGTTACCAGTGGGGTCAGAGGTGTTCCTGGGACTAGTTAAAAAAAAGGTGGTTTAGTTTTATACAATAGATCCATTTACTTTCACTTAAGCAGGGATGAAGATTTATTAATCGCAATTTATTCAATGTTTGTTTCAGAACATTAGATACTTTTTAAAACAGTAATTAATTCTATCAGTGATACACTGTGGTTAAAGCCAAATAATTCCTGCAATGGTGTTTAGCACCTTCATAGAGCGTTTACGCTCTTTCTTCAACATTGCTTTCTTCAACATACAGAACCAGCAATGAATGTAGATATTTCAACGTTGCAAAGGCCTTTCATACCGCCACCTACAGGTATAACTGGTATTGCACCCAAACCTTGACACTAAAACGTGCCAGAAATGAAGGTGCTTTCATAAAAAGCCTGACTTCAGAACGTTCAATGCATATATTTGTTAGTTTTTGCGGAAAGGTGCTTGTAATAAATAGCAAATGCAATACTGTGAGCCACAATATTGTTTTCAATGTGGTCTGTGAGATGGAAAATTGAATTTGAATGTGATTGTGCAATCAGGAAATATTGTTTTGGAATTATTCTTTATTTTGCTTACTCATATATACAGAAAGGTTCAGTATATTAGTCCAAGCAGCACTACCTGATTTATCTGGGAGTTGTGCTTAATTCATTCAGAATGTGGCCATAGTTGAGTGATCCTTGCACATTTTATAGATGGACTTAGAATGTGTCAATAAAGTGGCATAATGAAACATCAAATTAACAGCTTTAATAGTATGTAATTATTGGGGTAATTTGAGACAGTGTTCTGCTTGTCAACTTGAAACGATGCATCCTATTGAAATGACGTTGTCCCCTTTTCTTTGAGGATGCTGCAGATCATCAGTAATAGCTAATGTCTTGTTTGGTACTTCTCTCCATTTAGCATTTCTTATGTAAGCTGTTTTTGAAAAAAATCTTTGTTTCTGTCATCACTATTTATCTGTTATTGTTATCTGCAGTTTATATCTCGATACAGTCAGTGTCTACGAATGGGCCATTGCAATACCTGTCATTAAGCTGGCCAGAAGCTTTTTTAAAATCTGCTACTTGGTTTTCCTTCCTTTTTGTTTAAGCTATCTGCTTTCAGAAGAGATTTTAATGATGTGTGCTACAAGTTGATGCTTTTAAAGAGTTAGTTACTACTTGTAAAATTCTCATGAATTTAACAAACTTTAACAATTAGAAAAGTTATTCAGCCCAACAACCTTGTTCCATTTTAAATTCTGAAAACTAAATGCTGAATCCTGACTAAAGCTGAAGAATAAGATTAAATTCTGTTCATATGCTTAGAGATTTGAAGCAGTGTTTCGCTTAAGATGTTTCTGATTGTGCTACTGATAGTGGCTCCCATTCAAATGGGGTGTCTTCATATGGTGCACGTTTGCAGATGACTGAAGAGGCCAATCCTTGAGAGGCAGGTCCTGCCACAAGTGCTGCATGTGAAACCAGTGGGTGTTGTGAGTTGTTGTTTACAGCATTGGTGTCTGTTGCCAAACTGTAACCACTGGCCATCATGATGATGCATACCAGCCCACAGGAGGTGTCACCATTTTCGTTTGTGGCTAGCTAGTGACTTCCAGATGTGATAATTGATGTCTAAGGCCCTCACATTGTGCTTGCAAGCATCCTTAAAGTGGGACTTCAGGCATCTTGCAAGTTGTATGGTACCGACCCAGGCAGAAGATCCTTGGTTATGTGATAGTCTATCATCATGCAGATGTGGCAGAGCACCCACAACCTCCTCTGTTTGATGTGTGTTAACAGTGCTGAGAGCTCTGCCTTTGAGAGAATTGCTGTATCTGTGACTTTTTCCAGGATATATGCAGAATGCTTTGCAGACTTTGAAGATGAAGATTGTTGAGATTTTCTCAGCAGCTTGTTGTATTGTTGTAAAGTGAGAATAACTTACTTGCTGATAGCAAGCTTGAGACAACTGTGCATCGGTGCACCGAACCCAGCAAATTTATTCTAATAGTCTCTGCATCAGCTTTAAGCTTTCATGGCGATAGGCCAGTTATTGTTAAGTTGTGAATTGCTTTGTGCTGTCTGACTATGCTTGAAACTTTATTTTCATGCTGATTTTTATTCTGTCCTTAACTTTCTTTTCAAGTAGTTCCCCTTCCCTTCCTAAGTGCTGAAGACTGTTCCACGGGCAACAGTAGCCTTCTTGTATCTCACGCAAGGAGACTATTGTTCATATATAAACCTTGGCTGTGAATACCAATAAGATATTCAAACATAGGGGAAGAGTGCAACATTATTGATCCTGTTCATATGCTGTATCTGCAGGTACAAACTCTCTGAATGGATCAGTAGATAAAGACAAAACATGATCTGTAGTCTCCGGTTTGATCCTGAACCTGTAGCGAACTACCTGATCTAGCTAGATCAGCAGAGTGAAAGCTGCAATTGGCTTCTTTGTCCCAAAGTGAGGAAAAGAAAAACAACCCATATCTTTCCTTATCATCATGATCACAGGATTTGAGCCACAAACTCTCAGGTAGGGATGCTGAGTGAGAAGAGTCTTGGGATCAGCTATGATTTCCTTCATGGTCAAACATACTGACCTATTTATGAGGAGGTAGACAGGGTTTGCAGTTGCATGGGGAAAATCTGGCATAAGACGATAAGAAATAAGAACAGGAGTAGGCCGCTCAGCTGCCCTTGAGCCTGCTTGACAATTCAATAGAATCATGGTTGATCCAACACTCCTCACATCCTCTTTCCTGCATTTTCCCTGTAACCCTTGATTCCCTACTGATCAAGAATCTTTCTAATTGACCTTAAATATACACAAGAACTCTACCCTCACAGCCCTCTGTGAGTAGAAATTCCTCCTCATCTCAGTCTTAAATTGGTGTCCCTTTATTCTGAGACTGCACTCTCTGGTTCTAAGCTGTATCATGAGAGGAAACATCTTCTCCGCATTTACCCTGTCAAGGCACTTAATATTTCACTATGTGTCAATGAGATTTGTCTCGTTCTTCTAAACTCCAGTGAGTAGAGACCCAACCTGTTTAGTCTTTGCACAGAAGACAATCCCTACATACCAGGGAAAATCCTTGTGAACCTTCTTTGGACTGCCACCAATGAAATGATATATTTTCATTACGGGACCAAAACTGCTCCCAGTACTCCAGATATGGTGTCTACAGCATCTCGTACAGTTACAGTATGACTTCCCTACTCTTATACTCCAAACCCCTCCCTCATTGAAATAACAATCAACATTCCATTAGCCTTCCAGATTACCTGCTGTACCTGTGTCTAGATGTATGGAAAGAATAGTTCCGGACAAGTAGAAGGGCCGATGGAGTGAGAAATTGGAGCTTGGAGGTGGAGGATAGAGCAAGAGTTCAGGATTTGGATGGTGGGTTTGAAGTTTCATGATCATGACAGGGAGTAGGCAGGCTGCAATCAGCAGAGAAGAAGCTAAATGATTCCTTGAGAGACCTGGATGAGGTCCTCTTGTATTCCTCTAGGACTGCTGTGTAGGTTACTTAGATTCTTGAATTGGTAACTCCCACCTCCTTTTTGCTTTTGGGTTTCCCAAGCACTGGGAAACTCATAGAGTAACTGCTGATGTTAAATCAGGCTCCTGTTTGGACTGTGGGAGTTAGATAAAAATATGTTAAAGCAGTAGCTATTCTCTCCACAGCTAGACACTTGCATAGCATGAAAACTGCTCCAAGTTTGTCTCTCCATCCCAGTAGAGATGTATTTCTCACTTTTAACCCCTTTGATCCTCTTCCATCTTCTGTGAGGTTTAATATGAAGGTGACAGTTTACCACAAGGACTGAGGTTTCCTGTGAGCAAGTTGGTGTTTGCACTGAAGGAGAAAGCAGAAATTGAAGGGAAGAAATTAAGTACAGCTGGTTAATACCCCTGTCTATATGTTGTGTACTGCTAATAAACAAATGTTATAAATACAGTTTCCAATGAGGAAATGCCTGCTGAGCACAGATCAATGCAACAGCGGTTAATGTGTTGTTTATGAGATGTACTTCTTTGGTGCTTGACATCCAAAATGATCACATATAAATCTCTTTCCTTGCCATGAGTATAGAGAGCTCACCTGTTGTTGGTCAGCCCCTTGGCACAGTGGAAGTGAGGCATAATGATCATGTTTAGAGTGCAGAATTTTGCAGTTCAGTAACTTTATTGGGTAGTTAGACATGTCACAATACGTTTGATGTCATTACATGCTCATGAACCATAATCTCACCATCTGCTAATTGTATTTCATTACTGCAGTGAGAGGAGCAGAGTGTGATGACCTGTTTTACTATAATTCAGAGCAGGAGTGCTGTGGAGGATGTCAGAATATTTTGGGGTAGATTTTATGATTCAGGGCTCCCAATGCAGAATTTCACATATCAAGAGGGCAGGAGGGACTTCTCATCATGGAGATGAGTGCATTTGTTTTGTGGTTCCTCCTGGGTGAAACATTTTGTACGCAGATCCATAGCCATTTGTTCTTCTGTTGTCTGAAGGCCATAAACATTAAATTTGCCATGTGCCAAGTATTTCCTTTCAATGCTTCTAGCTAAGCTATAAAAGAAGGTTAACGAAGCATTGCCTGATGCTCATTCCTTTATTGCTTAGCTTGTCTGGCATACATTTAGGTGCCTCTGTTTCTGGTATTCTCCCTCGTTTAACTATGTCCCAAAAACTGGGATTGGAACAATTAAAATAAAAGGGGGAGGTGTCTCTGTAGCCCATGTTGCACAGATCTGTCAGGAGATCGGCGAGACTCCTTGCTGCTCTGTTAAGAGTGATTGACTGATGTGAGGACTCTGATACCCATCTTCTGGGTCATTTTTTTAAGTTTTTTAAGTGGTTGCCTCATTATTTGGAATTATTTTAGGTTACAGAGTTTGGTTCAGTGAGCTCAATGATCTATTTTTAATTTTGAATGAACCCCATTTGGAAGAGTTAGGGTAGAATAACTATGATAAGATGAAGGATGAAAAGCAATGACGACAGAACTTAAAGGACCGTCTCTTCCCTTATGGGATCTAAAATTATACATCAGCTCCAAAACAAAGGCAACAAAACAAGTTGGAAAATCAGACTAACATGATGCATTTAAATGTGGGAACATACAAATTATGAGCAGAGTAGGGCATTCGGCCTATTAAACATGCAATGCCATTCACCAAGATCATGGTAATCTGATTACCCAAATTTCCAACTCATCCTGCCACCCTTTTACTCCTTTACTTATCTCTCTACCTCTGCTTTCAAAGTATTCAAAGATTCAGCATCGACCTTCTGAGGAAGAGAGTTCACGAACTTCTGAGAAAAGAATTTTCTTCACTTCTGTCTTAAAAGTCTTACCTGTTATTTTTAAACAGTGACCAATAATTCCAGATTCTAGAAGAGTAAAGATCCTTTCCACATTCAACCTGGAAAGACCTCTCAGGATCTTATATGTTTCAATAAAGTTATTTCTTACCCTTCTAAACTCCAGATACAAGCCCAAACTCTCCAGCCATTTCTCATGAGACAACTCACCCATTCAAGGTATTAGTCTAGTAAATGTCTCTGAACCACTTCCAATGCAGTTATATCTTTCCTTAAAAAATTAGATCAATACTGGACTCAGTACTTCAGATGTGTCTCACCAATGCCTTTACAACTGAAATATAACCTCTTCTGTATGCAATTGTCTTCACAATATTTAATAGCCTTCTTTTAGCTTTCCTAATTATTTACTGAACCTGCATATTGACCTTTTACGCTTCACAAACTAGGACACCCAGATCCCTCTGCATCTTAGAATCTGGATCCCTCTGCATCCACCCTACAGCCTCTGCTCTCATCCCGACAAGCTGAAAGAACTCAAGCCTGTTGGTAAATTACAAAGGCAAAGACTTATGCGCTCCTGCACCTTGGGTCCCCCTATCAGCCTCAACTGCAGCCACACTCCCCTGTCCTGAACTACTAATCTAATCCCTATCCTAAGATGTGAAACCACCTCCTACTGTAAAATACCAACCTATTTTTCCCCTTTTCTGAGGTGTCAGTGTCTGCAGCTTGGTCTCCAGATCAATAATTCGATGTCAAAGTTCCAGGAGTTGTAAGCACTTACAGCAGACATTTTTGCCCTGGATCACCCTGGCATCCTGAAGTTACTACATGCAACAGTCATGACACAACATCTGTCCTACCATCCTTAGTGTGTTTTAATTAAGTACTAATTATTTTATTCATCATTTTCCTTTATTTATTTATTTTATTAACCCAAACTCCAGTTCCTGTTCTATTTTAAACACTAGGGATCAACAAACCTTAACTCTTGCTCACTAAACAGCTAGTTTGTTCCCCTGTAGTAAAGTAAAAAACAATTCTTCCTGCAGGGTGAAAAGGTTAGATAAAGCGAAGAAACACCTCCTTTCCCTCTTCACTGAATACCCTGACTCACCCAATTCTCAGCACTCTGTTCAAAGTTTAACTCAATGAAGTGTGGATTTACAGGCTGTGGAGCAACTGTTGTGTTTCCATTTCTTTAATGTTATACACTAATATACCAGTGATTCATCAAAACTCAATGTCTCAAAATCATATTGGCAGATAAATACATTTATATGGCATTCCTTCATCTTTCATTTAACAGTGATATTAAACTATAATAACTTCTGTGCTTTATTTTTGGGTATCATATGAATGCCCAAAAGCAGTAATTTATACCCTTAAAAAGTTTAATGGTAAAACAAAAAAACTGGAACCTAAAATTTTTAAGTTAGTTTATTATTTTGCTGATAAGATTTTGGCACAACTTATAATTTGTCACTCTATTTAAGTCTATCTAGTTTAGTGAGGTACATGTCAGTGGGTCTCAATTATAGTCTTTTCAATCCTAAAGAGGTTGTGATCTCAAGCCACACAATTAGACAGGTGCTCGTGATCCAGGCTGATTCTGAGCTGTAGAATGAAGGAGAGCTGCATTCTTAGTGCTATCTTATTTGTGATGAGATATAATGCCAATTCCAGCCTGCCTGATCCAGTGAATATAAGGAACCCCATGACTTTACTTGATGATGATTAGGTTTTGTCATTGTATCTTGGCCAATACTTATCCCTCAACCAACATCACGTGATCACCTGAGACAACAAGGTGCAGGGCTGGATGAACACAGCAGGCCAAGCAGCATCATAGGAGCAGAAAGGCTGACGTTTCCGGCCTAGACCCTTCATCA
>NC_063332.1:97193680-97206978 GCF_021869965.1 Rhincodon typus | reverse complement strand
CAAGGGTCTAGGCCCGAAACGTCAGCCTTTCTGCTCCTATGATGCTGCTTGGCCTGCTGTGTTCATCCAGCCCTGCACCTTGTTGTCTCGGATTCTCCAGCATCTGCAGTTCCTACTATCTCTGATTCACTTGATCACCTAGATTTTTATCTCATTACTGTTTGTGTGATTTATATACAAATTTAATACCCTGGTTCCTTACACAGCCACTATGGCACTTCAAGGAGAATTGACTAATCCAAATGAATTAACAAACATTGTGAGGACAGGACTGGTCCTATATAAGTGCAAGTTCTTTCTTTATGATGTAATGCAGCAGATATAACAAAACTATTTACGTATATATGAGCATTCAATGCTCCTGCAAAATAGGTGACATTAAAATATCAGCCGTTTGTTTTCTTTGGGAACACGGTCCAGAGTCCTGTAAATTAAATCATTTTCTACACACAGGGTATGGTATACTCATTTTAAAATTGGGAGGAAATGACACTAGAAGGCAGCTAAACATGTTTTTATTGCTGTAGTCAATTTGGATATTGCCTAAGACATTCTGAAGTTGTCATTGTGCAAGTCTTCGCAAAAAATGAAGAACTTTGTACACTAAAATTATGATCTATATTTATGTGTCAACATGAATCCAACATTGGTGGAAGATGTGAAGTTGAAGCAGCTAAGAGGTTAGGCTCAGGGTTGTGTTGTGGTTTATATAAGTCTATCATGTTGACTTTGTCTATTTTTCTGGAAGGAAACAATTTTCATTAAATATTTGTTTGCTCCAGTCCTTTGTCCTCACTCCTTCTGAGGAAGCAATTTATGGTCAGTGCTAACCAGCAAGAAGCCCGCTTTCCCTCAAGATCTTACTGATATTTGAAAAAACCTTACTGGATTAAAGGCACTCAGGCAAGCACTCGCTGTAAACTTGCAGGCACAGCCTGACAGGTCTAATCTGTGCGCAGCCAGTGATTGAATGGCTCCAGGGCAGTGCAAGCTTGTAATACCTACAGGATCAAGCAGTCTTTTAATCAGGGAGCAGGCTCAGATTTTTCATTTTGCCCACTAATATTTTCAGTATCTACGATCTTCCAATCCTCTTTATTTAAAATGAAACACATTCTCAATAAATTCCCATTTCATTTTTTTTTCAAAATTCTCTTTAGAATGCAGAAACTACTCACCTATTTACTAAATTTTCTCTGGAACCTTGTGCTGGTTGAGCACAGAATGGACAAAGCTGAATTTATTAAAAATACTTACCCAGATTTCACTCGACATGCTATTAATTATCAGTCGGAACATTCCCTTTTTTCTTTTTGTTTTGTTGTTGCTGTACTTTTCTGATATTAAGTTACGGAGCTCTAGCAGAATCTGTCTTTCATTCACTGCATTTTGTTTGGCAGAGAAGAGGAGAGCAGCTGATACCTTGAGCTGCACATAGTCATGGCAACAGGTGTGTGGCTATCAATTTAACACATATCTTGCTCTGCAATCCCATTTTCTACGTGAAGAAGCTTCCAATTCCCAGGATTCATACCTCTGCTGCTCAGTGCAGTTTGCTGATGTTTCATTCCAGGAAATAATTCCACATTCATGGATTGCTGCCACTGAGCAGAAATTGCTTTTACTGTTTCTTCATTTATCAGTGAAAAGTAATGGATAGGGAAAATGTGTCTATCCTCAGAATGCTGCATCATGGTAGCTATTCCTTCAATGCTCCCACAACCGTTTCTGCTCTTTTGTCTACCTATTACGTGGACAGTGACCTGGTGATTGGGATACAGGTTCAGCAGAGTGGATGAAGCAGACAACCTCTCACCCCAATTTATCTGACTTTCCCTCTACTTGGTAAAGGTCAGTGCCCAAGTAATGAAGGAAAAAATGACCCCAGTGCTTTTAAAAGTTCTCACTGTTTACCCTGTGCACAGTAGAAACAAAATTAAGGTAAAAAAGGTAAAGAGAGTGAGTCTAAACAAGAAATATTTGTGGTTTCAATGAGTGTTTCCCAAAACACTCCTTTATTCGATGATGGTGCAAAGTGAGTGATGGCTAAGAGAATGAGTGAGGAGGCCAGAGATGCACACTGGTTGAACCAGTGAGCCAGGTGTTTGTCCCTCTAGGCAAAGTGTCTTTTTCATAGCATTGTAATAAAAGGTGCTTGTGTATTCCAAAGTGTAGCATTGAAGTGCAGAATCATATTGTATATGGATTGGAAATGTGGCATTGGTATGCAGTGAGATAGGTAAGTGACTGATGCTAAACTCTGTGGGTGGTGGGAGCAGGAGGTAGCTGTTCATGGAGTATGCTGTGAGATATTGGAGACTCCCTACTAAGACGGATGCCTGGAGAGGCAACATGAACCGATCAAGCGGAAGTCAATTCAGTTTTTGAAACTGAACAGGGAGGTGGGAATTCTGCTAGTGTATGGTGAAAAGCCAATTTGCAGCTATTTGCATGCCATTAGTATGTAATCTTGCCTTATTAATATGCAATTTCCCATTTTCCACACTGCTGCATAGAAGCCAGACCCTGACACTCTCTGTCATGAAAGTCAGAGTGTGTACCTGATAACCAATGAGTGATCCCTCTAATTTTCTTACCGGCTGCAACGTCCTCCAAGACCTGTTCACGGCAACACCTTCTGGAACCGGAAGTCAATGCTGCACAGTTTAGAGGGAATGTTGCTGGAGACTTCATTCGGCTGCTTGCTTCTCCAGCCCTCCAGCTTACACAGCAGTCACCAACGCCTCAGGGTACACTCCACAGGTAACAACTTCCCATACCCAGGATCCACAGAGGTGCACTTGTATTTGGCCACATCACCTATGTGCCCTTGTTGCTTTTGGCTCCCTTCCCACTACTTGCACAATGAAGGGCAGCTCCTAGCTGGCAGTGCTTAACCTGGTGCAGGTCTAGGCTTTAAAGCTGGTGTTGGTGCTGGGAATCCTGAGTGATCCCAGCTTTGTTGGAGTACTTCCATCTCTGGTGAGATGGAAGATAACATGAACAGGGCAGCATGGAGGCAAATTGCTGAGAATAATGCAGCTCATAGAGAGAAATCCTCTATGAATCTTTGAAAATTGGCACTTGGCTGATTTCTGATAAATTTCAGCCCTTTGTATGGAGCTTTTATCTTTTGCTGCATCAGTTTGAGGAATTCACTGTTGTCAGTGAGACTCTGAAGAAATAGTGCTAAACCCAAACAGGCATGAAATCAACTGTGTTCGTTGCCAGATCAGCTGTTTGCCTAACCCCTTGTGAGTAACTTTTGTGAATGGGACTCGAACAGGTCATTGTCTGTGAGACAGTTAGCACCTATCCATTTCAAGACTTGTGCTCAATATTGTGAATGTTTGTCTTGCTCCTCCTGTACATTGTTTTAATAACATCAGAATCATAAACCTGACAATACCTTCTCCGCAGTAGATTCTTAATAGCCTAGTGAGTGGTCCTAAATGATTCTAATATGAAAAGTTCCATGCTCAAACTCTGGCTTCATGTGCAAGCCACAATTGGCCATGGCAACTTAGAAGGCCAGCATTTGGCAATAATGCCCACTGTCTGAGGAGAAAGATATAATCAATGAAGATTACTATCTTGGCAACTCTTGCTAGAGAGTGTACATACGTGGCCCAGATGAAGGCGGGATCAGACTTCAATTTTTGCCCCTTGTACAAAATAATCTACCAGCAAATATTATTGAGGCACAAATAATAGAAGTAACTTCTTAGATGATGCTGAGGATTATTGAACCATGACAAGAATGAGTTAGCGCCTTATTTCAAAATTGGGAGAAATTTCTCCATTTGAACGATGCAGTACGTTAACGAACATTACAAAAGCATTGACACCTATTGATCTTTCCCTCCATTTAGATATGTCTGTTTATCCATCAGGGTGTTCCTGTAATAACTGTAGGTTAATTGAACTCAAATTATATGTCAAACTTTGAGGGCTTAAGACAAAAATGTTGTTTTAACAGACTCCCTAAAGAGATGCTTTAAAGTTTGTGGTTGCAGTGTTTGCTTTCCACACACATTTCTTTAAGATTAGTTCTGAATTACTTGTTGAACAATACCTGTCACTTACATGGCAATCCAGATATTTAACGTGAAACTTAATGGAACTGCCTACAGTTCTGCTAATAGGAAAGAAGCAATAAGTCCATTCCATAGTCTGAAAGCTGTTGTGCCATGATGACTTAACCGCAAATGAAATTACGGAGAATTGCCGTTGGACTTCAGCCACATTACAAAACCAATTTAATAACAGCCTAATTTAGAGTCATTGAAATTTGCAGAAGAGGAGGCCAGTCTGCTCAATGTGTTTATCATGGCTCTTTACAACAGCCACTCAAATAGCTGTCCTCTGCTGCTTTTTCACTGCAGCCTAGCCAGGAGAAAACAACTTCTTGCTATCTATTCTGTCAGCCCCTTTCGTATTTTCTCCCTTATCTGGCCATCAACCTTGAAATCTTCAGGATGGTCTTTTTGACATAGCCCTAGACATAACTTTTATACATTTTTAAGATACCCTGAGACCAGGGAAGATGTAGGAGCTCTTTGGCCATGCTTCATGTGGCCAGCACTTAGACAAAGCGGCCAGGAAAAGCAGTCCCTTAGAGGAGATGAAAAGGAAACATTGGAATAATTTATAAAACAGAACAGGAATGCTCATGTTATCTTACAGTACCATAGACTCATAGCTGATATTCCACTAATTTCTCCTTTGATTGATGATACCACCTTCAAACTTTTTCATTCTTTCAAGGGGTATGTGCACCAGGTTTTGTAGTGCCCATTCACAGAGACAAAGAAAGTTACAGTTAAGACCTATGTTTATTGAAACAAATGTTTCATAGTTGGGAGGGCAATCTGATCTTCTAGAAATGTCCATGCATGTATTTTCAGCTGAGGGCCAGAGCATGAACGGTGCAGAGACAGCGATGGTCAAATAGTCTGCTAAAATGCCAGAGTTTGGCTAAACCGTGAATGACCACTTGGATCAGATACTGGGGACAAATACTGGGCTGCTGATTCCCAGGCTGGGTGGAATCTTGTACCATCCTCTGTGGTGAGCTCACTAATGGGGCCTGCAGAGAGCTACCCCTTTTCCCTTGTTGCCCTTTGCCCCCTGCCTCCATTGTAATTTGCAACCTTTGACCCTCTTCCCAACAATGCTCATTCATGCCTACTTCCCTCCACAATCCACAGCCTTTGGTAATTGTAGTACCAGTGGGTACAGAAGGCTTACATGTGTCTGACTGGCCAACAGCTCTCAGATGGCACTACATCCCCAGGTTTCTTGATGCTGGAGACAGCACTGCCACTCTCCTGATAAGTGCCTGTCTGGCACAAAATGCAGTTGGAATTAAAGGTGATGTAGGGCACACACTGTCTTTTGATTTAGTGGTTTACACATCTGTTGCCTCTGCAAGATTTCACATGATATCATACTCTGGAGTGATTCGTTGCTTTCAAGGTAAGGAAGAAAGTTGAAAATCAGATAGATGAATATGATACTGTGCCTAACAGTTGGACCTAGCAAACACTGCTGTCATGGCTGATAATGAATGATCTGTTTTCAATTTCAGTGAGAAAGAAAACAAACGTGAACACATAAAAAAAACGTGTTTTTGCTCTATTTGGATATAATTAGCTAAAACTTTCTTCCAAGGCTTATCTGTACCATTGCCAACATGAAAACATCACCTTGGCATGGCGGTAAATAAGGAGGAATTTTGAAGACAAACATCGTCCTGTTTTAAGATTTTGTGATTCAAATTACTATACTAAACAGGTAGATAAATTGTTCCTCTTCTAGAAGAAACTTCTAGAAGATTACTAACTCTGTAACCACACAGTAAATTATGATTTCCTGTCAATGCTGTGTGTGTGCAATAGTATCTCTGATACCTTCAAATTTCAACACAGTCACCTGCAGTTCTCTCCCATTATTCTGCTTTGAGGAGATGATATTACTTTCAGAGGTCAGAGATATAAGTTGATAACAGTGTTGTGGCAAGTTGACTGCAGTGTAGATTGCATTTGTATTCTTCTATCAACAGCCTTAATAAAGCCTCTTGTCTATCTGTCTGCTGATACTGGCCACAACAAGTAACAATGTGGCAGCTGAAATATCAACTGACTCTCACACAGAACGGGTTTTAATTTATCTGGTTTTTCTGTGTTTTATGCTAATTTCTCTTTTCAGGGGTGGGGGCATCTTTATAATGTTCACATTTGTTAAACCGATTTTGGGTGAAAACTTCAGCTGTGTGAACTTACTCTTTATTCTAAAGATGTTGAATGAAATATGATTCTCACATTAAATCACTCGTAAAAGCTAGACTCCGCAAATGTACCCTCACTAGACAGGACCAAAGAATAGAGAAGATGAACAATAGCATATGAAAAATAGTCCTTTATATGTCTGAAAAGTGCAGCTATTCAGCAGGACATACAGAAAATACTGATATCTATGAAGCTGGAAAAGAAATTAGTCCTTCATAATCTCAGTACATGCCAAAGTACTTTATATTGTTGGCAATGAAACTTTAAAAGGTTGTAATGTAGGAAATAAAGCCATTAAGTTGTCCAGTCCTGGAGTTTACAAGTTCTGTGTAGGATCCTTGTTTGGTGAGAGATATAACAAAAACTGAAGTGATCCAACACATGCTGCACAATTCAGCAAGAATTGGTATGGGACATAAACCTGAGCAACATCCTCAACCAAAGATCGGGAATGGTAATCACCAAAGCAAAGGAGGAAGACAAATAAACTGAGCGTATTTGTACAATATGGAATGGACTGGTGGGAACTGACAGTATCTGGTGCCCTCTGGAATGACAGAACACAAGGTAGTCATCCATGCAAACTACTAAGACCATTAGTTTCCAAGGCAGTGTGTCAGTAAGTATTTCCTGAGGACACTCCTGCAATGGAGCAAGTTGCCGAAGGAAATAGTCACAGCTCCATTACTTGAACACCATAAGTCCCGTTTTACTATTGTTTCTGAATATCAGTTAGCATCAGGACTACTGTTTAAACAAATAATGCCCAATTTAGCTAATACTATCCAAATGAATGTCGGTGGAATGTGGATATTAGTCTGTGATGTTGACACAACAAAAGCAGAAGCAAAATTTGTTTGGAACAAGATCCCCCAAATCATGACGTGAATGTGATCAAATCATCTGTTTTAATTATGTTAGTTAGCTATAAATATGGGCTATTATAAATATAAATGTACAATTATTATAAATATATATTTATTATAAATATACACGTGGACATACTGGGGTGAACTGCCTTACTCTTTGCAAAATTGCCATGGGATCTGTATTGTACATCTGAGAGGAAAGATGAGATCATATTATTCCAATAAACATCACCACTTTCAGGAGAAAGGAACAAATTGGAAAAGAAAAATGTAGTCAGTTTTTTTGCCATAAAACATCACATTTATTTTATTTTCTTTAATATATTTTCTTTTGTATATTGTTAATACTTACATGTTAAGGACAGAGGTAAAGTCATTTATAGGAATTTGTTCTGTTTAATTTAGTTGTTTATTTTATTGTACACATCCTGCAGGAGAATGTATTTACAGCTCAATTACTATATCACTTTATTTTAATAGGATATAAAACAAAGTGTCAGCTTTTCCTTGGGATTGGAAGCTCCAGCTAGCAATGTAGCTGTGCAGTGCAGAAAGATTTACAGACTTGAGACCCAAGGCTGTAAAATTAAGGAGAATTCACCTGGCTATGACCTGAAAAGTAATTCTAAATGCTGACAAGTCAGCCTGTTTAGTCATGAAGCTGGGGACCAGAGGAGGCTTCTATTTAGTACTGCAGTGAAAAAAAAATTCAAAGAGCTAAGATTGAATAAGCAGAAAGCCACCTTATTAAAATTTAAAGAAACAATCCACAATATTGAGCTCCTGGAGATCTTCACTTGTCTGAGACCAGTGCATGTGGAGTGAGGGGGTCAGCCTAAGTGACACATGTAATGGAGAGCTGAAAAGACCTAACTGAAGGTTAAGAAAAGATCTACTTGATATTGAGCGGTGGAAAGTCCATGTGCAAGGTTATGTAGACATCAGCTGATGGAATATGGAAGCTAAGAGCTAAAGACCGATCCATGTAAGTGGTAATTAGATAGGAGGATTGCCAGATTTGAGAAGCTCATGTTTCCCTAATTAGTAACTCAGGATGTTAGAAGTATTATCATCTCCAGTTTCATGTTTCATTTCTCTTTAATATAAATGTGCACAAGTGATACCTGATGTAAATCAAAGCCTAGTGTTCCATACTTAGTAAAATATTAGTAATTTTGGAAAGATGGACTGAAAAGAAAATTAAGTGGAGCAGATCTGTTAATATAGGATTAAGTTAATAAAATAGGAGTCAATTAGCTGGATGGATGGTTTATGATGCAGAGTGATGCCAATTGCATGGGTTCAATTCCCGCATTGATTGAGGTTACCATGCAGGTCCCACCTTCTCATCTTGCCCCTCAGGTTTAACCTCAGGTTAAACTCACCACTAGTCATCTCTCTGTAATGAGAGACCAGCCCTATGGTCTTCTGGGAGGATTTTGAGTTTACCTTCTCTTTACATCAACATAGTTGAAATGAATACTATTGGCTTGGAAGATCACGATGTAGAATCAGTTTGGGTGAAGATTAGAAAAATGAAAGGGAATAATAGACAGACGGAAGCAGTCTACAGGTCCTCCAACAGTAGCTATTCTGTAGAACAGATTACTTAGGAGGAAATAATGGGTGCTGAAAACAAAAAAATGTTGGAGATCACCGCAGGTCAGGCAGTATCCATGGAGAGAAAGCAAGTTAACGTTTCAAGTCTAGATGACTCTTCATCAGAGCTGATATGAAGTGTGGTGGGGGCAGCATTTATGCTATAGGGTGGGAGTGGACTGCTGGGGGAGCAAGGGTGTTAGTAATTGTGATTGTGTGATGGGGATTAAGTGATTGGAATGTGATAATGGCAGAACAATGGTGTGTCTCACTGTCAGACTGGAAAGAACAGACAGTCCCATTGGAGTGGGAGGAGAGTATAGAAGCATATTGGGTGTAGGAATGATTGTGGGCACTTTCTTATAAATTTTCATATAGATTGAATAAAGCAACTTCACAAAAATAGTTTTGAGGGCAATTTCATAGAACTGAGACAGTTTCCTAAAACAGTACATTGTGGAACTACTATTCATTCTTCTAAACTCCAATATCGGTTTAACCTTCTCAATCTTTGTTCATAAGACAGTTCTTCTGTAACAAAAGTGTATCTCTTCTTAAATTCAAAGAAGGAGACCAAAATTGTATTTACTGTTCTAGTTCTGATCTAGGCTATTCTAGAGTTTGTAATATGCAAAGTGTCAGATTAATTCAAAAAAATCTTAATAAAGGATTGCCTGGGGAAGAGTGATCATAATAAGATAGAAATTTGCATTCAGTTCTTAAACTTGATAAAGACAGTTCCAAAGGTTGAAGAGAATATTGGCAAAACATAGTTTAAAAGGCAAGAAGCTAAATAAATAGGAAGAAACATTTAAGTTCTCAACAGAGAACAATTCCTTGAATTAGACAGACTCTACAAGAAGGATGCACCATCTGTGGCTAACTAAGGATGTTAAAGATGATATCAGGTGGAAAGAAAAGGCAAACAAGACTGGAAAAAATTTCAGAAATCTAAAGCAGATGGCTATACAAGGGGGAAGAACTTAATTATGAGAATAAATTATTGAGAAATATAAAACAAAGGTAAGAACTTCCATAAATGTATCAAAAGGCAGGAATCAAAGTATGATGTGTAGACAGAAAAGAGGGTTTGAGGTCATGATCAGATCAATCATGATGTTATTGAAGGGCAAAACAGATTGCGGGGCCGTACAACTAGCTCCTGCCCCTTTTTCTTATGTTTCATATGTTGGTGAAATGCTGAAATGTGGCAGCACCTTCTCCAGCTTTGTGCGGTGCAGTGGAAAAATAGTTTTTGTGTTATACCGTTTTGAGATGCAATGATCACATCTGCAGTGATAGCGGCAATAAATTTCCCTGGTCTTGGTTGCACAGCCACAATTGCTCACTCAGTCATCTTTGGTCAGGTGTCTGTGAATAATTTATTGATTTAAGAGGGACTGAATTAGGAGCAGATCCCTAGACTAAAGTCATTAGAGGTAAACAGAGTGTGTATTGATTTGGCTTCACATTTGAAACAAGTCATCACACAATCCTGTCAGCTGCTTTCCTGAGTTATGGTTTCTGAAGCTGGACTGGGAAAGAGGGGCTTGGAGCAGCCCGTGCTTGGAAATGAAGTTATTGAATAAAAGTCACGACTGTAGTGAAGGCTGTGGTACAGGACTAAATCACAGACATCAGAAGGGAATTAAATTCTGAAGCTGGTAGTCCTTAGTGTTTGCATATTAATTTTAACAAAAAGAATGAGGTAATTTTTTTATTTTGATGATTTATTCTGTTCCACTTTGTTCAGCATTGTGTTAAGCTGCACATCAAAGTGACTTTGGGCCTCCCTGAAAGTCATTGTGAGGTTTATATCTTTTAGTACAGCTGTAATTTAGATTCCTGGATATGAGGCATTAACTAGTTTTAGGCTTCTGCAAGAGATTTAAAATGAAATCACTACCTTCGTCTTGAGAAATCGTCTCAGTGAAAGCAGCAGGGCTCCATTAATTTGCTTTGATTCCATCAGATGGAATTCAATTGATTACATAGGATACAAGACACAGAAACATCAGTTCTTTAGACCAATCAGTTCATTTCAGTGTTAAACTTCATTTGCATCTCCGCCTACCTTTTCAGGCCTAAATCTACTATCGCAACTGTCTATTCCCTTTCTGTCATAAGCTTATCTAATCTCCCTTTAAGCACACTATACTATTAGCTACAATCTTTCCGTGTAGTAGAAAATTATACATGCTTAACACTTTGTTTTTTTTGGGTAAAAAAAATTTTCTTTCTCAATTCACTGTTGGATTTCTTGGTGCCTATGTTGAATTTGATGGCCTTTAGTTATACTTTTCCCCAAAGGAGGAAACAAACTGTATGTTCCCTCTATCAAAACTTTTCATAATTGTAAACTTCTCCATTAGGTCAGCACGGGGTCAGTTCTGTTGGTTGGTTTGGTTTAATTCCAGCTCCAGTTGAGTTAGTTCTTTGACTTGTCTCCTTGCCTATCCAGTGCTTGATGTGGGGTGATGCTCCTCAAACTATATAACGAGTCATTTTCTCCTGAGAGATACCTGCGGACAATGACTAATCACCGACCTGTTAGGTCATCACTCAGCTTTTGTTTTTGCTCCCCTCCAAGCCACTCACCATCCTGTCTTGCAAACATGTAGAATAGAAATTTATTGTTTTGTGTACTTTTACATGAAAATGACAGTGAAATGTTTTAAAAGTTGCCCTATCGCAGTGCCTACATCAATGACAGAAGTCGTACGTAATAAAGAAAAGTAAAATTAAGACAAAGTTCATCACTGTCAGTTAACGGCTACTGGGCTCAGGGAAATCCGATTAAGGAACGAAGGAATACCTGGAAGCTGCAGCTGGGGTGAGGCAGCCATTCCAGGATGAGAACGCCATGCTGGAAAAGACTGCTGTTGCTGGGCTGCTGGAATACTGGGCCAGGAGCCTCCGAGAAGGAAGACTGCAACGCTGAGCGAAGACCGTCTGTTGGGCCACGGGAATACCTGGAAGTGGACGCCGAAGAAGACCTCCATGTTGGACAAGACCTTCACACGGCCGAGACTGACACATTGGGCCACTGGAAGTCACCTCGTCTTTGGGCCAGTAGAAGCCTTCCACCGAAGCCGTTAGAAGAAGGTAAGCTGAATGTTGATAATAACTGTAATTACTGGAAACATTAAAAATGCAAATAAAGAGAAAAAGTAAAGTGAACAAAGTAGACAAGCCCAGGGCACCAGGGTTAAGAAGCCCACATGCTGCGCTGCTACTCCGCTGCCATTTTGAAAGGATATGTCGCTGTTGCTTCATTGTTGCTGGATCAGAATCTTGGAACTCCCTCCCTAATGGCATTGTGGGTATCTCAGTAGACTGCTGTGTTTCTACAAGGCAGCTCCTCACTCCTTCTCAGTGGCAAATAAGGATGGGTAATAAGTGTCCAGCAATGCCCTCACCCCATGAATGAATTTTAAAAAGTACTCTGGTTTGTCACAAAGTTTCAAGTTTAAGTCTGAGTTAGAGTGCTGACACTCTAGAGTAGTACTAGGGCTGCACTGTCGGAGGGGTCACCTTCTAGATAAAATGTGAGACGGAGACTCCCATCTGCTTGCTTGATACTATTTTGAAGAAGGTCAGGAGAGTTATCCCCAGTGCCCTGGTCAATATTGATCTTTCAGTTGACATCACAACAAATCAGATTATACCGTAATCCTCACATTTTGGTTTATGAGAGTTTGCAGTATGCAAGTTGCATACTGCATTTCCTATATTAAAATAACATCTGCGCTTCAAAAATGTTTCTTTGGCCACAAAGCACTTTGAGACATCTGATGGTCATGTAACGTGCAATGTGAAAGTTGTCTTGCTTTTATTTGTACATCTGAGTATAGCACAGGCTTGATGTGCATATGCCTGAAAGTATGTAATGTACTGTACAAAACCTTCCCTGTATATGCTGACATGTCTTCAAACCAGTAAAAATCTTTTGGAAGTTGCTCCTTTTTCTTCAGTGGACATTAGTCACTGCTTTCAAGTTTTAATGTTTGGAAGATATAAACTTGTTTTACTGCTGCTATCCTATGAGCTGCAGATTTCTTCTCTTATCTGGCTAAAGTAGATTCGGAGAAAAAAGTTTTTGAGATGGCTTTAGGATTAGTTCTCAGCAGTGAACAAAATTAAAAGCAAATCAGAGATAGTAGGAACTGCAGATGCTGGAGAATCCGAGACAACAAGGTGCAAGGCTGGATGAACACAGCAGGCCAAGCAGCATCATAGGAGCAGAGAGGCTGACGTTTCGGGCCTAGACCCTTCATCAGAAAAGGGGGAGGGGAAGGGGGTTTTGAAATAAATAGGGAGAGAGTGGGAGGCGGATAGAAGAGGGATGGAGGAGAGGATAGGTGGAGAAGAAACAAACAGGTCGAAGAGGCGGGGATGGGGCCAGGAAAGGTGAGTGTAGGTAGGGAGTTAGGAAGGGGATAGGTCAGTCCAGGGAGGACGGACAGGTCAAGGGGGCGGGATGAGGTTGGTCGGTAGGAGATGGAGGTGCAGCTTGAGGTGGGAGGAGGGGATAGGTGGG
>NC_063332.1:97173773-97193280 GCF_021869965.1 Rhincodon typus | reverse complement strand
ATCCCTCTTCTATCCGCCTCCCACTCTCTCCCTATTTATTTCAAAACCCCCTTCCCCTCCCCCTTTTCTGATGAAGGGTCTAGGCCCGAAACGTCAGCCTCTCTGCTCCTATGATGCTGCTTGGCCTGCTGTGTTCATCCAGCCTTGCACAAAATTAAAAGCAAGTTAGTTATGAAAGGCTGGCTCTACGGGAAAGTTTTGCTATTGCTTTCTTAACTTCAAGGTAAGAAAGGATGCTGCAGGGAAATGTAAAGTTCTCAGTGAAATATTTGGCTACGACAAGCTTTTTTTTTACCTCAGTTGCCAATTTGGGTGACAGGTGCTACTATTTCTTCTTGCATCTCTTATTAATTTAACATTTTGGTAATAAATTAAATCCATGTACTTGGCATCATCACTTGAAACATAAATAACTCTGGCAATGGAATTGTCTAAATGACTGCTCTCTATCTGTGCATTACCTTATTACTTACTCTGTAGATGGTTTGCGGCTATATACATGGCTATGGTTTAGAGTTTCATGATCATGTGGCATTTTGCTGATGCACCAATTATCATTAGTTCAATACTTAAAATTAAAATGAACGACAGGGCTGATTCAGTGTAGTGCTGTCTAATGTTCTCTAATTTATAAATGGTTGAAATTATTGTGCAAACAATAGTAATGATGAATAAATTTAGTCACTTCAAACTGTTATGGGGTCATATTGGTATCTAATAGCAATGAAAAATGGCTGTCATTTTAAAAACTTCTAATCGTTACACTTGCTTTTATCATAATCTTTTGACAAAAAGAAACAATTCTGCAGGAGAAAAAAGATACCTTCAGGGCTGGTGTGATCCATTACACTAACCACTTAAACGGCTTGTGATGTTACCAGAATTAACAGATCAATCAGCCCAGTGATAGAAAACCTTACAAAAATGGGATTTTGATGTGTATATATGTCATGGAGTCTGTGTTCCTCCACACTTCAGTGTAGATGTGATTCTGTTAATGCACCAGAAAGTAAAGGCCTTGCTGATAAAAGCAAAGTACTGTAGATGCTGGAAGTCTAAAATAAAACTAAAAGTGGTGGAGAAACTCTGGCAGCATCTGATTAATGTTTCAAGTCTAATTTGAAGTTTGAAGGAGAGTCAGTCTGGACTTGAAACATTAACTCTACTTCTCTCTCCACAGATGCTGCCAGATCTGCTGCGTTTCTCCAGCACTTTTTGTTTTTAGTGTAGAGGCCCTGTACCTCAAATGTACCCATCGGGCTAACTGTGGGCACTAACTACAACACAGATTGCCTGTTTAGACCTTAATATTTCAGCCTTGTCTGAAGGTATAGCAAAGAACTGCAGATGCTTAGAAATTTGAAACAAAAACAGAAATTTTGGGTGAGGTATTAAATGAAAGCCCCATTTGCTGATTCAAATGGATGTGTAAGATCCTATTCCACTTTTTCAAAGAAATGCAGGAGAGTTATCTGTGGCAGATATTTTCTAATCAACCTGTTCAATGTGTAAAATGTCAAAGGCACATGCAGAAAGTGATCGAGAATGCTAGAGGAATACTGACCTTTATATCTAGAGGACTGGAGTATAAGGAAGCAGATGTTATGCTCTAGTTATACAAAACCCTGGTCAGACCCCACTTGGAGTACTGTGAGCAGGTCTGGGCACCACACCTTAGGAAGGATATATTGGCCTTGGAGGGAGTACATCATAGATTTACAAGGATGATGCCTGGACTTTGGAGGTTAAGCTGTGAAGAGAGACCATTGAAATTAGGCATGTTTTCTGTAGAATTTAGAAGGCTAAGTGGTGAGCTGGTCAAATTCTTTAAGATATTAGCATGAAAAGACATGGTAAATAAAGAAACTATTTCCATTTGTTGAGGACTCTAGGCACAGTCTCAGAATTAGGGCCAAATAATTCAAGAGAGATGTTAGGAAGCACTTCTACACAGTAAGGGCTGTAGAGGTCTGAAACTCTCTTCCACAAATGGCAGTGGATGCTAGATCAGTTGTAAATTTTAAATCTGAGATAGATTTGTTTTTTAAGCAAAGGCGTTAAATGAAATGGGGCAAGGACTAGTACCTGGAGTTTGCCCATAGATAAGCCATAATCCCATTGAATGGCAGAATGGGTTTGAGGGGCTGAATAGCTGTTCCTATGTGGATGTTACGACATATCTCTGAAGCAGATTGGATGTGAACCTGGGCCTCCTGGCTCAGAAGTAGACGCAGTGCCACAAGAGTCCGCAAGAGTTATTATCTCTGGTATCCTGGTATTTATCCTTCAATCAATATACATGAAAAAAGATTATTTGGTCATTATCGTATTGCTGTTTGGGAGAGTTTACTGTGTGCAAATTAGTTGGCATGTTTTCTACATTGCAACTGTGACCGTGCTGCAAAAGTGTCTAATTGGTTGCAATGCACTTTGACATGTCTTTGTCTCATTATAAAAGCCCAGAGCAGTAAACTGGTGGCTTGTACAGCTATGCAGATTGATCAAGGGCTGTTAAATGAGCTAATGTGGCCATTTCAGGCTCATAATAAAGGTTCAATGGTGTTAAATTTAAGTTTTCAAGATCCCTAAAAATATCCCTAATAACTCAAACGGTTTGACTTAGCTTGCTGATCACAAACATATTGTTCCGTGCCATTGGATTGATTACTTACTGTCAAGATTTTCATTCCCCTAAAAGCTAACAATTCAGTAACAACTGCTCATTAATATAATAAATCCAAAAGCTCAGCCCAGAAAATCCAGCTGCTAGTTTGTTGTAAAGTTGCATTGAAATTTTGTGGAGTTGTAGAAAGTGAACCAGACCATATTCCTGTTACTTTTGTAAAGTCGAATGAAATTGTTTAGCTACCTTTTGGCTATTTTGGTCAATTGACAAGAGGAAAAGCTTCTGTTAGCAATGGCCAATGTGAACCTTTCCTGATGTGTTCATCTGGACAATGTCTAGCTACCAGTTCAACAGACACCAATTGCTGTCTGATGGAAGCAACTTATGAAATGCAGGATTGGATCTGCCAACTCATTACTGTTTTTCCCAATATCAACAGTCCAGGCAAAAGTCTGGTTTATGCGATATTGCACCACAATGCTTTTGGCTTCAACTCTTTAAAAGCTTGAGGGGATCAAGAGTCGTATTTGCATTAACTGGTGGGAAAGACTGTCCTCCGCTATGGGCCTTAATCATCACTGAGGCAAAACACTGCCACGCTTGAAAAGGTGAGATTATTTCAAACCCCCAGGATAAATAAAATTGTTTTGAACATTATTTCATTTACTGTGTGTTAAAGAAATATTTCTACACTTAATTTGAAAGGTTAAATTATTTTCCTTGGTGTGACAACGTATAATGTTCTGGTCCTGAGAATATCTGCTCTGTAGTATTGTAGTTGGGTGGACTGTAGTATAGTAAAGTTTCTTGCTGCCCTTTTGCAAAGCGACTGAGTCTCGATAGCACTTAAACTAACATTTTATGGGGAGGTGGTGGTGTAGTGCTAATTCACCGGACTGGTAATCCAGAAACTCAGGCTAATGTTTTAAAGATATGAGTTCACATCCCACTATGGCAGATGGTGATACTTGACTTCAATAAAAGTCTGCAATAAAAAGCTACTGTAATGTTGACCGCATAACCACTGTGGATAGTTGTAAAAATGCATCTGGTTGATTAGTGTTCTAAGGTTTGCCCTGAAATAGTCAAATATGTACAAATGTAATGAGAGGTGTATGTGATGGAATCTTTGCATAAAGCTCCCATACGTTCTAAGACAGATCCTAATTTAAAAGGGAAACTGACTCTGCCTGTCGCTAAGGAGGCTGAGGCTGAAATTGGGATTGGAAAATAAAACTTCTGGTGAGTATAAAACAGTGAGCAGAGCCATTAGAGTTCACTAAGTGATGATGAGTTTAATGCTGTAGTACAAGGAGCCTGAAGATGATGAAGGTTATACACAGAATAAACAAATATACAATAGAGACCAAATAAAAACAGAAAGAACTGCGGATGCTGTAAATCAGAAACAAAAACAGAAGTTGCTGGAAAAGCTCAGCAAGTCTGGCAGCATCTGTGAAGAGAAGGTTCACCGGACCCGAAACATTAACTTCGATTTCTCTTCACACATTCTGCCAGACCCGCTGAGCTGTTCCAGCAACTTCTGTTTTTGATATAATTGATGCAGTTGTTTCAGTTCCATAGGCGTATTTATCCCATCCAGACCATTGTAAGCTGAATTGACAAGGATTTGCAGACATGTGCTATTTTTGTTGAACTTTTGATGATTACTGTTTTGATAAAGCTAGGGTTGGTTCAGGTTTTTATTGGATGAGGCTCAAGTTATGAATCCTAGAAGGAGCGGGGCCAAACCTCTTCATGAGGACAAAGGTATATTGAAGGACTGTGTGACTAAAACACTTGAGTTGATCGCTGAGCCATTTCATAAGACTTTTCATAGTTTAATGTCCAATTTATAGTTTATTAACAACACAATTTACCTGCTAATCTTATTTTACTTTATGTTGACTCCAGAGTTTGGGGGACAAATTCATACATTGCTCCCATGTATCTTGAGCATTGTTAAATAGTACCTAATAGAAGTTATATTTTCAAATTACTTAGAATTTTTGATATTAAAGTTTGTGAAAAACTCTTAGTTGGCAAACCATGAGCGAAACAGCATTGACTCAGGAATATTACTCATTGAGTGAAGCTTTAAGTTAGATGTTTTTTGGACACGTGGAGCTCATAGAATATGAACCCAGTACCACAAATTGATGTTGAGGCAACAATTACAGCATCATTTAAAAACAAATTGGATAAGTATTTGTAAGTGAAGAATATCAATGAAACAAAAAAATGTCAAAAATGAAATAGTCCTACTTGGGACTGAATAGCATTGTAGTTCTGAAAGACCTACTTTTTTTATGGTAAATTAGATAATGCCATGATTAGTGATCAATTTATTTATTTTGTTAAGGTTTATTTCTGTCATGAATAAAGGGTTTATGCTAAGTTTCTGATTGCTTGGTCAATACCAATCAGATCAGCAAACAAACAGGTAGCTTCATACTTACTGATGCAGACACAACTATCTGGTTGTGGAGCCTGGCAACACTGTTTGTCTAACACGCTGTGTCTCGTCAATCCCAATTGGTGAGTAATCCCTTTTATTCTGGTTCCTTTTCAAGCATTTAATCCTGAACGTTACTGAGGCAGTTCAAGCATTGTTCGGCACCATTGCAGCACATCCAAATTTGAACAATTTCCCTTCACTAACCGAGAACAGTACATTGACTTGGTTTCAAATCATTGCCATTCCAATATGCAAAGATATTTTGGTTAGATTTTTGAAAGACATAAAATCATTATCAAGGGGTGATTTCTTCTGCAGCAGTGGAGCACTTGTGTATTAGGAATATATTTGTAGTTTATGTAATTAAGTAAGTGGAATTCAACCCAATCAACAGATAATAAAGCAGTTAATAGCAGAAGAGAAAACGTTATGTGTAAAACACAAAGCTGATGTGATGGGATAAACAAGACAAAAATACTTCACACACTTTAGGTGTTAAGGTCAGACTTTTTCTTATTTCAGTATATTCTCCATGGATTTTTGTTCACGTGATATTGTGAATAAGATAATGACAATAAAGGTTTTGTTATGCACCATCCTAATTTCTGATTTTAATGGCATAAATGAGCTTCATCAAAGATTGAGGTTCTTCATCCTGGTACAGTATGCATTCAGCCTAACTGTGGCAGGGAGTTTCTCGAGGTCCACTGATCATAATGTTGCGACTTGTTATTGGATAATATGATGGTTAAAAATAGCAGACATATTGCATTATTGAATGTATGTGGAAAGAATGGTTTGATTGTAACTGTGTAGCAGTACACAGTGGGAAAGAGCACGACCTGGATTATAAGTGCTGCTGTTTCTTCATGAAGGCCGAATATGAACTGACATCCAACAGCACTTCAAAGTAACTGCTCTTCAGGGTGTCAAAATTCAACCTCTAGTGTAGACTTTCATGTACAAAACACATTAGATTTATGAACATCGTGCAGTTTGATTACATACTTGAGTTTAACCTTGAAATAGTTGCCTGTTTCCTTTCACTAGCATTTATTTTACATTTATTGTAAACCCAATTCCCTAACAGACATATATTTTAGAGAAATGCTATTATAAAATACACTTTTTACTAAAATATTTTTGAGCAGTCTGTAGTAAAGAATGAACTGAATAATTTCTTTGTCATTTTTGATAATATGCCCAGATTTGAGTCACAACATTGTGGGTTTGTTGCCTGACTCCAGAAAGCGCTGCTGCTTGAAAGTTTTGTCTATCAGAGGAGATGGTAAGTCGAGAGCCTCTTTGCTGTCACTTACAGGTGTAAAAGATATCCCACATTAATTTGAAGAAGAGTATGGGAGATTCCTTGCCAATATTTACTCTATCATTTTAAATCATCATTCTTAACATCCTGTTTTGTCAAACCTGACTCCCAGTGCCATAGGTAATAAGGAGACATTACCTGTCCTGGGCAAAAATGGAGTCCTGATGTCTCATTTCTAACCAGTTATAGTACTAAAGCAAAACTAAACAAAATCTTGCAGACGTACTGTTGCAAGGAATGGAACTGAAACTTCCATTCTCTGTTTTTTTTACCTCACAGTTTACCTAACTTTAGGTAGGTGATGAAATCCCAAAGATGTCTCTGAGCTCCAAATAGTTACAGAACTGTCTGCAGTTTAATACCAGTCTGCCTGAAGCCTGGAGATAATTTAATAATAATGCTAGAAAATAAAGAGAAGAAATATACTTTTCTAAAATAAAACAAGTTTAAAGGCCTAGCAGAATGTGTGATTCGATGTCCAGCTCTCAGGAAAAATGGTTCAAATCCTGAGCCATTTTGTCCCTCAGGCCTAGCTGGAGCCAATTTGCAAAGTGTTCTCTAAATATAACAGGATCTTCAATCTGTGGGTCGGTGAGGTATTTCTTTGTCCTTGTTTCTCCATGTATCTTCTGTGTAACTGCATTTGAAATGTTATTCATTGGGTAATTTAGGTAATTATTAAAAAGATATATGCATAAAATATTCAAAGAAAGCAGCCTGTAAGCTGTACTTGCAGATTACTTCCGTATTAACTATTTGTTGGCATCCTTAAATTATGTCCTTTGAATCACCTTGTTTAATAATAATTTGCCAGAACTGGAGAAATATTTTAAGAGCACTTATTTTGTTGCTTTATTTTGTTTAAGATGGAGCACTTCAGAGGAAGCTCAGGAAATGTCTACCAATATTCATTAACGTAGGAATTGTGCTTAATACATGCATTATTCAGTCAGTAATTTTTAAAAATTCATTCACGGGATGAGGGCGTCGCTGGCTAGGCAGCATTATTGCCCATCCCTAATTGCTCAGAGGGCAGTTAAGAGTCAGCCACATTGCTGTTGGTCTGGAGTCACATGTAGACCATACTAGGTAAGGATGGCAGTTTCCTTCCCTGAAGGACATTAGTGAACCAGATGGGTTTTTCCAACAATCAACAATGGATTCACGGTCATCATTAGACTCTTAATTCCAGATATTTCAGATTCAAACCCTGGTCCCCAGAACATTATCTGGGACTCAGTGTTAATACCACTAGGCCTTTGCCGCCCTTACAAAAACCAATTTTCATTGGTATGCTAGACATTTGCCTGATACTTATGACAGCAATGTGCTACCATTACATATCATAGCCTTTTTGACAGCATTCAAAAGCTCCATGACATCCAAAATAATAAGTTTGTGCCAATTCATTTGACTTGTGCCAAGTTGAATAGTCAGAGGTGGGGATGCACCCTGGAGCCCACTTAATCTAAGGGAGTATCTCATTGCACTTAAAGACTGAAACTATTTCACATATATTCAAAAGGGACAGGCAGATCCTTTAGTTCAACAACACGATGTGGGATGTTCAAAGAGATAGGGACACTCAGCTAGAGATTGTAATAGCACAGTAATAAGATTGTGTTTTTCAAATATTTTATTCCCCTGCTTCACACGCAAAATCCTGTATCTCTGTGTCGTTTCCTGATGTGAAAGCTTTCTGTAGTACACCCCCACCTTTAGCCAGATGAATAGGCTTGTGATACTGTCATGCCATTGATATAATATATGCCCATTTGAATCAAAGACTATCCTATTCCATAAGAGAAAGGATTCGTTTCTGCTCAGGGCATTTTCAGTGTTTTCGTTACTGAGATAAGATGCCCGAATATGGTCCTTCAAGCCCAAAGCAAACTTCTACTGTTCTTACTGCTGACTGAACACATTGGCGTATAGTGCGCATAGACTACTGCAATTAATTATGATGATTCAAAGAACAAAATAGGAAATGCAAGAGTAATTGACTAGAATTTTTTTGGATACGGAGTTTGAGTGTTAAATTCCCTGCAGGAAGTGATGTGACTTAGTTCTCCCTCAAAGTGGGAGCAAACGGATGATTTTAGAACCTACTCTCTCATTAAGAGGTGCAACAGCTGTCTGCTTGATGATTCGCTCAGCCGATTTCTTATTGCTCAGGTCCCTTTGGATTGTAGCGTTTTCAAGGCCTGCAGCACTTCAAAATCAAAATTGAGGCATGGGATATCAAACTGTGCAGGGATCAGTGAAATTTATGTAACACAGCACTTTGATAAATCTAATGCTGTTTTAATGACTTGCATAGAACAGAGAATTCCATGTTTTATACCATCCTCTTTTACTAAACATAAAGGTTTCTCAGAGTTCATGGTATTACACCATCAACATTAATTTAGTACATCAACAGTAATATCAAAAATCTGTTCTAATATATGGACGAGAGACTCTTTCAAATGAATTTGCTGTCTTTAAATTTAAATTCTGAAACACACCAAAGTGGTTTTACCCAGACTGTGATAAGAATATTGTGCAAGATATATTGTTTTAGAACTTTGAAATGTTATGAGCAAATGTCACCCTGTAATTGAAAAATCCAGCAAGCTTTAATAATATGGTAGATTTCTGTCAAGTCTTTCAGTAAAACACAGCTCATTTACTCCCAGTGGATTATCCCTCTTCTGGGCACTGTCAATTTATCAAGTAATATCACACAGCTTGTACATCTCAAGAAGTGATGTTACTTGGGATTTTTGTTGGGATTGGTTCTAATGCTAAACAAATGCAATAATGCAGATTTCAAATCCATTCTGGCCAGTTTGAATTTTCTTGTCCAGTTTTACCAGTGACAAGAATATACTGCAAAGTACATGTATCTGCACAGAGGCTTAACAGATGAGTTGATTTCACTCGCACATTTGGTAGTTACTGCAAATGCAATTTACATATAATGATTATACCCAAAGGCCTGTTAACCACTACACAATGAGTTCAATCTTCACTGATTAGATTTAAATGAAAAATCTTGCAGTAAAATTAGAGAGCAGCCTAGCTCATTTGACAGACAGAGAAACATTTCACAAGTAGTGAATCTGATTGAACAACAGTCATGCAGTTTAAGTTGTGTTTCATTTCAATATTACAGAAAGTTCGGAATAATAGAAAAACTGAAGCTAGTCTCTTAATTAGCAGAAGACCAGTTTTCCAAATAGGATTTGAATAGCCTTCCATTTTTTTAAAAGTTGATATCTAGATTGAGGTGATTGATAAGATTACCTGGAGGGGTCTATATCAGAGTCTATTGGTTTCATATTCTTAAGTATTGTTACACTGTGCATTGTGGTCTAAATTGACTACAAAAATCTTGTAATTTCACTACTTTAACTATCAAAAGGGAAGAAAAAAAACAAGGCTCTAAAAATATTTAATTTCCCAAAACCCAATTTGGTTTTCTGTGGTCTATATGCCATATTAAAATGATGAGGAGTGATTGTCATGTTTCCCGATAGCTCACTAAATTTACCAAGTAGCTGAGCCAGACATAGTGGGTGACCTGGATTTGATCCTGACTCTGTGCTGACTTGGCTGAGAATATCAGAGGAAGGGAAAACTTGGTAGGGTCCCTTCTTGTAATCACAAAAAGGTGACTGCTGGAAGTGTGGATCTGGGTGGGGTATGGGATGAGGAGAGGATTAGGTTCAGGTGTCACTTCCTCCCCAACCCCTCCCCCACCACTGCCCATCCATCTGGCCTTGCAGTGTTCAAAGAATTGAATAGCATTCAAACATGACTAATGGCCACATGGGTGGAGAACAACGTGCTGGTCATTTCCTTTGGAAACACACTCCCAGAGTCAATGCTTTAAGAAGAAAGTAAAAAGAAAGGTGAACTTGTATTTATATAGCACCATCCATGGCTACAAAAAGTCTCTAAGCACTTTACAGCCAACAAAGTTTCCTGTGTAGTGACTAATTATGTAATGAAGGAAACGTAGCAACTAATTTGCTTAAAATAAACTCCCACAAACAACAATGTGACAATGATCATATAATCTGTTTATATTATGTTGATTGAAAGGTAAATATTGACCAGGATACGAGGGATAACTCTCCTGCTTTTCTTCAAAATAGTGCCATGGAATGATGGCGCCTGGGTTTAATGTCTCATCTGAAATACAGCCCCACTGACTAGGCAGCATACATTCAGTACTGCAGTAGGTTTGTCAACCTTTGTGCTCAGCGTGCAGATTTAAGGGTACAACCTTGTGATTCAGAGACAAGAATGAAACCAACCGACACAAAAGAATCAGGAGGGTGAGAGGTAAAAGAAAAATTATATTTACCAAGGAGATAGGAAATCAAGATGTCTTCTTGTTGAAAACAGTGCTTCACTATACAAGTACAAGAGGGATTTCACTCTGAAGACCACAATCCAGTTGGAATTTAGAGCAAGTTCAAAAGTTTCAATCTTTTTCATGAGAAATTGGGAAGTGCTATTAGAATCAGGGAAATTATAGAGCTTCTCCACATTGAGGTCATGCTCCCAGTATAAAGCCTCAATAGACAGGAGAAAACATCAATTAGTCGAATGCACTGATGTCTATGGGGATGTTTCAGGCACAAATCTGAAGTCTATCCACAAGTAAGACTAAGCAGGTATGGAATTCCTGAATTTCAGAGTGTATTTATCAGGGAATGTTGGTAATAAAAGTCTGGATCCCAATGACAAAGATGTTAATGTTGAGATTCTTACTTCCTCCTTTAATTAAACTGAAGCCTTGTGTATTTTAGTACTCTTTCTGCTTTTAATAGACTTATTTGATCATTACTTGCTTTTTAGTGATTAATTGCACATTACAATTAACATAAACATTACAATGATAAAGAGAAGGATATAATGTTAAAGCATACCCCAATTCACTGTTATATTGTGCATAAACATCTTATATTTCAGAGGAATACAATGGGATACTTTCAGGCTCCACTGTCTTTTGAATTCACAAAGTTGATTTGTACGTAAACTTTGAACGTTTTATTCAACTGATCATTAGTCTCCAAGTCCAGATTCATAGTAAATGCTCCATATGTGCAATTCGACAATCATTTCCTCCTCAGCCAACACAAGATGACCTGCAGAAATATAGAATGGATATATCAAAGCAACATAAGATAATCTTGTCTTGTTTAGATAACCCTAAATAAACTCAGACCAGTCACTTACTTTGTAGACTGGGTGTGTGCAGTTACATAAGAGATAATCAATATTGTATGGCTGTTGCCAGTCTACAAGAAACCAATTAACTTGAGCCAAAATAATCTTTTCTCTCTCTCTTCATCTCAGAATCTGCATCTCAGGCCATGTTAAGTCACTGCTGTGCCTGACAAAGTTAGCAACAGCTTAATGAACCAACAGGAGAATCTTTTTGTTCACACAGATTCTCTGATATACAATGTACTGTAGACCTAATGGGGGTACAAAATTAAACGGGATTAAAGGTCTAAATTGAAGAAGGCTTCTTTGTAATACACTAACTGTTTGTTCAGTTGTTGGAAATGATTGTCATTTATTCTTGAGATGATGGTGGAACAATCTCTGACCTATCATAACAAAAAGGAAATGTTCTTGCATTGAGTATGTGTCTCTTTCTTTGCATTGTATTTTTCAATGCATGTTAGCTAATAGCATAGATTAGAGTTGTGCTTGTAGTACTAGTTCAAATTCAGTATGACCACATCATAACTTTGCTAAGGTAAAGATTCACATGGTTTTCAACTATCCCTGCAATTCTAGCTTTGTTTCAGTACAAAGCTTAAACATACACAAAATTCAACAGTAATGAGCTTTTGAGTTAATCCACCAGAACCGATTACATGGAGAATTATCAAGGAGTTAAAATATCCACATTAAAGTGGATACTTGCCACTCTGCCAGCTACATGCTGTTTTTGGCAGCAATGCTCTTAAAACAATGTGACTAACCCAGCTTGCATTGTAAACTATTGTATCAAACAAACATTGCAGACAATTGCTGCAGTGTTCCAGGCAGACACTAGCAGACCACCTATCAAGGTGCTAAAGGGCATCCTAATTGTAAAGCGACAAGTATCATCATGTGAGCTGGATTTCTGTTGCAGAAATATACTCAGAGGTATTTACATCTCTTGCCATTTGGAAAGTAAAATTTGTGCTTTGAGGGAAAAGGCAACATTCATCAACGATTATACATCACTCACGGTGATATTATTTCCAGGAGCTCACATTTACTCAACACCAGCTGTAGCTATTTCACCAACTAGCATCTTTTCCCAGCGGTAACATTAGACATTGAGACTAACTCCACTGTTGGTCTCAATTTAAGAATAATAGTGAGATGTACAGTGTGAACGATTATCATGAACTAAATTGGACCATACGTCCAGTATCTGTAGAAATCAGAAAGTTACTATCCACGTTACCTTGCTGTTCACTACACTGGTACATCATCAGGAGATTGGTATTGGAACTTTTTCTAAGTCAGTTGCCCTACTTAGTTAACCCACGAAATGCATGAGGAAAAATTAGCACTTGTGTATCAAGCTTTGATTACCGTCAAACAATCTCTCTGATATTGAAAATGTATCTTTAAAAGTATGAAGTTTTTATTGTAGTTTTCATTTTATTTAAACTTTTACTTTCTGCCTCTTCTTCCGTTCTCTCTACTGTGTTTTGATTCCTGTTCTCTTCTTTCGCTTTCTGTGCATGATTTTATAATGAATTAAATATTCTGATTTATACTTCCTGGTTTAAACTCTGTGTGGCTTAATGAAGTGTCTTCAATCTGATTTATTCAAAAAGAAAAATGGTGCAGGACTCAGAGATTTGTGATGGCAAGGTGCCACAGTGAAATGGTTTCTATTCACTATAAGGTACAGAATGAAAGACCACTAAATGTCTGAACAGCAAGTGTTGTTCAATCATTACTAACTACAAAACTTTAGTTTGCTATTTCAATATATTAGTTAAGAAATCTGCTATTCAATTATATAAGTTTCTTCTCCCAAAACATTTCTCTGATCAATCTTTTTCATACTGATTTAATTCGTATGTCAGGAAGTAGTGCCAATGGTAGGAGCAGGCACATGTTCCCATTCTGAAGGAATTATCTTAGTGCGTTGAGCCCAATCTCCTTTCATGCAAGCATCAGTGCACGAACTGCATACATATGTCGGTATAAATCCGGAGCAGAAGTAGAAACATTTGGCTGTTGAGCACACTCTGTTCTTCAGTAGGATCTTTCCTAATTCGTTTGTGTTTTCATTCCCACCACCCCCCAATACATTTGATTCCCTTGTCCACTTCTGTTTTAAAAATAATTAATAACCCTGCTTTCACTGCCTTATGAGGCAGAAAGTTTCAAAGTCACACAATCCTCAGAGAAAAATATTCTCCTAATTTCTGCCCTGAAAAGGCATGCCCTAATTTTAAAACAGTGCCCCCTAGTTCTGGACTGACCAGCGAGGGGAAACATCCTTTCCACGTTCACCTTGTCAAAATGGCTCAAGATCTCATATGCTTCAACTAAATCACACTTCACTCTTCCAAACTTGAATGGAAGCCTGCCTGCACCAGCTAGAGTCTGTCTGGTGCCCCTTGACCAGTTCCAGTGCATGTCGTTATTTTCTTTTTCTAAATGGGAGCTAAACCAAAATGTAGTGTCACAGCACTTCCTCATTTGAGATTGGCTAACTAGGTGCTGAAGTTTATGATCTATAAGAGTCAATGCCACATCATTTGGCATTTTATCTTACCATTAAGCCATTGGGAGATCTTTATCTTTTGCAAAAACAAGTGACAATTTCTGTAAAGCTTACTTTAATTCCACTAAAATAACATGATATTATGCTGCTTTATTTTGATGATCACTCATAAATTCTACAACAATGTTACATCCAATAACTTCCAGTTATCTGTAAGAATAGTGGATTGAGATTGAATTGTTCTTTCATGCCTGAATCCAGGAATTGGATCGAATCCACATGTAAAAATGAATGAAAATCTCTCTCTCTTTCCCTATGCCTGCTAGAAATCTTAGTTATGTACATTTTTGGTTGCTTGTTTATACCACAAAATTATCCATAGTTGTGTAAATGTTCCCCTTAGGTGGGAAATTTATCACAAGTATCAAAAAGAACAAGAAAGATTCTCCTGAGATGGTGAAGGAAGAAAATAAAATCAGTAGGACATTAAGATTCACATCATTCATTGGTAGTGTATGTGAGAAAATTGTCTTGCTCTGACTGTTGTGGGTGGGTATGGTGAATGGAAGGGACCTCACAGTTAGAAGAAAATAGCAGAAAAATATAGTTGTAAAGAATTACTTTTTAAACCACAACACCCATAGGAGGGGTGAAAATACATATTTTCCTCTTTAACTTCTATTTACTGCAAAATACAGTACTATATGCCATGCCTGCATGCACTCCCCATAAAGAGAGAAGGTTAAGTACCAGGCAACCTTGTAATCTAGATTCTTAAGACCATGTCAATTAAGAATGATTTGTTTTTAATTAAGCATTACTTTTTTTGTGCAGTGTACTGTTATGCATTAATTTTTAGATGACATAAAGTAATACCTGTCCAAAGACCATATGATTTGAAGGACCATCTGTCAACTTAAACTGGGATTGTCGCTAGCTTCATTCTGTACTCAGAGACCACCTACAGTTTAGTCCCAAAGGTGGTGTTGTTGATACACTTCTCCATAACAGCAATCAAAATATGGAATTCTTAGAAGAACAAGCTATGTTAATAGTGAAGCCATTTTTTTTGCTAGCTAATTTAAAGCTTGATTTGTTTTGATGCAAATAAACTAGGCCAATGGAGTACATAATGAGCATTTATTAGGGAATTGCAGTTCTCCTTATAAACAGTTCAACAAACGTGTCATTGACTGCCTGGTCCATACTTTCACAAAGCTGTGTGCGGTGAGCCAGTGTCAAGGCTGATGTAACATAAATGATTATTTGGGTCAGCCACTTGAGGATGCATCATATCCATTGAACCTTATAGCCACAAATGATCTTCCAGATAAAGTGGGGTGAATTTTTGTGATGAGTAAAACTTGCATAATTGTTTACAAGCTGCCCAGAATGTAACCCATGCTCAGAAAGTCATCCAACTTTAAATGATTCCATACTGCAAGTAAATCATTGAGAAAGCTTTTGGGGCCAAAACAATAATTAAAATAAAAATGCTCTAAAGAGCAATTCAAAAGCATTCCCAATGTGTTTTTGCACAATTATGACCCATAGTGCTGGTTAGTGAAGGGTCCACCATCTCAAAGTGAGTAATTGGTAGTTGCGCAAACTGTTTGATTATGGACCAGTGCTGCAATGATTCTCGATCCAAAATGACAAATGAATTATGACAATATATAAAATGATCTATAACATGCCCTTCACCACATGTTTTACAATGAGGTCATTGTCAGTCTGACTAGAAACAACATGTACTAATTATCAGGATGATAATTACCAACTTTGGGAGTCAACCAGTGTATGTGATTCATTGTTTCTGAGTCACGGTCATAAAATTATGGTCCTAAGTTAGGAAACTGGAGCAAAAACTACATTAGTGTTTTGGCATCAAAATGGGAGTGACAGATATGAGTTTACAGCAGCATTAAAAAGAATAATGTTCTCTTGTGTGATTTAATTTCAAACAGCATCTAGATGAAGTGCAGATCCCAGAGGTCTTGTTTCAGTGTTGCACATGGTATACCTGGTGATCTGCACTGATGTTCAACAATTTGGTGTCATGTCTTTCTCTCATCTCATCTCTCCTTCAGAGCCATTGTCAAATCTGGCTGCACATTACAACAGTGCTGAACAGTGCACTTTGCAGTAAAACTGTTTGGGTTAAAAACGAATTGTTGGTATCATTCTTGGTGGAAATTATTCGGAGACTGAGAACAAAGCAGGACTTAGCTGCCACAGGACCCTACTGTGACTGCATGTTTGAAGTCACGTAAAACATTCAGCATGTATATTTTGACCTCCAGCAACCCATTTGCAGAAACCAGAATGCATGTATTACTGCAAACCATGTAGAATGTATTTGTGAAATCATGTAACATTAGAAAACATTACACTATGTCTGTACAGTTGTACATGCTTCTGTCACATTGCAGTACGTGCATGACCACACTTTGATTACTCAGAAATGTATATGTAATGATCAGGCACATCACAAACAATGAAAATCTCATAAACACAAATCTGAATGAGGCCTCGCTGAATTAAGTTCTATATGGGCCTTGTAGGGCTGCTTAAAATGAGCTCAGTTTCATCTTGAGGAAATTCATTCATTTTCTAACAGGCAGTCATAGACTGTGAGTTAAATGGCTGAGCAATAGGTTGTCTACATACAGAAAAATCCAGCACCGAGCTCAGATATTTCAGTCAATCAGTCTCCAAAAAGTTGCTGTTTTTCACATAGATATTAAATAAGTATTTTTGAAAATTATTGCTATATGCAAATATACTTGTATGTAAAATATATTTCAATGTAAATTAGTCTGTGTTGTTCAGGTTTCTGCTTCTAATTGTATGTAGTTTGATTGGGAATTATTACATAGCCATTGTTGTTCTATCAATCCATCCTTCCATTTGTGATGTGAAATTAAAAAAAGGAACTAAATGCTTATGGCACAGATAGAGAAGTACCATTATCAAAAAAACGTCATCTTGGTTTATTAATGATTTAGGGAATTGGGTGAAATATGTGTTTTCTTCTCTATCACCAGCAGGGGGCATGAACTGGGTTTCCCGAGATACCAATCATTGTATTGGCACTGCAGGCAAGCTATTCTGAAACGAAGGGTGGACTGTTTAATTTGAAATCTTGTCTCATTTCTAAAGGAAATCTAATTTATGCGGAAGTACCTCCCTGGCTGAAGACGGATGCTGCCTCCTGAGTGATTCAAAGCACTTTGGCTTTTTTTTTCTTGCTCCGCAGTGCTCAGAAGAGAGAATCCATTATGGTTAAACAAAGCGCATCTGTGCCAGTCCCCAGTGACTGTCAGCATACATCCAAATATTGCTGCCAGAAGGGATTTTGTCAAAATAGCTTTCAAGACAATCTTGAAAAAGCATTGTGTACTCATTATGATGCACTCTGTCTCTTTTGTCAGCTGGGGGCTGTGTAAATAAAGCAGGCAACTCAAATATGACAGTAGCTGATAGTAAACCAGGCCAGCTTGATTCTGCGCTATCTACTTATCTCAAACCAACAACCTGTGTGTTCATGGTCTGCATGTACATGCACATCAACACACATATATACACACAACAAACAGACACAAATACTGCCCTACACATGGGTCATTACTCCCACCTACACACCCTCACACTGCTCTACACACACGTACATGCAACAAATGTACACTTTGATACACTCACCTATATGCACAGACATATACCCACACCTATACACATACATTGGAATCTAGATTTGGAAGTTAATTTCAGTAATAATGCCCATGAAACTTTAATTGGTTATTGTAAAAACCCATTTGTTTCACTCTTGCCCTTTAATGAAGGGAATCCTTGACCTCTGTCTGACTGACCTACACATGACTTCAGAACTACAACAATATGATTGATATTTTAACCGGCCTCTGAAATGGCCTGGCAAACCACTCAGGTCGAGGGCATTTAGGGAGGGACATTGAATACAGACCTTGCCGATGATACCACATTCCATGAAAAAATAGAAAATGATCAAACCCTCATCTATCCAAACTCACTTGTGTCGTTCATTAACCGACCAACAATGGCATTGTGGTATGGTCTGCAATGCATTGCCCCAATAAAACTCATGCTTTCGTAGTTGCTATTTTAAAAGAACTTTTCCATGGCTGACTAGAACACTGATTTAGTCAGTTGGCCTTAATTAAACTTGGAGTGCACTATCCTCATTGAAACTTTGTAATTTGCAATGTTTTAACTTGCAATAGAAAATTACAATTATGAGGCACACATGGCAGAGCAAAAGCTGCACATGACCCACTGGAACTCCTAACAGCACTGTAGGTGCACATCTACCATGTTGACTAGAAGTTAAAGAAAGCAAATTACCATACTTCATAAGATAGAGGAGCAGAAGTAGGCAGTTCAGCCCCTTGAAGTCTGCTCCACCATTTGAACATAACTAGTATGTTTCTTAACCCCATTCTCCTACCTTATCCCTGGAACTTTTGATCCCCTTACGAATCAAGAACCTGTCAATTTCTATTTAATTTACATTGAATTACTTAGCTTTCACAGCCTTCTGTGGCAATGAGTTCCACAGATTCACCACACCCTAGCTGAAGAAATTCCTCCTCATCTCAGTTCTAAAGTGTTGTCCTTTCTCTCTGCGGATTATGACCACTCATGGTCAATTAATGTTAAGAGGTTGTTTGTCCATGTATTTTCCACGTCAGTTCTCAGATTCTATTGCTCCTGCAACCCCTTTAGAATTGTATCCTTTATTCTATATTGCCTTTCCATGTTATTCCTATTAAAATGAATCATTAACTTCTCTGCAATACGTTTTATCTGGTGGATATCTGGCCATTCTGCTAGTCTAAAATCATCTTAATGTTTATCACTGTCAGTTCACAATAATTCTAAATTTTATGTTATTTGCAATTATTGAAATTGGGTCTTGAATGCCCAAGTCATGGTCATTGACAGATATCAGGAACAGCAGTAGTCCTAATACCAGTTCCTAGTGAGCTTTGCTGTATATTATCCACTCTGCTTTCTCTTCATCAAAAAACTCAATTCATTTAGTTAGCCACTATTTCCCCTCAACTCAGTAATCCATATTTGTCCAAATAACTGCTGGTTTTGTACTGGGGTAGTTTCTAAAAGCTTTTCCATCAGCAAAAGTTAAACTGACGGGCCTGGACCTGAAATTTGCACCTTTGTTTAAAAAAAGAATACAGCATTTGCAGAGATAGTAGGAACTGCAGATGCTGGAGAATCTGAGATAACAAGGTGTAGAGCTGGATGAACACAGCAGGCCAAGCAGCATCAGAGGAGCAGGAAAGCTGACATTTC
>NC_063332.1:97152851-97173373 GCF_021869965.1 Rhincodon typus | reverse complement strand
GTCAGCTTTCCTGCTCCTCTGATGCTGCTTGGCCTGCTGTGTTCATCCAGCTCTACACCTTGTTATCTACAGCATTTGCAATTCGCCAATCTTCTGGCACCACCCCACATCTCAGGAGGATATTAAGAATATGGTTGGTCCTTCTGCAATTTCCACCCTTACTTCCCTTGGTATCTGCAGTGATTGTAGCAAGGGCAGTCAGGTGGGCCTCATAAAGTATGGGTTCCTTGATTGGAGCTGTTAATCTGGTCCAATCAGGGAGCCCTGGCTGACAGATATAAACAAGAACGTCAGCTGTTCTGTTCAGTCTGAGAGCTGGCTCTGAGGAAGCCAGACCAATGTCAAGTACTATGCACGTGTAAATAAAGGGTGACCTGGTGATGAGATGCCAGCCACTGGAGGTACTTCAGTGTTGGTCAGTATTTCCCCTACTGTGTAAAAAAAGAATCCCATCAACTTGGGGATTAATGCAGAACAGGGGGCTCCATGATTCTCAATTGCCCGACTTACAAATTCTCATACTTACAAATGTGATTCATACAGGAATGTATTAATATTAATTTTAAAAATTTGACATAAGAATGTTCCCTTATACTTTCAAAAAGCTATTTTATATCATTTTGCATTGTATTCCGACTCCTTTACAAATCGATTTACAAATGCCCTCTAGAATGGAACCTGTTCTTAAGCCGGGACTGCCTGCATAAGTAAAGGTCAAAATAAATTGCAAATGCAGGAGGAATTGAGATAGCAACATCATGCCACAGAAGGGAATATGACATGGCAGCTGAAGATTTAAGCTCCCTTTCTGTCTGTTGTGCATCAAAAGCTATTCGTGTTAGCTCCATCGCTGTGGGTATGTCTGCTTCCCGCACCAACCGTCTTAATGGACACTGAACGTTCAGCTTATAGTTGGGTCAGATTTCCGATCTACCCTCTAAAATGGTGAAATAATTTCATTTATAGGCTGTGGTTCAGAGAACAGAAGGATAATGATCAACAATAATGATGCCCTGCAAACCACCCGGAATTGTCGTCCTTCCTTAAGTTTGTGAAAGGCTGAATAGACAGACCATCCACCTCTGAGGTTAACTTAATAATTACAACCTTAACAAAACAAAAGCAAACACAGCTGGATTAAAAATAAATCTCTGTTTGGCTGGCAATTTCGATGGGCTAATAATTGGTTTTTAAGCTGTTTCGATTGTGGTAGGAACAGACTGGTTTGAAGCATGATGATGTGGAGGCTGAGGAAGACAAGTCATACTGGTGTAAGCCTTTCCTTCTGGCTTGGCTCTGAGCCATTGTTTTCTTTTTCCCGGTTTCCCATAGTTTTGGTTGGGATTTGTTTTAAGTGTCTTATTCTCTACCGAAATCTTGTCGCAGTTTGAGAAGGCCACAATGGGTGCAGACAAAGGTACCCCAGATGTTTGTGGTAACCATGATTTTAGAATGGATGCAGCTGTTGGGTGAGTCCCTGCGGCCAGATGGTGTTTTCTGCAGTTTGAGGGGATTGTGCATAAATGGGCATGAAAACGGGCTCTATAGCTCAGAAAAGATGGTTGGAATGCCTGTGCCCACTTCCTGTTGTGCACAGTTTGTTTTAAAAGTTAATTAGGTGGAAAGGAGATCAAAAACCTCTAATGCATCTAAATCTCATGCAAAGTACAAGTTTGTGTTTGACCTCCAGCTCTTTTCTAATGGATAGGTAGCCTCTTTAAAAAATTCACTGTGGTATAGATATCTTTTCCTAAGTTAGTTATCACTTTCAATGAAGTTTCTGCTTCTGACATTTTAACACAATGAAAAATTTGAACCATGCTTAAAACATATGAGGCAGCTATTTAAATAGGACCCAAAGGAATTGTACCCAAATGCAAAAAGCAATTTGTAAGAAATAAGCCATAGAGCCATTTCTGTTCCATTATTAATCCAGTCTTTGATGCAATGTATTTTGATGCTGATTGTGAGTGTCAAAGTTTTGCAGCATTGTGGAGCACAATTCATTCCATGTTATCTAACATTGAAACTGGAGCATCAATTTCACTTAGGTGGAGGGACTTGATTGTAAACAGACAGATGAATTATTATTTGAGGTAGAATCCTGTTTTCCTCCTTTCTGCCTCTTGTTAACATGATGTGAAACAATTGGACAGTACATGTCAGCTAACAGCCAGTCTTATGACCTGAATGACTGGTCTTGGCCAGTATGATCAGCTTTTTAGTTTCCCAACTCTTTTAACTTAGATTTGAATACCTAGGCAACACCATTAGCCAATTCAACTACCATACCGATGGTCAGTTCAGCACATTTGTCTTGTGCAGTTATTCTTAGCATTATTGAAAATGTTGGCAAGTGCTTCTCCATGGGAGATTTTTCTTCCACAATTTGCCACCCATTGAAATTTGGTATACACTGGGATTTTAGTGCCTTTGAGTTGCATTGACAGCGAAGATGCCTGCATAGTTTGCGTGCTAGAGGGCTCCAGTGTTTGTCATACTGGTGATTTAATAAGCTAAAAGTGTTGCTTTAGCTGCTATTTAGCACAAGAGGCTATGTTGAGAAGATGTTGAAACTTGCTGTCTGGATGGTTATTATTCAATTGTCCTGATATTCCATCCTAGCAGCAACCAGTTGAGTTGGAGTAAATTAGTCAATGCACCGGATTTTGGCTGCTGTTTAAAAGGATGTCACCTTTCACTGTTCACTTGATGCCAAAAATTTGTAAAGGACTTTTGAAATAGATTGGGAACATTTTGCAACACTCCATTGAGAAATTCTAGAAGATCATCATTTAAAAAGGGTAATTCCTGTAGTTCAGTGCTACTCTATCTAGTTGGACAGCTTACAGGGGTCATCAGGAGGAAGCCAGCCCTTGATCAAGTGAATTCCACCTGGTGTCCTCATTGGTTTGCAGGAGGAAATAGAAGAGGTCATGAGGCCACGCAGTACAGCAGCAACTAGTCCAGGAGATAGGGGCACAGTGGATTCCTTCTCCCCAGTGTGTGAAGGACATTCATACTGATCACAACTCCTGCACTTTCAGTGTTATACCCATGAACAAGTCATCTGTTTCCCCTCTGCCCTCTACCTGGAAAGTCTGTTCAGTCCAAACTGTGAGTGGAAGTGGGTATGAGAACCCAACTATACAGCTTTATGAAAGAAATGTCTAATCAGAGGTTGAATGTAAACCTGCTGGTATTGCAGTTATATCATTACCACAATGTGAAATTGCATGGATATCAACAATTAGAACAAAATGAGTGTGCTAAAAATCAAACTTGTAAACAAACAACTTTTTAAAAAAATTAACCTATTCAGTCAAGGCAGCCTTTGAACCGAGACCTTACCTGGAGAAAGGGTCATTACGACTGCACCACAAGACTCCTACAAGCTTACATTAGCAGCACAGGACCTAATTGCATTCTGTTTATACCCTTTAATCAAATAAATTTCTTAATTGATTGCATGAAATGTAGCCAATTATTCGTACATCTTTAAGTACTCGGTCAATATAACCCAGGAGACTTTTTGGATACAGACCTAGGAATTGACCATGAAAATAGACTAATATATCTTGATATATTTGACTCACCCAGTTCCAAGGCGAGGGTTGGGATGGGGTTCAAACTAGATGCACTGTGTAAGCCTGCACCTCAATGCCTGCAATGCACTGTTTCAGTAGCTTTGTTCAAAACTAAATTCGATTTGTTGGCCATTTTGTGAATAGCAGAATTGGGGACACTTGAAAGATGGCCATTTTGTGTTTTAATGACAGTTTAATTAGAGTTAAGTCCAATAGGAGCTAGATTTAATAATAATGATGATTTAATGATGGCTTTTGTGACTTTGATAAAAATGATGATAATAAAACATTGCAGCATTGTGCAAAAACTGGGCATGTGAAGCATAGAAACCAGTGCCCTGGTCAATTGATACACAACTGCAATTAAAAAGCTCATGGCCATTTGTGTTTGCTGAGGCAAATTGTTGTTTTGGGCCAAGAATGAAATGCAGCTTCCCTTCAAAGTGTGTGAATTATTATTGCTTGTACCAGTTACAGTGCTTCTGAAAGATAGTCCCATTTCCTTGAGTATGTTCCAGCTGCAAGCTGTCCCTGCAACAGTAATGGCTATCATCTGCCAGCAGGTTGTGAGACTCTCTTTTGTACACTGTTGTAAAAGTAGTGCTGGCTTCCTGATTGAATTTCATCTTAGCCCAGCCAGGCCAGTTGACTTCTTGGAACTCCTGGTGGGAACTAGTTTGTACTTGTATCATCAAGAGGACAATCCACTGCTTCATTTCCTTTCTGTTCACTTATGTCATTCCATCCCTGAGTGATATCCTACATGGATTGCTGCGAGGTGTGTGTTTTTCCAAAAAGAATCCCTTTTTTTTGTACATTCCTCAAAAGAAATTATGAGCAATGATTTGTTAACCCCTTTTTAATTTCTTTGCTGAAATTTGTTCTATGGTAGCTGGAAAGATACAACCAAAAGATAGTAATTGCTTGGTTGATTACAGAATATAATTTGAAACAATGACCGATTCTTTGTAAGATTAAAACTTTCTTTTCAATGTTCCATTGTATATGGAACAGCATTTGCTGTTAATTGCCCTTCACACAATGAGAGCTGTTAGAGTCTTTAGAGCAAGTGCAAGAAAACTTTGATTTCAGCTGTATTTTCCATTCAGTGTACCAAGTACTAACATGAAGAATTTTATTTTCCTATGCACAAATGCAACTGATTTTTTTTCTAAATGCCTAGTAAGCCTGACACACTTGCATGCACTATTATTGAGTGGTCTAGTGGTGGTTCATGGCTTTTATCGCTCTCTACAATGGATCCCATAATGCGGTTATTGAAGGCTAAGGAACCTCTGAGCTTTCAGCCAGAGGCAGAGTTACTTCATACTCTCTTTAGGGACCTGTGCTCACTGGATGGGGGTGACTTGAGAATATACTGCAGGATCTTTTGTCGCAGCTAGTGAGAAATGCATGCTAAATCATGCTTGCAAAGAAAATATTTGGAGGGCTACAGGCAAAGAGCATGGAGTGAGACTAATTTGTTACCCTCAACAGCACAGACATAACAGATTGAACAGCCTCCTTCAATGTTGTTTGAGGCTATGATGAGGTGAAATCTCTTGAAAGAGAAAGCATGAGATTACAGAATGGCTTGCACTGGCTTACCCTCCAGACATCTTGAATAATCACCACCCTGTGTTTTGATGGAAGTTCCCATGGACATTGTTGTGTCTTGGCATTTTAGCATTTCACAAAAACAATGGTAGTCCTCCCCAGAGTAAACATGTTTCTGACCGGAATGTTTGTGCAGGTTGCTGTGATCCATGTCCATGTGTGCACTTCTGACATACAACATTGACTGAAACCTGTGTATAATTTTTAGTATAAGTAGGTGGGAGTCAAAAGAAATAACTTCTAAAAGTTCTAATTTATATTGGGCTCTGCACATGATCTTTGGGAAGATTGATGCTCCTAATTCACACAATTTGTGAACTTGAGCCGGTATCCTTTGATTAACATCTTGATAGAACCAGACAGAAAACAATATCAAGATGCAAATTGTATTTTAACTGATAATTTCTGAACGCAGCAAAGCTTGAAATATCCTAGATTCTGCTATGAATATTTCTTTCCATTCAAAACATGGGCTTCCTGTGCTGCACCATCTAGTGGTTGTGTTTGCTGCAAATGCAGCTTTTTTTAATTTGGAGGGAGGGGACGGGGTGGGAAAAGCAAAAGAAAATAGTCTGATGAAGTGATGAGGACACAGGGTGAGGCACTGGTTAGGCAGCTGCAGCTAAGTATGGTACCACAATTTTATTTGAACAAAACATTTTTTTTTTCTATATATTAAGTTGAACAGCTAATTTATGCCAGGAAACAAATCTCTCTGATGTGGAATGTGGCCAGAATTAAATTAGCACTAGGTTTTCTGTGGCTGACTTTGACAGTCTTTGCTGTCCTGTTGTTTCTCTCCCACTTTAAGTGGAGACTTTAGATTGGCTTAAAAGCAGATGGAGCATTTTAAAGAAAAAATATAAGAATGATAATTACATATGTAAAGTCTGCATGTACATATTTTAGAGATATGAGGCAGCAGGTAATACAAACAGGTGAGTAGCTTCAAGCAATGTTTTTGTACAACTGGGAACCAGATGAAAAGCCGATTTGAGATCGGGCCGGTTGCCTCAGTGCCTTGTCTCTGAGGGAAACCTGTTTATGGTACAATATGACTAATTCTTCCCCTCAGAAAACAAATAGAACAAACAGAACATCTTATTTCAAATGATTATTCAACTGTAGAAAGAAAGGATTGCTTTAAGGCAACTGTTAAGACTTGCAGCTGACAAAAAAAACAGTATTCTTTTTCCTGTATTGGTCTTAATCTGTGTTTGCAATTTAAAGGTTTTCACTTCCTTGTAGTTAAGTACACTGACATGTAATTTCAGAGAGACTTAAATGTTGATTCAGTCCACTCAAGTTTCAGAGGACAAATCAGATTCTGAAATTAGACTTTAAGCAATTCTGTATGACTGCAGGGGGAAAAGTTCATTGTGAAAACAAAGATAGAAATAATGACACAATACTGACAGCCAGCAATTCTGGTTTTTGTAATGAAAAAAATAAGGGGAGGGGGTCAGGGGCAAGGGGAATGTTTGTGAAATGTTTCTGTAAGGATATTTCCATGCCATCATGATGGATATTATGAACTGTTGCACTGATATAGTGACTCAAGGATTTTGGCTCTTCTTCAGAGAATTAGATCTCTTTTATCTGTCTTTCAACAACTTGTGCAATATATAGTTTTCATATTTTCTATTCCATTCCATACAGTGTTTATTGCTTCAGCGCCAAGCTGCCGAGATGCTTGCCACACTGTAAAGCAGAACCTTATAAATGGATTCTGTTTCCCTTTGATCTGAGGGCTAGGGTTCCTCTGTAGTTAGTCATCTGTCTGGTGTAGTGACAGAAATGACATTCAATGGCAGAAAGGCAACCTTGGCTGAACAGCACTTTGCTAAATGATTAGAAACCTTTCCTTAAATCAAAATATCCCTTGTGGCAAGCTGCTGATGCTGTGCAGCTTTTAGAGGGGAAATAAACTGGCATCTGCTCTGGCCAAATTATTTGCTTGAGTGTAATGAAATGAAATTGGAAGATTTATTTGTGGTTTTGTGAGAGCGGATTTTGATTTCTCTGGACGGGCCTGAATTCTGTTCGAGTATTTGTTTTGGCTGAAGCCGTGTGACTGGTGCTCGGACCTCCCACCTCAATAACCGTAGCATAAATGTGTTCTTCCTGCTTGAGGCTCACTGCTGTTTAATTGATGAGAAAATGCCATTTGTGTGAAGAGAACAGATCTTCTAGATTAATGTATGTGTTTCCTTTTAATCAAGTTTTCTCAAAGTCAAAGGTCAATATCAACAAGTTAACCATCTACGGCCCCATGGACCTAAAGTGCTGTGCAATCGAAATATAGATGTTTTTGGTTAGGCCAGCATTTATTTGTCATCCCCAACATTAGCACCGTGTTGATAAGAGATGGAGTCACATTTAGGTGTGATTGCAGCTTTTCTTCCATCAAGGTCATTCATGAACCTGTCAAGTGTTTCCTAAGAACTTCACATGCACTTTTACTGTTACCAGTTGTTTTTTTGGCAGATTTCTAAAACACAACTCAAATTCTCAAACTGCCATAGTCTCTGGATTATGAGCCCAGGCCTCCAGATTACCAGCTCAGCAAGTTTTCAGTTTGCACCCCAGACTGAAGTACGTACATAGCTATTTGAAGGATTAGTTAATTATAAGAATGCCTGACTTTAAATAAAATGCATAAAGTAGTTTGCACTCCCATGGAGAATGAATGGGAAACATATTAACTTGTATAGTCCACATCGAGCTAGGGAGGTTTGGTTGTAGGCCTGGCAGCATCTGTGAAGAAAGATCAGAGTGAATGTTTCGGCTCCATTGACCCTTCCTCAGAACTGATGGTAGCTAGGAAAATGACGGTTTATATGTAAAAGATAGGGTGGGGGGAGGAGATAAGGAGTAAAGGATAGATGGGGATAGAGCCCAAAGAGAGAGTAGAACAGCTGGACAGACAAAGGAGTTGATAACGATCTCCATGATGTTCAGTGTTCCACAGACAGCTGATCTCGCCGTATCCTGAGATCCACACTCAGTGCCATTGGTGTCACATACACACTCTCAACCTTTCTCTCCAACAGCATCGCAACACACTGGTTCAGGGTTGCACCACTCCGCAGTTCCACTTCATTGTCCGGCTCATTCATCATGCTAACCAGAAACTTTTTTGTTTCCTTTCAGGCATCAAGGCCCACAAGACACAACTCAGAGATACCCTTGCCCCTCTGGAACTTTCCTCCCCTCTCTTTCCCTCTGACTTCATCCCCTCCCCTGATCCCACCTCCTGTTGGGTATTTACCATCCCCCCTAACCTTCCGCTCCCTGATGCTGAATGTTCTGTACTCAGCAAAAGCTTCAGCTTTATCCCTCTACGTCCCCACCTGAACGAATTTCGGGCACGACACGATGCCAAACTTTTCTTCTGCCGTCTTTGCTTCTGGGCCCATTTCTTTGGACAAGAGTCCTCTCCCCATCCCATAGACCCTTTGCCCAGTTCCAGTACTGTCCCTCCACCTGGACCCCTCGCTGTGTCCTTTTACCTGCACTCAATCTGCTAATTGAGAACTGTTGGCGTGATATTGGTCGCCTCAATTTCTCTGCCACCCTCAGCCAATCCAATTTATCTCTCTCTGAACTGACACTCTGTGCACTTAAATCCAACCCTGACTTTGTTATTAAGCCTGACAATAAGGGTGGTGCTGTTGTAGTCCGGTGTGCTGACCTCTATATCACAGAGGCTGAGTGCGATCACTAACCTCATTTCATCTTGTAATTTCTCCCCCACTACCTCCAAGCTGATAGTCCCCCAGCCCCACACAGCTCGCTTCTACCTCTTTCCAAAAATCTACAGACAAAACAGTCTGGGCAGACCCATTGTTTCAGCCTGCTCCTGCCCCACAGAATTCATCTCTCCCTACCCTGATTCATTCTTCTCTCCGCTGGTCCAATCCCTGCCCACGTACATCCATGATTCCTCTGACACCTTACGCCAGTTTCAAAACTTCCAGTTTGCAGACTCCAGCGCCTCGTCTTTACCATGGATGTACAATCCCTTTCTACATCCATTCCCCACCAGGGCGGTCTCAGGCATCTCCACTTCTTCCTGGAGCAAAGGCTTGAACCATCCCCACCCACCACCACCCTCCTCCGTTTGGTCAAGCTCGTCCTCACCCTCAACACCTTCTCTTTTAACTCCTCTCATTTTCTTCAGGTCAGGGGGGTGGCCATGGGTACCCGCATGGGCCCTAGTTATGCCTGTCTCTCCAAGGGATACATGGAACATTCTTTGTTACAGTCCAATTCTACCCCCACTCACAACTCTTTCTCCAATATATCAATGATATCGTTGGTGCTGCTTTCCTCTCTCGTCCAGAATTGGAGACATTCATCGATTTCGCTTCCAGTCTCCACCCTGTCCTCACTTTCACTTGGTCTAGCTCTGACTTCTCCGTTCCCTTCCTAGACATCTCTGTTTCCATTTCTGGGGTAGACTGGCTACTAATATCCATTGTAAACCCACCAAAGGGATCCTCTGAAACATCCATTATCTTCCTCAACCGAGGATTCCCAGCACCGTTGTCAACAGGGCCCTCAACTGGGTCTGATTCATCTTCCGCACTGCTGCTCTCACCCCTTCTCTTCCCTCCTGCAACAGCAATAGGATTCCCCTTGTCCTTACCCACCATCCCACCAGCATTCACATCCAGAAGATCATCAGATGCCATTTCTGCCACCTCCAGCAAGATGCCACCACTAGACACATATTCCCCTCCCATTCCCTTGTCCACCTTCCGCAGGGACCAATCCCTCCGAGACACCCTGCTCCACTCTTCTTTCACTCCCAAAACCCCCGCACCGCCCCACAGCACCTTCCCTGCAACCGGTGAAGGTGTAACATCTGCTCATTTACCTCCTCCCTCCCCTGTATCCAAGGGCCAAACATACCTTCCAAGTAAAGCAGCACTTTACCTGCACTTCCCAGAATCTAGTCTACTGCATTCGCTGCTCACAATGTGGTCTCACCTACATTGGGGAAATGAAATGTAGACTAGGTGACCGCTTTGCAGAACATGTCCGTCCTGGCTGCAAAAAAATCCCTGAGCTACCCATTGCCTATAACGCACCACCCTGTTCCCTGGCCAACATCTGTCTCAGGCTTGCTGCATTGCTCCAGGAAAGCTCAGGACAAGCTGGAAGGACAACACCTGATTTTCTGCTTGGGAACCCTGCAGCCCTCTGAACTCAATATCAAGTTCGATAATTTTAGGGCCTAAACTCTCCCATGTCCTAGCCCCCTACCCCACACACCAGGCCTTGTTATCAAATAGCCTACCTTCACACACTACCTATTGTTGGTCATTAACAGTCTCCATTAACAGCTATTCACCCTCCTAGCCAAATCATTATCAACTCCTTTGTCTTTCCAACCTCTCCTCTCTCTTTGGGCTCTATTCCCACTTATCCTTTACTCCTTACCCCCTCCCCCACCCTATCTTCTGCATATAAACTGATATTTTCCTAGCTACCATCAGGTCTGAGGAAGGGCCACCGAACCCAAAACATTAACTCTGATTTTTCTTCACAGATGCTGCCAGACCTGTGGAGCAAATCCAGTAACTTCTGTTTTGTTCCTGATTTACAGTATCCTCAGTTCTTTGGTTTTTCATTTGGTAGTAGGTCTGTTTGCTTCTCCTTTTTGTTCCCTTGGATAGCAGCGAGGATCTTACAATTAAACTCTGAAGTAAGGATACTAAAAATCAGACTGATTTGCTGCTACTGGTTTTTATCGATATATGATGAAGGAAAGTGCATAGTTGTGTGGGAGGTCAGGACAGTCTCAAGCTCAGATTCAGCAGTGGGTTTTCCTGCGATCCGGTGGCCTGTTAACACAGAATAACTAAGTTTACATTTGCAGAATGACCTCTTGAAACCCTTATATGAATGTTAAGAAAAGTTAGGAGAGCAAATGCAAAATAAATTTCTCAATATTTTCTGTAGATTGTATGACCTTTCATTTAATGTGTGCGATACATCAATAACTTTTCAAGAGCTGAAAGTAAGAAAAAAAAAAGTCAACCTATTAAATGGGAATGACAATGTTAGAACACATTCAAGTGTTGGTTCCAAGGGTTCATAGCTACTCCTTTGTTCACAAAGAAGAAGTGTTTCACAGTGTCAATAGTGTCTTTTTCTATTGAGATAAATGAGTACATGTGGGGCCAGGGATGAGCATTTAGAAAGGCAGAGCACATTTTGTGTGGATACTCATCAATGTTTGGTGTGTCAACCCAAGAAGCAGAAATGCTCAATTACCTGAGAGTTAAGAGGAGGCATGGTCATTTGAAGTTTTATCCAGGTCAGTTTTCTTTTCTTTATTGTCAATGTTGCACACTCACTTGGGCTGTTTTAGCCAAGGCTTATTCTTTCATGAGTTACTTACGCTTCATCAATATAAAGAGGAACGGAGAGAATCTCTGCTACCCTGAGGAAGCAGTGCCACAAAAACAAAACAAACCACTGTAATAAGTACATCCTATCATTGGAAAGAGTGAATTTTTCACCAGGAAAGTAGCTCAGGGTGGATTTTTGGTGAGATCCAACAAATGCTAGGACCAAAGAGAAGGCAGACAATAATGAGAGAGGTGTTATAAACAGCTAGAAAAAGAAATGATGCTTCGGTGCATGCTACTGTGAAAATTTGCTATGGCTTATAGCTGACCTTTTTTCTTTATGAAAAGAAATCCTAATGCCAATGTAAACTCTGTGTGTTTTTGTTGGCATTACTCTGTGGGAAGCAAGCTAGTCTGCACTCTCTTACGCACTCTCTTATAATACCTGGGTCACAGCCACACTGTATATCTCACAATATCCCACACCACACTCTCAGATTTTCAGTAGAAATAAAAGAACTCTTTCTATGGGATACCACTGAAATGTCTATCTTTACCAGTGTTAGCAAACAAAAAAATGCAAAGAGGGTAACATGGTGGCTCGGTGGTTAGCACTGCTGCCTCACAGCGCCAGGGACCTGGGTTTGGTGACTGTCTGTGTGGAGTTTGCACGTTCTCCCCGTGCCTGCGTGGGTTTCCTCCGGGTGCTCCGGTTTCCTCCCACAGTCCAAAGATGTGCAGGTTAGGTGAATTGGCCATGCTAAATTGCCCATAGTGCCCATGGGTGTGTCGGCTGGGTGGATTACCCGTGGGAAATGCAGGATTACAGGGATAAGATGGGCTGGGTGGGATGCTCTTTGGAGGGTCAGTGTGGACTCAGTGGGCCAATTGGCCTGCCTCTGCATTGTAGGGATTGTGTGTAAAGCTCCTATGTTTTATGCTAATCCCATATTTTTCTAAAATTAGCAAAGGGTAGAAGGGTATAGAAATTTCAAGTGGCAGGAGGTGGGTGGTGGGGGTAACAAGTGAAGTGGTTAGCTGTTTTTTTAAACTGCTGGTAATATTATGGATCAGAAAACCAGGCAGGATTAGAGTCTACAAACTGAGGAAGGGTCACCGGACCCGAAACATTAACTCTGTTTCTTCCTTCACAGATGCTGCCAGACCTGCTGAGCTTTTCCAGCAATTTCTGTTTTGTTTCCTGATTTACAGCATCCGCAGTTCTTTTGGTTTTTATTTAGGATTAGAGTCTACATTGATATGTTACCATTTATTATCCATCCAGAGATGAAAGTTACATAAAGACTTGTTTACAGTATGCATAATGCTAAAATATCTTTTGAGTCTACTGAATCAAAATTTAAAAGCATACAGAATTATTGGGAAAATTCTGAATTTTGAATTTATAATTATAAGCCCCAGATAAAAAGTTGTAGCAATTTTGATTCATTAAGATGTGTGTATCTGTGCACATCCTATACTGTAAATCCACCTAACATCCATCTCAGAGCACAGCAAGTGAGGAGAGGAGAGCACAGAGAGTAAACTAATGCCACATAGTTAGTAACAATAACTTTCATTTCAACAGCATCTTCAATGAACAAAAATGTTCCGATATACTGAAGAAAGGAAGTTTAAGGGTGTGGGTGTGGGTTTGTGTTGGTAATGCAAAAACTTGACCCTGAATTGACATGGGATAGGTTTTCCAAGCTCAGGGGGTGTAGGAATTCCACTTAGGTGCTACATGCTGGTGAGTTTTAACACCACAGCATATCACTGCATAGGCCTTTCTGCTATAACACGTGTTTCGTTAACGCAAATTGGCTTTAACGTGATTGAATAGTGGACACTGTTTGGATAACGCAAACTTTCTGCTGTACAGGTATAGTGATTTTCTGTCACGGTTTCCCTGTAGCGTGATTTTCTATAGCGCTAGATCACGCAGGGATGCAATTAACGCATTATACGAGAAATACCTGTATGTCACCAAGGCTCATTTGACATAACACCACCCAAACCAGTGACATGTATCACTGAGCAGCACATAGCCAGTAGATGTGTGGAAGCACCAATCCTACAGGTCAGGCACCATCCTGACATGGATGTATGCTACTGTTCTTTCACTGACCGTGGGCCAAAATCCTGGAGCTCCTTTCCAAACAGTACTGTAAGTGTATTTATACCTCAAAGGCTGTAGTGGTTCAAAAAGGCAGTGCACCATCACCTTCTTGAGGGCTTTTAGGGATGGGAAATAAATGCTGGCCTATCCAGTTAATAGAGGGATTGAAGAAATAACGGAGGAATATTGCTGCCTATCACCAGCTTACATGAGGAAGCTAATGTCTGCAAAGGATGGCATCAATCAGAAGCAGCTAGATGAAGATGAAGAAAACATTCAGGGAGAAGCCCTGAAGTGAAGATACTTTGGGAAGAGAAGACTGCTATCAATGGTACAGCTGGGAAAAACTGGCACTTAGCAATGTGGATAAAGAATTTGGAAGAGGATAATACAGTCATCCTTGGCAAAGGCAGAAAGGTTAAGAAGGGTAAAGATGGAAGGAGATAGACATGAAAATGTCATCCCTGGCTTCCGTAGGGATTACTTTACTGCAGTGGGAAGGTTGGAACCCCTGGAAGGTGAGATTCAAGCAGGGACTTGCAGGAGAGCAATAGATTATTTTACACATACCTTCCATAGACTGTTACCAAATGCCTCCTGCAGAATGTAAACAAATCTCTCCTGTAGACTGTAACCAACCGCTCCATAGATTGTTACTGAACCCAGCTATAATCAAATCCCCATGGGCTACAGTCAAATTCCCTGCAGATGGTAACAAACCTCCGAACATTAACCAAATCCCAATAAAAGGGTAAAGTCAACAGCATCTGACTGGACCATAGAGCTGCTCTCTCATTAGAGAGAGATGACTGGTGGTGGTTTAACCTGAGGGTCATCCGCCTCGGGTAAGAGACATTGAGAAGCAGAATGCTCATGGTAACCTCAGCCTGTGCAAGAATTGAACCGACACTGCATCACAAGCCGCCATCCAACGAACTGAGCTAATCAATGCCACCCCACCCAGCCCCAGCCCCAGTGCAAATAAACTAACTACACTCCTTCCATAGGCTGTAACAAAAGCCCCTGTCAACAGGAATAAACCCTGCACAGACTGTAACCAAACCCCTATAGATTGTAATCAGCACTCCTAGAAACTGTAACCAAATGCTTATAAATTGTAACAAACATTCCTGTAGATTGTAATTTACATCCTAAAGATTGTAACCAATAGATTGTAATCCAATCCCTGTAGATTGTAATCAACTCATGGACTGTAACCAAACCCCACATAGACTACAACCAAAATGCCAAACCTCGCATAGACTTCAACCAGTTCCCCTTTTGACTGCCTTCAGGCCCACCCTTCAATTACTATTTCAGAGATATTCCATTTTCCAAATCACTTGCATGCATATTCCAAAAAGTCTCATTAATAACCTTGTTGTAAAAGAACATTTAGGGCTAGGTGAGCACAATATTTGTAGAACTTTACATTATATTTGTAAGTGAGGTAGTTCAACTTTAAACAAAAGGTGTTAAATTGAATTAAGGGAATATTTGTAAATACATTGAGAATCACAACTGTTCATAGGCAATAGACTGCCTATATGGCTTACAGCAACTATATGTTCCAACAAGGTGCAGAAAACTCAAAAAGGTCACCCATGGCTGACAAATTAAGTTAGGGATAAGTTTATATAAGTTTCTATAAGAATGTATAAGATTAAAAGAAAAGCTACATAAAGTAGCCAAAATTGTAATGAATCTGAGGATTGGGGAGTTATTAGAATATAGCAAAGGACAATCAAGAAACTGATAAAGAAACAATGAATAGACTATGAATGCAATTTAGCAAAAAAAATCAAATTGCACTGTAATAACTTCAGCAAGTACATAAAATGAAACATTTGGCTGATACATTCATGGTCTATTAAAACTAGAGTCAGGAGAATTTATAATATGGAACAGAGAAATGCCAGAGAAGTTAAATTATTACTTTGTGCCTGTTTACACTGAGGAAAATACCATAAATCTTCCAGAACTAGAGGATAGTGGGAAGTCAAAAGAGACTAATGTTAATAAGAAAGTTGTACAGAGAAGTAAATAGGGCTGAAAATTGATAAATGTGTGGGACCTGATAGTTGGCATCCCAGAATGTTGAACGAGGTTGCCATAGAGATAGTCGATACATTAGATTTTGGAATGATTCTTGCAGTTTGGAAGCATGCAAATGTTACCCCATTTTTAAGAAAGGAGCAAGGAACAAAAATAGGGAACTACACACCTATGTGCCTTGCATCAGACGTAGGGAAAATGCTGGAATCTATCATAAAAGAGGTGATAAATATACACAGGTAAAAATAATATGATTGGAGGATGTTATTGATAAAATTGATAAGGGAGAGTTGATGGATAAATTTGTATTTGAATTTTCAGAAGGCTTTTGATGAGACTTTGCACCACTTCCACCCACCATCATCCCAGGAAGTTGGTAAGCAAAAGTAAAGCACATGATATAGGACATGTGGATTAAGGATTGGCTAACAGATTCAGAACAGCGAGTATATAGGTCATTTTCACTTTGGCAGGCTGTTACTACTGGGGTAACACAAGTATCAGTATTTGAGTCGTAGCAATTTGCAACATTTGGCAATGTTTTGGAGGTGGGGAACAAATGTAATATTTCCAACTTTGCAGATGATACAAAGCTATGTGTGTTGTGATGGAGATGTAAAACATTTTCAGGAAGGTTTGGACTGGCTTAATGATTGGGCGCGGACATGGCTGATGGAAGATCACGCAGAAAAATGTGATGTTACTCACTTTGGTAGGAAGAATAGAATAGGATTTCAGTACAAGAGAGTGAAGTCTTGCTTCACTGTACCAGAGTTTGGTTAGACAGAGTACTGTTTGCGGTCTTGGTCTCCTTATCTCAGGGAAGATATTATTTCCATACTGGGAGTGGAATGAAGATTTGCCATGTTTGTTCCTGGAATGGTGGCACTGTTCATTGAAGGGACATTTGGCAAACTGGGCCTGTATACATTAGATTTCAAAGAATGAGAGGTGATTTGTTGAAACCTACGAATTAATTAAAGGGATAGATAGGGTAGATGTAATTAAGATATTTCCCCTGGTTGAGGAGCCTAGAACCAGGGACGAACTTAAGTATAAGGGTGATGGCGGCATGATGGCTCGGTAGTTAGCACTGCTGCCTCACGACACTGGGGACCCAGCTTCAAATCTATCCTTGGGTGACTCTGTGCTGTTTGCACATTCTCCCTGTATCTGCGTGGGTTTCCTCCGAGTGCTCGGGCTTCCTCCCACGATCCAAAAATGTGCAGGTTGGGTGGATTGGCCGTGCTAAATTACCTATAGTGTCCAGGGCTGTGTAGGTTAGATGGATTAGCCATGGGAAATGCAGGATTGCAGAGATAGGGTAGGGTATGGACTTGATGGGCCAAATGGCCTGCTTCCACACTGTAGGGATTCTATGTAGCCATTCGGACTGAGATGAGAGTTTATTTTTACTGAGAGAATGATGAGTATGTGGAATTCTGTACACCAGAGTGCGATGGGAGTTCAATCTTTGCGTACATTTGAAGAGGTGATTGATAAATTTTTGATGGCTGATAACATAAAGGGTTCTGGGGATAGTGTGGGCACAGGGCACAGAGTTTGACTATTATTATTGTTAACTGTTCATATTAAATGACAGACCAGGCTCAATGGACTGAATGGCCTACTCCTGTTCTTATGTTTCTATGAGATTATATCCAGTCATGGGAGTTCCATTAGATAGAATTTTTGATATTTGTAAAATACGGCCTTGTTGTGTCTGCTAAGGAATTTTGCTGGTTTAAGTGCTACACACTGACATTGCACCTAATTCGCTGTCAGTTGACATGGTATAAATTGTGTCAGACATGAAGTTAATGCTCTTATCCATTTTCTGCTCAGATTCAACACAGCCTGTGATAGACACCATAGATAAATGGTTACACATTTCTTTTGCAATTTGTGAAAGATATCTATGAGCTGGTTGTCACAAGAGGCCTGCAAAACATAGCTGTTGTTTCTTTCTTTAACATACTGAACCAATCATTCAAACAGCCTCCCTCGGCTAATTAAAGTGATGACATTGGTAAAAGCAAAAACAGATGTAAATAATAATAAATTAACAAATCAGATTGTCCACCTTTGGTCATCATTGGGAAAGAATAAAGAGAAATGAGCTTGCTTATGAAAATGAGAAAGCTTTTAAAAAGTGTGGAAGTGACAGATTTAAGGGTTGAAGTAAATCACATGGAGGCTTGCATTTAGCAGGGAATTCAAAGTTTATCAGCATTTGTTGATAACAATTCATTAACAATTGCAATTAATTAAAGGAGATGAGGTTCTGGTATGTAGATCCTGACAGATATCAAAAGGGCTCTTACCCTAGTTTATGGGCACAGTGCTTTGCTAGTCATTTTAAACTATTTCACTTACACTGTGATTCACTGAGTAGAAACAGCTCAAGGCATCTCACACAATCAAGGGCCTTTCAATTCTGCATAGTAGCGTGAAGCAGGCATTATTGATTAACCTGCTTGTTGTACACATATCACAACGAGTAGTTTCACAATGGAAATTCAAATCAGAGACAATATACGGTAGACAATGGAATCAATTGACAGCCCTATTGCTCAGAAGAGGGATGTTTGGTCCATTGTACCTGTGTTAGTTATTTGAAAGTGCTCTGAAATTAGTCTCACACCCTTACTCTTTCCATTGCCTAGTTTATGCCATCAAGCATTAATCAAATGAGCCCGGTTAGTTTGTTAGTTACAAAAATACTGCAGATGCTGGAATCCAAGGTAGACAAACAGGCCCGAAACGTCAGCCTCTCTGCTCCTATGATGCTGCTTGGCCTGCTGTGTTCATCCAGCCCTGCACCTTGTTGTCTCTAGACAAACAGGAGGCTGGAATTAGGAGGCTAGACTAAGTCGTGAAGAAGGGTAATACCCAAAACATTGACTTCTCCTCTTCCAGATGCTGCCTGGCTTGCTGTGTTCTTACAGCCTCCTGTTTGTCCAGTTTGTTAATAACTTGCTTGACAAGAAAGATGAGATTGCAATCATTGAAAAAAACATTGATCAAAGTACTTTAAGTGTAACATGATTTTATAAAAATCAAATCTACATTAATTACTTAAACTTCAAAGCATTTTCAGTAAGTTGTGCGGATCTTAATGCACAAAGCCACGTGAAAATGGTGCGGGATGCATTTTTCTAAGTTTTAATCATAATTGTTTGGACAGTAATTTGGCAGGATCATTTTCATCATTGGTCTGTAATCATGCCACTGTTATACTAATCAAACAGTGAAGGTGAAATTATACCGTTCGTATTATACCGTTCGTATCTCTGAGCTGTTCTTACAAAGAGTTACTTTGGAGTCCAGTGCTTGTTGTCTATGCAAATACAAACGTGAATTTCAGTTATCACATTGTCCCAGCAATAGCAATGAGAAGATTTATGTATTGATTTGCTTGAAGGAGAAACGCTGGCCAGATTCCTGAAGGATTTCCATCTTAATCATTGAAACAGACAGACATTGATTTAACATCTTGTGTGAAGAATGTCAGACCTTCACCAGTGTCAATCTAGCCCTGGGGCAGAGCTTGACCCTACAACTTTCTGACCCAGAACCAACCTGAGAACTATCAGCTCTGTGAAGAAGAATCATATCAAACTCAAAATGCGAACATTTTTCCATCTGCACATTTGCAGCTGGACCTGCCGAGCTTCTCCAGAACCTCGTTTTTTTTTTCCAGATCTCCAGGGCCTCCCATGCCTTTAGTTTATTAGAACTGCTGCTGCTTGTGATATGCTGAAGAAACTGAAAGCAACTGTCCCCACCTCTTTGACCTGTCTGTTTCCTCTCCACCTATCTTCTCCTCTATCCATCTTCTATCCGCCTCCCCCTCTCTCCCTATCTATTTCAGAACCCCCTACCCCTCCCCCATTTCTGATGAAGGGTCTAGGCCCGAAACATCAGCCTTCCTGTTCCTCTGATGCTGCTTGGCCTGCTGTGTTCATCCAGCTCTACACCTTGTTATCTCTGCTATTCACTGTTACTCTTTTTTCTCTGAAAATGCTGAGCCATATTAAGGTGCGGTCCTAGAAAGTACCCTGCCTGGGTTACCATTTTTGTGTGTGTGTGAGACAAAGCCAATTTGCATGCCACAAGTTGATGTGCAAAGAGATGTAGTGATACGTTTTCTGCTTCCAGTGATATCAGTTCAAAGTTAACAACGCTGATCGTTTCAGAGAGTTTTGGGCACTTGGAATGCTCTGGCTGCCACCCTGAACTAATCCAGCACAAGGTCAAATTTGAACTCTTCGCTGGTTATATATGCATACTGCCCAGTGTACTTTCTACTTTTTGACATGGGGAGCATCATGGAATCATAGAATCCCTCCAGTATGGAAGCAAGCCATTTGACCCATTGAGTCCACATTGACTGTCCAAAGACCATCTCACCCAGACCATCCTCCCCTGCATTTCCCATGGCTAACCTACCTAGCCAGCATATCCCTGGACACTATGCGCAATTTAATATGGCCAATCTCCACATCTTAGGACTGTAGGAAGAAACCAGAGCACCCGGAGGAAAACCACGCAGACACGGGGAGAATGTGCAAACTCCACTCAGTCACTGGAAGGTGGAATCAATCCTAGGTCCCTGGTGCTGTGAGGCAGCAGTTGGAGTAGGTTGTGTTTGTTTTGTCCACAGCAGAGCATCTCGAGATTACAATAGTGTATGGGACATATCTGGCATTTGATGTAAGCCAAAATCTGGTAGCTATTAAAGAGGTGTAGAGCTGGATGAACACAGCAGGCTAAGCAGCA
>NC_063332.1:97144457-97152451 GCF_021869965.1 Rhincodon typus | reverse complement strand
GCAGGCCAAGCAGCATCAGAGGAGCAGGAAAGCTGATATTTCGGGTCCAGAACTTTCTTCAGAAATTTTCTGATTTTCTGAAGAAGGGTCTCGACCCGAAATATCAGCTTTCCTGCTCCTCTGATGCTGCTTGGCCTGCTGTGTTCATCCAGCTGTACACCTTGTTGTCTCAGATTCTCCAGCATCGGCAATTCCAACTATCTCTGGAGCTATTAAAGAGGGGTCGGTTTAACTCAGTTGGTTAGGCAATTGGCTTGTGACGCACTGTGATGCCAACAGCGTGGATTCAATCCTCACAATGGCTGAGATTACTCTCCTTCTCAACCTCTCCCCTCACCTGAGCTATGGTGCCCCTTGGGTAAAATTATACCAGTCATCTCTCTCTGAGAGAGCAGTCCTATGGTCTGGTAAGACTATTGCAACTTGTCTTGACCTGAGCTGTTAAAGAACGTATGGCAACATTCAGAGAAGTGCAAAGCATCCTGTCAGTGTCCTCAGCAGCATTGCTCCCTCCACTTAGGCCACAAGATGTCGGAGCAGAAATAGGCCATTCAGCCCTTCCAGTCTGCTTTATCATTCAGTGAGATGATGGCTGATTTGATAATCCTCAACTCCACTTTCCTGTCTTTGTCCCCACAACCCTTGATCTCCTTAATGATTAAAAATCTGTCTATCTCAACCTTGAATACACTTAATGACCCAATCTCAGCAGCCCTCTATGGTAAAGAATTCAACACATTCACAAGCGTCTCAGAGAAGAAGTTCCTCCTATCTCTGTCTTAAATGTGCAGCAGCTTATTCTGCCTCTGCTAAGAGACTCTTCCCTGGTTGTTAAATTCATATCCTGAGCACATCCTGTGGAGAAGTGGTGCTTTTTCACTTTTGCCTTTTTTTTTACTGTTTTAGAGTTTGTAAGGACTATATTCTAAAGTAGCAAGAACCAGAGAATAAGGGTCAGAGAGTGATTGGATATTAAGCATCTTCCAAAAGGTTTAATTTAGAAGAAGTAAGACATGGCAGTAGAGCTCAAAGTTGTGGAGTGCTCTTCCTGCTCTATGTGGAAAGTCTATGCCAGTGACCAGCCGTACAGGAAGAATTTCCTGCTGCAGCTCCTGGAAGTCTGTGTTTTGGAGTTGGAGCGGCAACGGTGAGGCCGAGTGTATCATGGATAGCACATACAGAAAACTGATCAGTCGCAGGCTAAGAAGGGAATGGGTGAGCAAAAGGACTAGGCAGGTAATGCATGGGTCTCCGGTGGCTATTCCCCTACCAAACATATATACCACTTTGGATACTGTTGAGGGGAATGGCTTCTCAGGGAAAAGCAACAGCAGTTAAATTCATTGCAGCACAGCTGTCTGTCACACAGGGGAGGAATAAAAAAGTGCGGGATTCAATTGTAAGGAAAACAGACAGACATCTCTGTACCCACAAATGAGACTGCAGGATAATATATTGCCTTCCTGGTTCCAGGGTCAGTAAGTCTCAGAGTGGCTATGGGACATTCTGCAGGGGAAGGTGAATAGCAAGTGGTACACATTGGGACCAATGAAATAGGTTACAAAAAAGCAATAAGGCCCTAAAAGCAGAATATAGGGAGTTAGGAAGTGATTTGAAAAGTGGGACCTCAAAGATCTGAGGATTACTGCAAGTGCAATGTAGTGGTCAGAGTAGAAATAACAAGACTTCGGTTAGATCACAGCTGGAGTACTGCATGCAGTTCTGGTGTCCACACTATAGGAAGGCACTGATTGCACTGGAGGATGGCAAAGGAGAGTCACTAGATTATTACCTGGAGCATTTCAGCTATGAAGAGAGGCTGGATAAATTCAGGTTGTTTTCTTTAGAGCAGAGAAGATGGGGAATGGGGTGGGGGAGCCTGAGAGGTGTGTAAGATTATGAGGGGTTTAGACAGGATAGATAGAAAGCAATTGTGTTCCCCTTATTTGAAGGGCAAATAACAAAGATGTAGAATTTTAAAGTGAGAGGCAGGCGGTTTGGAGAGGATTCGAGGATAAACCTTTTCACCCAGAGTGTGGTGAGGGCTGGAATGCACTGCCTGAGAGTAGTAGTTCAGGCAAGAAAATTCATAATATTTAAGAAATACTTGGATGACCATTTGAAGTGTCATAACATTCAAGGAAGAGTGAAAAAGTGGGACTAGCGTAGATAGTAATATATTTTTGGTGGCACAGATTCATTGAACATGGAACAGCACAGTCCACGATGTTGTGCCAAACATGATACCAAATTAAAGTAATCCCTTCAGCCTGCCCATGGTCCAAATGCCTCCATTCCTTGCATACTCATCTGCTTGTCTAAAAGTCTCTTAAGTGTCCCTATCGTATCTGCCTCCACCACCAACCCTGGCAGAGCGTTCTAGACTCTTGCCACCCTCTGTGTAAAAAACTTGACATTTACTTCTCCGTTGAAGTTGCCCCAACTTACCTTTAAATGCTCCTTAGTATTAGACATGTCAACTCTGGGAAAAAGATTCTGACCATCAACCCTATTGAAACATCTCATAATTTTATGCACTTCTATTAAGTCTCCCCTTGGCCTCGGCCATTCTAGAGAAAACAACCTGAGTTTTTCTAGCCTCCCTTTATAGCTCATACCCTCTAATCCAGTCAGCATCCTGGTAAACTCTGTACTCTGTCCAAAGCCTCCACATTCTTTCTGTAATGTGCTGACCATACTTGAACATAATACTCTAAGAGTGGCCCAACCAAAGTCTTATAAAGCTTCAGAGATAGTAGGGACTGCAGATGCTGGAGAATCTCAGATAACAAGGTATAGAGCTGGATGAACACAGCAGGCCAAGCAGCATCAGAGGAGCAGGCAAGCTGACGTTTTGGGCCTAGACCCTTCTTCAGAAATTGGAGAGGGGAAGGGGGTTCTTATAAAACTGCAGTATGACATCCTGACTCTTGTCCTCAATTTCCTGACCAATAACAGGCAAGCATGCCCTTTGCCTTCTTCACCACCCTATCTACTTGCGTTGCCACCATCAGGGAGCTATAGATTTGAACTGAAAGATCGCTCTGTACATCAATGCTGTTCTATTTGATTTTATGGTTCAATGAGCAAAGGCCAGTACTGAGAGCCAGCAACCCTGTGATGTCTCTCTTCAGCAATGTAATCACTATGTGATATGGAAACTACACTTCAACAAATGTTTAATTGGTAGTGAAACATTTTGAGATATCATGAGGTTTGAAATGCACTGCATAATGCAAGTCATTTCTTAATGTATTGGAACAGTTTGCTTTACTTTTACAAAATGTTGTTTAAAAAGCTTCATGTGCATTCCTGTGCTTAATCCCTTTTCAAATATTACATTCTAAATTCAACTACAGGGGAGTTAGCTCTGCCTGCCACTGTTAAGTTTCTGTTTTGTTATCATTAACAACCTTGTAGGTTCTGTTGGTACAGCTTATATCAGCCATGTTAATAATGAAGGACATAATTCAAGTGAGGGACGGGTTGTTGTGACACAGTCAGGTGCAGATGCTGTTTTACACTGTGCTGCCTCTCAACTGAAACTTGATTCTCAGATGAGGTCATGTTATGCTGTGATGGATAGTAGTGTAGAATTCAGAGGCCATATGTGATGAGAAAGGGCAGATTAATGTGAACAGCAGCTCATGTTCTAACATCCAAATTAACAAAGTCAGTGTGGATATATTTTTTCCACGACAGCAATAAGATGTTATAACTTCTGAGGTGTTGAGTATAACGTGAAATTTTGATTACAACTGGTTATTGCAGAGTAGATGGCAGTGAATTTGAAGTAAGTTACCATAGTCAAAAGTTACCAAAGTTTGAAGAAAGTTAGCACTTGTGTGCTCAATGTGAATGTTAGTTAGTTTGCATACTCATAAACTGCTTCCCACTTCCTTTTCTTTTGTCTTAGACTGTAAGGACAGCACTTAGTAATTTTTTATATATTCAGAAATTGAAGAATCTAGTAAAGTGTAAAAATCTGACTTACTTCAAGGTAAGCAAGTTAGTTATGCATCCTTAAACTAAAAAGAACACTGATTCACTGGAAATGTGTGCAATGTTCTTTAAATTGTCATAAAAAGTTGATTCACATCGATCATTTTCTGTTTTCTTTACTGTCTGGTGTGATGAGGCCTTAATTGAGAAAATTACAAACAGTTTAATCCAATAGCAATTAAAAAATAGATAACCATTAACATGAAATAATGAGTTACACAAATTCTATAGTATTTCTTTCCCAATTGCTCAGTGCATAAGAGATGAGGTATTGGAGCTGAACTGCACGAACTAGAGAGATCCAAGATTCAAAGTTTGGGCTGAGCTGATCCAAAGTTATAGGGGCAGCTCCTGTTAATTCAGTGGTTTACTGTTTCCCTTGGTGTGACGAGGGTCAAAATCAAACTTCAAATCCTGTTTTGAATTAGTATCCAGTGATCATAGTCCAATAATATTAGCAGCTGCTGATATTTACTACCCAGGCTCATCAAAGATGAACAAGGGGTTCTTGTGAGACGATGATAGTTGTAGAGTCATACAGCAGTGAAACAGACCCTTTGGCCCAACTTGTCCATGCTTACCATAATGCCTCTACCTCTGAGCCAGGAGGCCCACGTTCAAGCCTCACCTGCTCGAGAGGTGTGTAACAACATTTCTGAACAGGTTAATTAAAATAAAGTAAAAGAAATCAATGATGAAAGTTTACCTGGGAAGTACTGGAGGACTGCTGGTTCCCATTGCTGCAAGAAGGTAATACTTTCAATGAAATTGAGGAAAAATAAACTTCAGTAAGGGGCCTTGTGCCACTGTGGTAGTGTTACTATCTCTGAACCAGGAAACCTGGGTTCAAGTCCCACCTGTTTCAAAGGTGTGTGATAGAAACTCTGAACAGGTTGATTGGAAAATGGGGTAAAAAATAATCTCCGGTCAGATAAATGATAATGGCTCCACCTCTGACCCAGAAGACCCACATTCAAGTCTCACCTGCTCCAGAGATATGTGAGAGTAATCCTGAATGGGTTGATTAGAAAATTAAAAAAAAACACAATTTCAGTAAAGAGGAAAAAGAATACCTTCAGAAAAGGAGACAGGAGGCAAATACAGAGAGAAAAAAATAAACAAATGAAACTCTCTTTAAATGAAAAGAAAATTGTTTCTTGAGCTTCCAGAATATTTTGTGGAATGTATCCACTGGTCAGTTTGGTGTGATGCTGATCCTGGATACCTCACTTTACTCTGACCTCTGCAGGGATTGTGAGCTATTGTGTGGTGCTGGATGTTTCTGTTTAGTGGACGTGTTGATGAGCTGGAGATATTTTCAAAATTGAAAAGGCAACACCGAGTGGCTCTTGAGAACCCCTGCTGTTGGCTCAACAGCTTGAGGTGGGAATGGATCATTTTATATATAAAATTGCACCTTTAGCCTTCAGTTAGTTCCAAACTGCTTTGGGGTTCCTTTGTATTCACCTTTGTTTTCCTTGGGCATATAATGGAATAATGATAACTTCACCAAGATTCTTTGATTATCATGAATGCTTTAATTTGTAGAAATAACTGGTCTCAGATGTCAGGCAATTAATCCTCCATTAGGAATACATGAGGATCCCTCAGAGAACTGGGAAATTATTGCAGGTCAATTATATTTTACTGGTGGCGATTTTCATTTAAAAGAGTTGTGACAAGCAGCATCACTAGTTGGGGAAGACATTTGTTTTCAGAGATATTTCACCATCAGATGCAGACCAAGCAAGAAATATATATTTGCAATCAGTCTGTGACAATAGGGCTTGGCTAAATGAGGATGAAATCTGATCTGCCTCTCATTACTTAAAGAAAAGATGTGATCATTTCAGTTCAAGCCTGAGTGACTGTGGGTTTGTGTGCCAGCAATCTGGGCTTTTTGCTCTTTATTGGTGCATGTGTTTGGAGCACTGGGACTAACAGATGAGAAATTGCTGGGCAAAAGAATAACTCCAATCTATCGGTACATTGGGAAAGTTAAACTTCATCTTGTGCCACCCTGCATTTCATCAACTCCCATTATTCATAAAGAAATTCACAGTAAATTTGGATCCGTTTGGGTAGAATTCTTAATGTCAGATGATCACTTTGATTTAAAACTTCATACATCAAGGTCTGCTCAGAAAAATATTTACTTAGTTATGCAGTCAGTAATGGAATGGAACCGAGGCCAGTTTATGCAGCAAGTGAATAGCAAGACATCATTTTATTGAATATAAGCTCGAAAGCATTTGCCATTCCATTAAAAGCCATTACAGTGCTGAACATTCATGAGGCATGGCAAGCTGAGAGCATTATACATTCACATCAAACAGTGTAACATTTAATTTATTTTAGTAAAACAGCAATCTAAATCAAAATACACTGGTTTTTACGATGTCAATCACTGGTGATGCACTTTTTTCTTTTAGACAAAATGTTACCAAGGTAACAAGTATTCCAGGCACATCCTTGCAGGGTATGACCATATGAAGAGTCTGGAACAGCTTTTTAAACCTCCGCATGAGAATTTGTAAGAAACCAGAGAGCAGCCAGTTTACAGATTATTCTTTAATGTCAGTTTATTTGGCAATGGCCTTTTATTTAAGGTGTGATTGTGTGAAGAATTTTTGGCTTACGCACTAAAATTCCTTGATACAAGCAGCTTAACGAGTATGCAATGTGTCACCCGATATTTAAGTCCGCTGCAGGTTTTTACACTGACAGTCACAAAGCAGAGCACTTCATGTAAAACATTTCCAGTTAAACCGTGGTATTTTCTTCAGAAATAATCACATTTCCTTACAAATATGTAAAGACCCTAATGTCTTTTATCATATTGGGCTGTCCGTAAAAAGCCAAGACATTGTGAAAACCAGAAATTGTTCACGTCACTGAGCTCTATTTGTCTCCGACAGGTAATTAAAAGGTGAGTTACTACAACCTTACGAGATTAGTTTATTTTCCCCCCACCCCGTTTTGCTTTGAGATAATGCAGCGCTCATACTGCGCTCCCATTTTGATGGTGAATTTGAGAAGCTTGGTTTATAGCTGCTAGCGTAAGCTCAGCTGATAACATCTTGAGAATGACTCTTGCGAAGCTGGGTCAGGACTTTAGCACCATTTACTGAACGTAGCTGGCAGATGGGAACAGACAGATGGAGAGTTCACGAGTACTTGTGACACAAGTCCTGACAATGCGAGAGAGTGAGCCTGGAGAAAACGCTGAATATTATTGAGATGTTTAAAAATGGAATGTTTAATTTCATCTCCAGCTGCCAAGAGGAAATTCAAGTTAGGAAAAGAGGGGGGAGGCAGAGACACCTTAAATATTATGTTTCCAAGAATAAAAACAGCATCCTTGTGGAATTAAGTTACTTTGCTGCCATGGAGATACTCAAAATCACACTCTGTGAGATGAATTAACACCCACTGCATTAGTCAGTGAAGGGCATTGAAACCTTGGACAATTTATAGGCTGTTCCACAGTTTGTATTGTAGGCAGTTAACACCTATACACCGCCTCTCCTTGTTTATTTTTGGTAAAATTGACCCTTTATTCTGACTCATGGAAAGTGGGCATGTCTCTATCTCACAGTGTGAAACTCAGAAGCTCCAAAGGGGGGGAAAAAAAACTTATGCCAAACAAATGACTCAATGTTCCATCGAAAAGGAGCAGGACCATAGATCCATAGACATGTAGAGAGCATTCTATCTAGTCTTTGTTTCCTTGAGTAATTCAAAACTAATCTCATTATTCGGATCTTTCCTCACAGCTTCTTCTGCTTTAAAAATTTATCCAAGTTTCCCTGAAAGGATGCATAGGCTCTGCCTCACTCATTTCCTCTGACAAAACATTCTACAATCCTCTACAAAAAAAAAGCCTCTTCTCTAAAAGATAGCAGGAACTGCAGATGCTGGAGAATCTGAGATAACAAGGTGTAGAGCTGGATGAACACAGCAGGCCAAGCAGCATCAGAGGAGCAGGAAGG
>NC_063332.1:97094268-97144357 GCF_021869965.1 Rhincodon typus | reverse complement strand
CTCTAAATTGACTTAGTTACAGTTTTAAATCAATGATTGTTTGTCATTCGCTCCCCAAACAGGAGAAATAATGTTTTCCTACTAGATATTAAAACCTAAAAAAACAATGTGAGGACATAAGAAATAGCAGCAGGTGTAGATTAGAAAGTACCATGAACCCACTCCAACATTTAATAAGCTTCAGGCTAATCTTCAGCTTCAATTTCCCTTTCTCACCAATACCCCCACCTCCATATCTCTTGCTCCCCTTAGTATCCCAAAAAAACTTAATTGCTTTAAAAACATCAATTAAATCTCCAGATTGCTTTCTGTGTGTCAGTGGAAATAATGCATTCTCTTGCCCTTTTGTCATAACTACAGTTTACAATGGCCAGCACTGAAATTGCGCAATGAATCGCTCCAGCTTCTCCACCATGTGGCAGTAAAGAACCTTTAACTTATTCACACTAATTTCACACTACACATCGCCATAGCATTATAACTCGTCCATTTTGCACAGCTCGATGAACAAATTCATGCAGAATATTCTAAGGAGATGGAGAGTGACTTTTATATTCGGTGCAGGGGGGAAGATGCCGATCTTTGTGGATTGGTCACCCACCATATTACTCTGAATTTCATTTCCATTCAAGTGAGTGAAAAGAAAATCTGAACCAGCACATAATGGGCAGCTGCACCGCACTTGCCAGCTCCCGACCACACAGCATGTGGACGCGGACCCCAGGAGTGATGTTACCTATAATCAATAAAGAATTGTAATTTTGTTTAGCAAATGAAGCAAAGTAAATTCTGTGTGCACATAGGGATATACCTATTGTTATGGCTGTGCCAATAGACAGACAAAATCAAAATGAATGTAATGGATGGGTGATATTCCCCATTTCATGAACTTCCTATTAGTGACTGATTTACACATAGCCAACAATTATCAAGTTATAGCTCTTTATTAAAAAAAAATGTTTCCCCTGGTTGGAGAGTGCAAAACCAGGGGGCTGAATATAAAAATAAGGGGAGTGCCACGTAGGTCCAGTGACACTCAACCAGTTTGATGATATGCTTCTTCAGTCAATGGCTATTCTCCTTACTATTTACCACCCTACCAATTTTCATGGCCTCCACATACTTACTGATCATACCCCTTCTTATGATCAAAGCATCAATGTATGCCACAAATGACATGTTTCTGCAATTAAACCCTATCAACCATATCTTTCTTCACCCAAGGAGCTTTGGCATTTGTTGTCCTACTTTTACTCTTCATGAGAATGTACCTCTAGTATGTCTGAACCTTTTTATTTAGTATTCTTTTACTGGATATTGGTGTCCTGGCAAGGTAAACATTTATTACTCATGCCTAATTGCCCTTGAGAAGGTGGTGGTGAGTAGCTTCCTTGAACCGCTATTGTCCATCACATTCACCTTCTCGAATTTAAAGGCAATCCATTGGCCTGGTACAATTTGATTCACAAATTTCTGATTCCAAATCACTTGGGCCAGATCATTTCTTACCCCACGCAAACAGGTCTTTCTCCTATGAAGTGTTTTCACTCTACCTTGCTTCCCTTTTTTTCCCCATGGTTAACCTAAGCCTGATAATACCGTGATTACTGTCCCCTAAATGTTCCCTTCCTGACACTTGATCCACTTGACCCATCTCATTCCCAGAATTGAATCCAGCAGTGCTTCCTTTGTCACTATTCTGTTAAGAGCAGAAACTCGAGGCTTGTTAACCAGATATCCTCAATTTCATGACCTTAGGATACCCTGAAATGCTTTGCCTCTAATAAATTTTAGGTATGGTAATTGTTGTCATGTAGGCAAACAAACTGAGGTGCTACACATGATAAGGCGATAAGTAATCAGATCATTTACTTTTGCTGGTATTAATTGAGAGATGGATGTCTAGAATACTTCTCTCCTGTTCTTCAAGTAGCAAGATGAGTTCTATTTTGCCCATCTGAATTAGCAGGACAGACTTAGGTCTGATGTGTCATCTGAACCACAATAGTGCAGCATTTCCTTGGTTTTAATAATGGGGTGTTAATCCAGGCTATGCACGCAATTTCTTGAGTAGGGCTTGGCCTCATGACTGTCAAGCTTACTGGCAAGAAGAAATGACTGAACCAAGTTAGGGAAAATCTTCACAGAGGACTATGTGTCATGCTGTTTTGGTCTTCAGTGAAAATAGTAAGAAGGCACTGAGTACTTTTGTCTTTCAAGAGGGAGGCATTAATTTTTGTTTATTCTCCTAACACATACAAATGATCATTTTATCCTAATTGTTTCAGTGGCTATAGGCCTGAAAGCAAGAGAAAGTTGGAGTATAATACGGGTGCATATTTCAAATCTAATCTTTGCTTTGAAATCCATAGCCTTTGCACAAAAGAAAATGAACAAACAGAAACTAACTGTACAATAGGCTCATCCAAATGACAGAAGCAGTAGTGACATTTTTTGTGACACACCTAGCCCTATATAAAGTTAGCATGATATTGACTCAAAGGAAAATGTTGGAGGAGCTGTATGTCGACTGATTCTATTATAATGGTGATGCTGATGTTCACCTAATGGCTAATCTTAAATTTGATTATCCTGTCCTAAGATGTATTGGCTACAGATGATTGAAGCATTTTTATTTCAACGCTCATAATGGTCATTAATGTTAACAATGTACCGGTTACCTGATCCACTTACTTATAGAAAACAGTCTATGCTTTCTACATGTAACTTATACGCTCTCTTGTGAATCATAAAAAAAAACTGTTTTATTTAATGCTGTGCATTGAGGTGGAATAACATTGTATCTCATTAAATTTGATTTATTTATCTATTATGTTCTGACTAACTATGAAGGCAAAAACTGGTTAGAGAAAATTGAACTGAAAAAGTCATATTTGTTTTCCATGCTAACTAGTTTATGCACCTTCATTTCACACCCTTTGTCTCATGCAAGTTGAAACTTCACCATCGTCCATTGCTGATCACACTTTTTTGTTTCACAACTTTAACCGGAAGCGTTATCCAGCCTGGGTTAAGAAGAATGCCCTTCCAGCAGCAGAAGCCTCCTAAAATGTTGGTACTTCTGTTCACACCTGAGGCTTTATGGTGTCAGTTTTAAATAATACAAATGTCAGTAAGCCAAGCAATTATGCAGGGGCATTCCTTCCAAGCAGTGATCCAGTTACTTGGGCAGTGACAGCGATGTCAAAATAAGTGGAGGATAGACGGCTAGGGATCAGCTGGTTACTGCATAATGAGCAGAGTGGTGTCATGTTGAAAATCCAAGAGCCCCACAGGAGCAGGTGGCAAATTATGTCTAGCATCTTACATTTTAGCAGTGAAACATCAATCTTGAATCGTGAGTGTGTGGTTCATAACTCATATTAAACGAAGGAGAGTTTAAAATTAATAAGATAAAAGGATAAAGTCAGTCATTTTCAATAGTGAAATTTCCATTTTCTTCCAATTCCCATGCCAAATCAGTAAATGTGGCACGAATCACACCAGTTTGAGCAATGTCTGGCACCAAGAGATGCCAACATTTCTATTGTTCGACATCGTTAAGCATCCGTATCTGCATTTAGAATGTGGAGCAATACGAAGTGGCACAGCCCATGGTGTAAAGTTGTATTGGATGCCAAAAGCTGTGTGTGTGTGTGTGTGTGTGTGTGTGTGTGTGTGTGTGTGTTGAAAAAGCACCACACTCTCAGTAATAAAATACATTACCTTCAAGAGAACTTCAAAATTACTCTGGTGAAAATAAGTACTTTAAATAGAAATGGAATTGAAACATTTTAGAAACGTTATGTTGGCTGTTTTTAAGATGCTGTCAAAGGTACTGAGTCACTGTGTCCATTCAACTGCAAGATCTGTGTGGTGGAGTCAAGTGTCAAAAATAAATTCTTGCATTTCATACTTAAAAAAGTAATATATAACTGTACTGAGATGCCGATCATGAATGTTCCTCAGGTAGAGACACTGTAGGAGAAAGATATAAGAACACACATTTCTTGGATCCATCAAGTGCTTCCCTGGATTTAGATGCCTTGTTCCCCAAGGCTGTAGACAGCTGACCAATCAGCTGGAAAACTGAATGACAACGAGATCCTATTTCATGTACCAACCTGCCTTCTTGGAATGGATGAACCACAGTCAACTTCTCACCTCAGTTAAAACCAGAAATGGACGGGTTGATGACAGACTTGGGTTGGGAATCTGATTAATAGGACTTTAACCAACTCCCACCTCGCCTCCAGGCATCTGATCTGCAGCCACTAGTTGTTTAGATTTAAATACCTCTACAACCACTAATGTGGTTAAATAAAATTATATACACTGTCCCTTAGCTGATTATAATTTCGAGACACTGCGGTAAAATCTATTATTCACTGATCAGCTACTTTACAAAGCAACAGCTTAATTACTACTGCAATTGATTCAAATGTTTTCTTAACTGATCACATTGTTGTCATTTTTAAATAAAGAAAATTAGATAAAGACTGAAATGCTGTGGTTTCCCGAAATATCTGATATTTTTCAGATGGCAATTCATCTTATATTTTCAGCTTTCAAAAAGTCAGAATGTGCAGTGAGTTATCTTATTTAATGTCTACTCACATTCATTAATCTACATATCAGTTAATGTATTTTATTCTTTCTTAATAAATGTCTTTATTCTGACTATTACATTCAACATACTTAACATTTAATTGTGCCAAGGTCTTTGGCCACTGTCCCACCCAGGTCTAGAATAGTGTTGAAGGTTAAAATGATGACATTGAGTAAACCAAGTAGAAGTTTCAGCCACATCCTTACAATTAAATGCTGACTGCAGCTGCTCTTTGAGAAAATACTCAGGAAAACATATGGAACTTCAAAGAAGTGTACAATGGTCAGAGTTCCGAATGAAGAGGTCTGCAGGGAGAAAGCCCAAACCACAGCCAGATGTGACAGACAGTGAGGCTCTGAACTGAAGAAGGTGTGAAGCACTGAACAAGAAACCTCTGATGACATGCTGGCACTCTTATGCCAGCAGAGAGTTCAACAAGTTGAACCCAACAGGACAAAGGGGATAATCGTGCCTTCAAGTGATAATAAATCATGACTTCTCAGGACGTAGAGTTCACAGATGTGCGGAAATTTATATTCTATGGCTTATTCAGTGACATTTACTTATTGTCTTTGAAGGCTACTTCAGAAGCTTATTTCAGTTTAGCTTTCATTTCTTTCTGGGTGAATTTTCAGTGATCAGCTGACGTCCATTATAATATGTACATTAATGCTCAAATTTTATTTTTTGTATGTAGGCTACATGATGCTATATACAGCATAGCCATTTATTTTCAGCTCAGTAAGTGTGAATCCTGTGTAAAACACCACTTCTGTAGCCCTGTGTTTTGGCCTCCTCAGCCTGTGATACAGCAGACAAACAGTGCGTGCTCATTATCACTGTCATTCTGGATAAAGGCCTAAAACATTGCATGCAGTGCCTGTGCCTTCTCAGTGTGTTACACCCTTTGGTTTTGTGAATAAGCAGCTGATTATCTGCCTGAGACCTTAACTATAAGGTTGGTTGGCTTATGGCAGCCAGTGCAATGCTTTTGTATGTAACCCTTCTAGAATCATTCTACTGCAGTCTTTTTATCAATGTAATGCAAAATGCCTTTTTATGTGAACTCATTCTTCATCTTAGGAACCAGTTCTTTCTAATTTGTATTTTAAAATGCATAATCCAATTTCTTATCACTAAAGGAGAATGATTTCCCCTAAAGCATCCCTTGGCACAACCACACATTTTGCAAGTTTGTTAACTGACTGAAACAAAATCTCAACTATCAAAGCAATCTCTTGAACCATAATGTGATATTACTTCGTATAGAAGTTCTTTCTCCTCATAGTTTTTGCTGCTGCTGGAGAAGTTGTGTCCAGATACAAGTTATCTGATCTTTACTATCCAATTTCGTCAGATGAAGGAACGTCCCAACAGCAGAGAGCTATCCAAGGCCAGTGAGGGACTGACAAAAGCTCATCCTTGTTGCATATTCCAAGTAGTTTGTCCCAAGTGGGTTTTAAACTGCTAGGTGACACTGGAATTGAGCAACAGTTTCCTCAGCCCCAGATTTTCACTATACAGCAAAATAACTCGAGGCAGAAAATTTTCCAACTCGTCCACATACCTCAGAGAAAAGGTACCTGTATGCCATGATTTTTAGACAGAGGTGGGAGTTGGGGGTTTGGTTGGGGAGGTGGTTGTGAAGGTAGGAATTGGACCCACTAACCTGAGAAGCAGAGTGTAGGCAGTAACAGGGCCAGATGAGTGCTGAGGTGGGCTATTTAGAAGGCCTGCCTGTTTAGCGCTCACTGCTCACACCACCTTATTATCCATCCATCTCTCCTGTAGCAATTTGTTCATTCTATGCCAACTCATAAACCCCCTCCCATCCACCCAATGGTCCTTTATATACCTATGCCACTTATCCATTCTCTACCCTGGGTAGCTCTCAGGAGCCAGTTAAGTTCTAAAACGCTAATTTGGCTTTCACCATTAAGACTTTATAGTAAATAAACGTATCCATTTGTGAAGGCTCAATTGTAGCTTTAAAATGTCAAGCATTTAATATCTTATAAAACTAACACTCTTCTAAACATAACTTACATCAAAGACTGCTAATCCTTTAATAGACATGAAAATTTCAATCAGACTGTGAATTCAGAAACTCATCATTGGGACAATCAGTTAAGTGTTCATATAGATCTGTAAAGGAAATACCAAGAAACTATTGACACTCAGAGTTTGAGTGAAGATTTGTAACTTGGACACTGGTTGTAGAAAGCCAGACCATATAAATTTGAATCAGCACAAGACAACAGCGCTTCACAGGAGGCTCCACAATACTGAAGACGTCACCTAGTAAGGGGATGAAATGTTTGCTATCAAACCTCCCAGTCTGGTAAACACACCAACATCTACAACTAGTGACACTGCTAGAATAGATGATACACCACCTGGCCTGTCAAGCAAAGCAATTTAGCAGAATTTTAACTCTCATTGACCCATGTAAATTTGTTTGTCTGTCTCATGTTTAAAGGGCTAGGGATATAAATAATTTCAATTTGTTACAATTAACTGGAGCTTCTCTGCCTTTCAAGAGTATTTATGCCTGCTTCGTAGACACTCCATAGAATTCAGTATTGAGATCAAATAGTCCTGTTGGTTTTGGGTTTCCCTCCTGTGTGGTTCATCCCCTGCCCCATTTCCTCTGTGAACAAAAGCTGTGTCGGCAATGGAATTGGAACTTTCAAATCCGGGCAGTTTTTAGGTCCACAGACTCTTCCCAACTCTGTGGAAATATAAGACATAATTTGAGTTTGTAATTGGTTATTTTAGAATGTTACATTTGCCAAAATTATTATTGCTTTTTTTAGATTAGCGTTATGTTTTCCTCTTTTTTTTTATTGCTGCCAGCTATCATCCCATGCTTGGGCACAGATCCCGTAATAATAGCTGCTGCCTTGGCACCTCAAATTTTGGACTAGTTTTCATAGATAAACCTTTACAGTGAGGGTTGGCAGAGACTACGGGGAAGTGGCAACCAGCAATTTTGTCCCTATGTTTACTTCTCGCTGAATTTTGAGATGTATATAGTATTGTAAAAAGCCACACACATTAGTGACCCTACTTTTTATTCCTTCTTGCATCATGAACCCAAGGTCCAGTTTTGGAGCTCAATCTACAATGCTGCTGACTCAACAAGAATGGTAAAGAGAAACCTGACCTTCATCACAGTTGGTGCATATATATGAAACACGAGGGCTTCCTTGTGCTTCTGAATGAAGTTTGTAGAGTGGTTGAAGGTTTTACAAAGCTGTCAGGTAACAGAGCAATGCATTTTTATTGGTTGTTAGGAGTTTAGACATTACAGAATCTGGAGATGTATTAGCCAGTTTATTGACTGGGACAATGCTGAGAATATTGGAGGATTAGGTGTATATTTTGTTTCTGAAATATGTAGGGGCAGTGTTCCTTCTACAGTAAATAATCAAAAGGAAGATTTGCAAAGGATTTGAAAAAAAAGATTGTTGATTCTGTTTTAATTGTCTGTCATCAGGACCTGTCTGTTGGTGTTAGGAGCTAGAAAATAGCCATTCAGATTTGTCATGATACTCTGCTGAAATCCCATTCAGGAACAGGGCCCAAGCGCTACATGATTTTCACTTCATCTTTCCTCACAATGGAATAGGAATCTTCAGCTGATATAATCAATTTCGGGTAGTCGGATGCCAATTGATTGGTAGTTTTAGGCTTGACAGCTAAAGCATGATGCGTCCAGTAAGGTGTGTGATGCAGCATCTGGTCAGAAATATATTCACACTTATAGTACTTTTAAACTCTTAATTTGTCATGGAAAACAGAATTGTGAATAAATATTCCACTAGTTAGATGGGTTAGTTTCTCTGAAGTTCTGAAGTGAATGCCTTTAAAGGTGCCCACTTCAGATTTTTGGAAAAATTAAAATTCCCAGGCAAATCCAATGGAGCCTGCTGTGTAGGGATTCCTCCTGGATCTAATGCACAACTCCAGTCTGCATTGCTCCAACGACTCTAGCCATCAGGTTATCTTGGCCAATATTTATCAGAGCTATTTTAGATACAGGGTAGAGGATATTAAACATTTTATAAGTCACAATGGAATCTCTCTTTCTGTTTTGGACAGTTCTGAAAAAACATCTGTATTTTTCACCAGTTCATTTGATGAGCTGCTGCAGTGCATCCTGTAGACGAGCACAATAGTACCATGATGTCTTGGTGGTGAAGGGGGTGAGTGTTGAAGTTGATGGATGGTGTGCCAATCAAATGGGCTGCTTTGACCTAGGTGAGGTCACTCTTTTTGAGTGTTGGAACTATACTTATCCAGTCACTTTCAGAGTTTCCCATTACACTTCTGACATACAATTTTTAGATGGTCGACAGGCTTTGGAAAGTGAGGTGGTAAGGTACTCACTGTGGGAATGCTGTTGTAGCCATGGTATTTATATGACTAGTCCAGTTCTATTTCTGGTCGACAGTAATACCTGGGATGCTGATAAGTGGATTCAGTGACCACAAAGCAATTGAACACCACAAGAAAGTGGTTAAATTCTTCTTTGTTGAAGATGGTCATTGCCTGCTACTTTAATGGCATGAATGTTACTTCCTGCTTTTCAGCCCAAGCCTTAAAGTTGTCCAGGTCTTGCTATATAGGATAAGGATTGCTTCAATATTTAAGGAATGGTGAATGGCATTGAACATTGGACAATCATCAGTGAACATTCCCACTTCTGACCTTATGATGGAGGGAAGGTCACTGATGAAGTAGCTGAAGTAGGTTGAGCTGAGGACACTACCCTGAGGAACTCCTGCAGAGATGTCCTGGGACTAAATTAATTGATTTCAGCAACTACAATTAGCTTCTTCTGTGCTCGGTATGACTCCCACTAGTGGGGAGCTTTTCCCCAGATTCCTATTCACTCCAATTTTGCTAGGACTCATTGATGTTATACTTGGTCAAATGCTGCTTTGATATCAAGGACTGTCACTCTCACCTCACCTCTGGCTTTCAACTTTTTCCACGAAGGTTGTAATGAAGTCAGGAGCTGAGTGGCTCAGATGGAGCACACATAGCAATAATGTGCTGGCTGAGGTCAGGTTTAAGTGCTGCTTGATAGCATTGACAACATCACTTTCTTCCACTTTGCTGATGATCACAAGTAGACTGATGGGACAGTAACTGACCAGGTTGGGTTTGTCCTGTGTTTTGTAGACAGGACATACTTGGACAATTTTACTTATTGCTGGGTAGATGCCGGTGTTAAAACTTCACCGTAAAAGCATCTACGGCCCTGACTAGTTCTAGAGCACAAGTCTTCACTTTTGTTATAAAACAAAGAACTGCAGACACTGGAGATCTGAAGCAAAAACAGAAATTGCATGTGAAACTCAGCAGGTCTGCCAGCATTTGTGGGGAAAAAAAGAGCAGAGTTAATGTTTTGAGTCTGGTGATTCTGATGAAACCTGGTATTTTTGATTCTGGGGACCTTTGGAAGAGGCTGTCATGGATCATCCATCCAGCATTTCTGGCTGAAGATTCTTGCATGTGCTCCAGTCTTGCTGTTTACATGGATGTTTTGGTTTCAGCCATCATTGAGGATAGCGATATTTGTGGAGCTTCCTCCTCCAATAAGTTGTGAAATTGTCCACCACTATTCGCAATTGGATGTGGCAGGACTGCAGAGCTTAGATCTGATCCATTGGTTGTGGAAATGCTTAGCGTGCTGTTTCCATGTAGGTAGTCCTGTGTTAGAGTTTGATCAGGTTGACTCCTATTTTTAGGTACACCTGGTATTGCTCCTGGCATGTCCTCCAACAATTCTCTTTGAACTGGAGTCACTCCATCATCTTGATGGTAATGGGAAGTTCTAGATTGAGCTTGTTGGTTACAGGGGGTGTGGGGTTCAGGTCTTTGGGTGGAAATTGGGGGTCAAGATGGCAGGGGTGTGTCTCAGATGGGGCAGAGAAGTGGAAATGTTGCTGCAGACAAAGTGGAAGAGTTGTGTCCAGCAGAGTTGGGTTGGGGTAGAAAGATGGAGCTGACTTTGGTTTGGGGTGGACAGTATCTAGTTGTGCTTCATTATCCAGGATCCAGTTGGTATTAGGGGTTGGGGATGGTGCAGTTAGGGAGTGTCAGTGGTGAGTCTGATCTTCCGTTTAACAGTTACCAGGAGTTGAAACACCTGGCTAAGTATTAAACAGAAGGCCTGACTCCCCACTGACACTCGCCAACTTTAGGTCTTTAGTTTTGGGTAACTGTTAAATTTAATGAGTTGAAACCTTCTGAATTCACTGACTTTAATGGACTTTTTCTAGAGTTTCCAGACACAGGTTTGAAAATTTAAATTCCCAGGCAAATCCAATGGAGCTTGCTGTGCAGGGATTCCTCCTGGTCCTAATGAACAACTCCAGTCTGCATTGCTCCAACGTCTCTAGCCATCGGATTATCTGACCCAATATTTATCAGAGCTATTTTAGATAAAGGGTAGAGGGTATTAAACATGTTGTAGGTCACAATGGAATCTCCTTTTCTGTTTTGAACAATTCTTAATTGTGCCCAGAATGGATAATGCTGATCATTGCTGTTGTTTCCATGCTAATAAGTGCTGGCTCAGATAAGAGAGAGGCTTACTTTATCAGAGTCCTTCAGAAATTATCTCCAAGCCTCTAACTGGTGAGATTGGAGATAGGATTCCAGTGGTGTAGGAGAATGTGGCATGTTCATTCATTGACCACAGAACAGAGTTTTCACGGAGCATTATCACACATAATGAAAAAGAAAAGACCTCTCTAAGTTTAGGAGAAAAATCCAGTGTATCTCTTAAGTAGTTTTTCAATAAATTGCACCTTATAATAACCATGTATTAACCATCTTGCTCTTTGAAAAATAAAAATTATTATTCTGTGTGAGAATGTGGTTCAAATTATGATTTTGGTGCAGAGATCCTGTTACATTTGGGCTCTGGCTGTTTTTCCCTTGATTATATTCATTCCTAATTCCAAGTATTCTTGGTTTTGTTAAATATTGAATTTATATGTGATTCATCGCCAAGAATTATATCTTGTACAAACAAAAATACTCTTCTGTGCCAAATTTTGTGTAAAAAAATTCTTTTGGGAACAGCTTTCTTACTTTTCTGGTGAAGTATTACTGTATTGGAGAGGCCTTGGTTAGATTTTCTTTCAGAAACCGGGGCGAGTCTAAAACTATCTCTAACAGAACAGTTGTTTCACTCCTGGTGTTGTGCCTTGCAACATGTGTCTTATTGAGTCAGTTTAAAATATATTGTTCACTCCAGTTGACTTAACTACTGACAACTAAGAAGCTGGATTGTCATTTATTCTCATGGATTAAATGGCACTAGAGTTGGTGAACTCCCGTGAGTTCAGAAGTTTTTATTGCCAAAAATAAATGTGTTTTCCACATTAAATGAAGAAAGCTAAACTGAAATATGTATTTTTGCTTGATCCTTATTTTACTGTATAACAAATAGCCTGCAAATGACAGTATGAGAACAGATTCATTGGTCCCCATAGTGATAGCTCATCTACGAATAGATGATTCGCCAATTGACCATAAATGCTATTAGCTCAGTGGAAAGACCAATAGAAATAATACTGTTTACTGATCAAGAAGTTGCATTTTCCCATGATACAATGCTATTCCAAAATGATGGCCAGATTCATGCTCTGTAACGACCAAAAAAAATGCAAGTACAGGAACAGTCCACAGACCTTTAAAAATGATGGGCTGGATTAAAATTTGGAAGTTCCACCACCATTTCTGACCCAAATTTTGCTCATGTGGAAATGTTCAAAACGTGGGAAATCCAAACTCACCAGGGCCATTTGAACTCAGCGCTGAGTTTGGAATAGGTTTTCTTGGATAGGATTTTTTTCGCTGTAGTGAAGGCTACAATGGATATTTGGGTCTAGGTCTTTGTTTCATTTCACTTCATTTCGATGTGTTTCCTGAGGTTTATCCATGTTTGATACTGGGTGAGTTGGTATGAAAGTTGTAAGGACGAAAGCTAATGGATGGGGTGACATGAAGCTATAAGGGACCATGGAGTTGGCGGGGAGGCTGAATGAGTTGGCATTAAGTTGGCATGATGGCTGTAAGGGGCCATTGGGAAGAAATGGGTTAGCATAGAGTCATCATGAATTGGTTAAAGGGTGATAGGCTGTGAGGAGTGACAACTAAAAGGCTTAGTATTGAATAAAGCAACTGAGACGGACCCAAAGAAGTGAAGCAGACTTTATTAAAAATCCATATTGGCACTCGTGGAAGCCTCTAATCAGCGGCCAGGGGTTGGTGGGTTTGGCTCCATCCTGTTCTGCCTCCTTCCCAAACCCAGGAAGAAGAATTGGCTGTGATGGGGTAACTTTACGAGAAGCTGGGGCAATGGGCCAGGAAATATCCAGACTCTCACCATTTGCTTCGGGAGTGAAAATCCAACTTTGCCTGGATGTGTTCCTGGAGATTCTGAAACATGACTCCCTAACTCCAACCATCCTTTTTCAAATCTCACATATTATTTTCAGAATAAACAAAAGCGTTTGAAGAAAATGTGGGAACAAGCACAATTTTTGGATTGTTTTCTTAAGACTTTTCTCCTGCGTATCTTGCTCAAATATCTAAGTTATTAATCATGCACTCAAGGAAAATGCAAAACTTTGCTGGAGAGGGAAAGCCTAGGTGCATGTAGGTGGCCAAATTTAATCGTCCCTCATTGTGATCCTGATTTCAGTAACGTCCCTGTTATGCAGAATTCTCATACAAGATCATTTCCTCGCTTTGAGAAGTGATTATTTGGTTTTGATTTTTGGTTTGATTTATTTGATTTATTACTGTCATGTACTGAGATACAGTGAAAAGTATTATTTGAATACCATCCAGACAAATCATACATTACATAAGTACATCAGGGTAATAGAACAGAATGCAGAATATACTGTTACAGCTACAGAGAAGGTGCAGAGAAAGATCAACTCTATTATGTGAGAAGTCCATTTGTAAGTCTGATAACAGCGGGGAAGAAGCTGTTCTTGAATCTGTTGCTATGTGTTTTCAAACTTTTGTATCTTATGTCCGATGGAAAGGGGTGGAAGAGAGTATAACCAGGTGGGAGGTGTTCTTGAATATGTTGGCTGTTTCCCGAGGCAGCGAGAAGTGTAGATTGGAGTCAGTAGAACGAAGGCTGGTTTTCATGATGGACTAGACTGCATTTACAACTTTTGCAGTCTTGGGCAGAGCAGTTGCCATATCAAGCTGTAATGCATACAGACAGGATGCTTTCAATGTTACGTCTGTAAATATCTGTAAGAGTCATTGTGAGCATGCCAAGTTCCTTAGTCTTCTGATGAAGTAGAAGTGTTGGTGAGCTTTCTTGACTCTAACATTGACATGGATGGACCAGGACAGATTATTGGTGATATTTACTCCTCTCTCTCTTTTTTGTTTTGATCAAATCTTGATGAAAGTATTTATGAGTGATCCTGGCCACAATTGTTGCATTCATGTAATCAGTAACCACCACCCTTCCCCCCTTTCCCCCCACTCCCCCGCCCACACCACCGCAATTCCTCATGTGTGCCGAATGTGAGCTGTATACCAGGTCATGCAGATAATGTTGTGTTCTGTGTTCACAAAACATTCAGTTCAATTTGCCAGAAGACAGTGTGCCTTTGCTGTAGGTTTCTTGTCAACCTGATAAAACTTGAAGACTGACTGTCCAGAAGGTGAATGGTCTCCAGCTGAATAATAGTTTATTCTCATGTAAGAAGCATGAAATAGTATTAGCCAAGAATGCTGTTGATTTAAGGGTCATTCCCTCATATCTGTCTCAATCTGCTGTACGCCTCAGACATTTAGCTTGAGCTAAGCAAACAGTTGTGCAAGTGGTAATGAATTAGTGATTGTGCTAAATCACATTTAGCAGCTTCTGCAAATTTTTGATTACCTTTCCTCTTCCTAAATTAGAATACTGACTAGGTTTCAGAAGTATTTGTGTCTGTAAAGTTATTGGAGATGTCTAGTGGATGTGAAAAGTATTACACAAATGCACTTTTTCCTTTTTGCTAGAATCACTTCTCTTGCAGATAAACAGGAGGAGCATGGATGCTGGAGATCTTATGTTTCCAGAGGGTTTCTGACCCAGATTGTACTGAGCTGCTTGATTCAACCCATCCCAATCACAACACGAGCAAATCAGATTGACGGCACATTCATTTTGAGCTATGGAATTTGCCAACCTGCATTAAACTCCTTGAGTCATGTTGACCTGTTTAATAACAATATTCCCCAAAATCTTGAATTGGCAGTTTGATCTCAGTTCAGAATTTATCTAAGCACATATCCCTCCTGTTCGTATGATTTTACCAGCCTGCTCCTTTTGTATAATTCATTTCCAAATGTGTGTTGTTGTTGTTGAAGAAGGAACAAATAATTTAGGGGACTGAATTTCAATAATCTACTCAAGGAATGGAGGGGGTAATGTAGCATCCCTGCCTGGGTCAGATGTTAAGTAAATGACTCCCAACCCAAGATGTGGTGGCCAGGGAATGTGCATGCATGGTGAAGCCAAACAAATTTATATCAATCTGCATTTTCTTCCAATAATGCCAATGTGAGGCAGTAAGAATGGGAGAGATTCCTGATCTCTCATATAATGGCAATAAAATTGAAGCCTCTTTCAGAACTAGCCATGGCTATAGACTACAATATGGATATAAAAATGAATCTTACTACAAGCACTTGGACTCCCTGAATGAGTTGTGATACAACACCAACACTCTAAAAAATACTCTTCCAAATAAACCTCCTGCACATTAATTAATGCAGAAGTATGAAATAAGTGCAGAAAATTTAACTTTTTCAAAATTGCAGAAAATGGCCATCACCTGAAAATCATAGCCTATGTACAAGAGCTGCAAAGAATATTTTCCGTCATTTCCCATATTTGGTGGGTTCATGTTTTCTGCAATTTTCTGCAACACAACTCCATATAAATGAGAGAGATTTGGCAGTTTTTAAATTCCCTACAGGAAATTAATGTGCAAATAAATTTGATGAGTTGAGGGTCAGATCTGTTAGTTTTGATTTGGCTTGTGCAGTTAGAATTTGCATTGTTGTGTCTTCAGTGACACTAACTTGACTTAAAGGTGATTAGATGCCAAGAAAATTTCAGATTTAACTTGCAGTATGTTCTGAGTGAGTTATTCCTTGATCAAGGTGGGCTGTGCACACCATGTATAATTTGCCTTCAGAAAACCTTGAGCTATCTGTGGACAAAATGTCAATGTTGTAATTGCCAATTGCTCATTAATGACTATGCCCCCTCACCCCCCATCATTTCGAGTATGTGTACACAAGCATTTCAGAAGGACATCTTTGAGTTCAGCGAGAATGGCCCCCACATTCAAATGTCCTGTTCAACCTCACCATACAAACTTTATGTGAAGAATGGCTATTTGGTCAAGGCAGTGAATACCTGCTTTTACCTGGTGAATTTTAACCACAAGTGAGGCAGAAAGGGCAGGGAGAAAAGAAATGGGCAAAATAGCTGGGATCAAAATCACAACTAATGAGAGACCTGTATGCAGAACAAGTGGCATATTTATCAATTGATTAATTAGTTGTGGAGTGCTCTTGATATAGAGTTACATGGAGGCATAATTGAACAAGTAAAGAAGCTGTATTGTCAGTCAATGAGTGGGAAATGTTTGAGCCATAATTATTATTAGAACAATCTGTCAATAATAATGAGTCATCAACGTAAATGCTTATTAGTGCTCGTGCAATCATTAAGTGGCATTGTACTCTCAGCCTGGCACATATGGCAATAGCCGCAACAGGGGGTTTTATCATTTTGCAATAGAGCACACACAAAAGAAATGGTACTATTGAAATTTCTTTGAGAACTTTGAGGCATGTCTGAGTGAAGGAAATTCCCACCATTCATTTGATAAGTCTTGCTGCCATATAAGTGCCCTGAGTACAAGACTGCTGCAGATTGTTTTTAATTCATCTTGGATTTTTAGTGTCAGTTTGTCTTCTATTTTCAATTCTCATTGTGTGATTTAGAAGCCATAACCATTTATTGTTAAAGAGTTAGCTTCAAAGCAAATGATAGTATTAAAGCAGTGCATTGCTTGCAGCCAAACATTTATTCAGTGTGCAGTATTTGGAAGAAGCTTGGGAAAAAAAGAGCAAAGTACAATTAACACAGTAATTTGGCATCTGAGAGATTTCTCAATTAGAATTTCCTTATGTTCCTGTCAATTCACAAAGTAGTCGTGAGGTTGAAAGATAATGTATTTTTGGTAGTCATGATGGCAGGGCTTAAGTACTCCCTTGCAAGTCTCTGAAAGTCTGCTGGAATGTTTAAATGGAGATACAGTGTCCTACTGAAGGGGAGAATTGTCAGTCGAAACTGGGCAAAAGAAAATGAAAGCATGTGTTAGCAATTTTTTAACCTTTGTATGTAAGGTGCTTGTCAATGGAAGTCCACAGAGCCAAAACTAGTTAATAACAGCTGCAGGCAACAGTTCACGTGAAAGCTAATGCAAAGTTTCAAGATTACCAGAGCCTTTGAACAAGTGAAGTTGGCCACAGGGGAAAGCAGCAGGTCTAGAGTTTGCTTGTTAAGTAGGGTTGGCTCAGGGTAAAAAAGTATAAAAATGCTCAAAAGGCCATGTTTTTGTTCTCTTTTAGATTTCCTTAGTTTTTTTTTCTTAAAAATGTTGAGTAAAACGATGAAGGCATGCTAAAACAAGAATTGCAGCCACTGGGGTTTAGTACAAGAGGTTGTGGATTAAGCATTGCAGTAATGAGGATTCAGAGAAGGCGCAGCTGTTTGGCACCTCACTTTCCAACTGTTAGGATTTCAAATAGTGCATTAAGTAGCCACAACAAAACTAGCACCACATGCAATTAAAGCAGCAAATGGAAATGGTCTTGCTAATGGAGATAATAAAAACAGAATATATGATACTGCACTAATGTAATTAGGCAATGTGTGTAACATGAGAAGGCTCTATATGCTTGAGTAGTTTTGTCCAAGCCCTGGAGTCTCAAAAAATCATCTACTCTCCACAGCTGACATGCTGCTGTTACTTTAAGGAAGTGGTAACACAGCGGTGTAAAGTTGCTTGCTTGTGTTTCTTCATTATACCATGATTAATAACTTGTATGGTCTTGAAATGCATTTAAGAATTATAGTTGTGACAGCCTCAATTGCTGAGCAAGTTTGGCTAGCAATTAGCTAAAACATGCAGACCGAGAAAATCATAGGATCAATCCCTAATCTGCAGTGAGTTATCTTGTTCTGAGTTGAGGTGATGGTAGGGATTACAGTTGACCTCAAGCCCCTCAGAAAGGAAATTCTGCTAAGATTTCTATTCCTGATCACTATCCAACTGAAGATGGATTCAGGCTTTGCTGTGATGCTCCCTGTGATTGAATAGCTCATCTCAACACTTAGTCTCACACAGCACAACTTGAAAAAAGTGTTGAAGGTGTGAACCAAGCCCCACAACGAACAGAAAACAGTTGTGGCTGTCACATATAATCACTGAAAAGGTACCGTGGCCAAATGAGTTAACGTCTATAGTTACAGATGCTTATCTATTTGCTTGACTTATATTTATTTCTTTCCTGTGCTCAAAGTAATGTTACAAGTACTGTTACAAGATTAAAGAGCAGTTCACACTGGGGATTCTATAACATTTGAGTTTCAATTGTTTCATTCTGAAAGATGAAAAGAAAGGGCTGATTTGACATTTTCAACATTCTGCATGAGATTGAATTTGCCAAGGTACTTAAGTAACACCTGATTGGCTAGTTACACAAGTTGGTACATCTCTTCCAAGGCATTTGAGTGCCTCTGGGTGGGCAGATGAAGAAGTGCAGGCACTGACTTGTAAGACTTGATGGGTTTGGTTGGTAATGGCCAGAGTTTTATCTTCTCAAGAATGTGTCCCACTTTACAGTTTGTCGATTCTTTGGTGAGTTCAAATAATACAGAGGTATTTGTCGTGTTAAGTTTGAGCCTGGAAATTGTGACTAAGGGAAGGGCTGACATTTCTCCTGTTCATGATTCTAATTTACAATCATCATTTATGTTGTCAAAATGAATCAAAGATTAGATTGAATATGGAACAGCACAATGGCAGTGTGGAATGAATGTTAGTATTCGTTTTCCCACAAGAAAGTGAAACCTTTGCATGTTACACCTATTTACAAGAATATTTGAAATTTTTTAGGAAGCTGTTCATAGAATTAAAATTTTTGAAAGATTAGTTTGCTCAGATGTGCTTGCTGGGAGTTATGATAGTCAACAGCAATTTTTTATATTATAGCCCACCAATTGCCTGTAATTTCAATGTTTTCCTTCCGTTGCTAATTTCTGGTAATGATAAAAGGCATAGGGATCATCAATGTTTCTTTTCAATTATTTCAAAAATGATTCAGTTTTCCTGTAATATTGTTCAATCCCGTGTGTCAATGATTTTATACTCATTTCCTCACAGTTTAAACAATTGCAAAAAAAAACACTTTCCTAATTATATTAGGATCTGCATGACATTGATTCAAAACTGCTTGCCCAATGCACAAATGGTATTTCTCATCTAGGCATAGGCTAATTTGAGGTTCAAACATTTTGAAGAGCGGCAGCTTTTTTCTTTGGATTGGCAGTCGAGCAGAGTCCGCAAATTAAAAATGGCTGACAGGACGTGGAGGTTGTGTTTCCATTTCCAACTGATCTAATTTTTGCCAGGAGGGGAAAGAGGGTTTACACATGATGAAAGTTCAAATTCAGCATAGCCTTTGAACTTTGTGCAGTGTTCAAACCTGTCTCATTTTTGCCGTTTAAGCGGCCTATGCAGTGCTGGGAGAGGGGAATGTCACAACTTGATAAAATAGATCCAAACAATTATGAAGGGTGGAGAAGGTCTTTAAGGATCTGAAGGTTTTTAAATGTCCTTTTCTTTAAAAGATAACAGTGGTAAATGAACGTTTTAAAAAATCCCTCAGATTGATTTAATTAACAGATATGAGGTAGAAAATAATAGCATATGGTCATACAATTGTTAATGGGACTTCGCTGATATTTCCAAAATGGATTATACCATATATCATCATATCATTTTCAATACTTGGCTGAGTTTCAAAAGCTACAGTTTCTTCAGCAGAAGGTTCTTGGTTCACAGTTTGATTCATAGTTTAAAGCCTCAAAGATTATTTGTCATTGACATGGCATCTGAATAGATTTTTATAAGAGATTATTTACTTGACACTTAAAAGAACTGAGTGAATTTTATGAATAGGAGTTGTCTTTGTGATCATGTTTATAGCAGTGAGAGTTATATAGACTTAAATTTTGTTTTCAGTTCCTCTTAGCTCTTGAAATCTGTCAAATGTGGATATTGGGTGATTGTCTTTGGAAGCGGCTTATAAAGGAATGAGGGGCCATGGGGCTGGGTAGGGGGTGGGGGTGTGTGAGGAGGCTTGAAGGGCAAGGTCTAGAAGACCTAACAACTTCTAAATCAACTGGACAGGAAGCTCCAGAGAATAGATGTGGGCCTTCAAACCAGCCCATGAGAGTACTCACCGAGTACCGTGGTAACCTGCACTTTGCCTTTGAGGTTGGCAGGCCCTATTTTATCCAGCACCCACATCCCCTGAATGAATATCACGCATTTCAAGGTACCTTTTGTGATATGGATCTAAAAAGTCAGGAAAGTTCCCAACTTGGAAGGTAAACTCCATCCCTATATCTTGCTACTCTTATACTTTCTAAAATTCACAATAGGCTTTTGGCTACATGATTACATACACTGCATTGTATGCTGTTCATAATTTTTTTTCTTGCCTCAATTGTTAGTGACTTGTCATTTGTGATTTTTAAAAATTTTGTTATATTTTCTCCCTCAGTTTCAAAAATTTTTCAGGGCTTCTTCAGGATGTTATGCTAAGTGCCATCCCCACACCCAGTCTAGATTACAAACCTTTCCCCAACCAACAGTGTCAACAGGAAACCTGCGCTCAAGCTGCTGTCCCTATCTCTTGGTAACTAAGCAGCTGCAACACACAGATGATTGGGCTGGGGCTCATCAAAAAGATCACAATCACATTAGATGCTAAACAGCATAAAATTCATCAGACAGCTTTAAAAGACAAACATTGTGTCACTCACGAAATGGCAACAGTCTGCAATTATTAATATTTTATAACAAAATGATTTCCCTGCTTTAGTAAAAGAACATTTTGAAGCTATTATGTTTCTTGTGCTGTTTAATTCCTTGTCTCATGCTACTCTGCATGACAAATCGTTTACTGAAAAGGTGGAGCGAATTAATAGTTTCTGGCCCCGGCCAAACAGTTGACCATTAGAAAGTGTAAGAGTAGCATGGATGCCGCCTCCTTCAGATTTATCTTCCCTTTCTGTTGGCAAGTATTTAGTATCCAAGTTGCAGTCCTGGTTTAAAGTCATACATAAAAATTGAGAGACCACTTTCTAGGGAATTGCAAGCACGAACATTGAGTTTGCTGGCATGTGGCTATGCAAAGGACAGCAAACTGTAAAAATCTAAAATGCTAGAAATAGATAGCAGGTTCAATGATATCTGAAAAAGCAAAAAGACAAATAAATATTTTGGCTGCTGATTTGAACTGGGATGTGTCTTTACTGAAGCTTGACTGTTTTCTCTTCTTAGAAATAAACTTACCTGCTGCCTGTTTCCAGAATTCTATAATTTTCTTTCATCTTTTCACTATGTTGCAGTCTGACCATTATAAGGGTAGATTCTTCAGCTTCACCCTTGAGAATACTCAGCAAATCATAGACTAAATGTGCTTTAATTTCCCAAATCTTCTCCAGAAAGCAAGAATTCTCAATAGAAGTGCAAATCACAAAATAATCCTTATTTTTGCAGGACTATCATTGTGTGTACATATTCCTACTGTTTAATCAATTCCAACATTTCTATAAAATATTCTAAAAACATTATTCTAAGTGCTGCTCAGAAACAGTGTTCCCAGGGAAATTACTTCAAAATATACATCTCAACAGCTTACAATTAAAAAAAAGTCTTATCAACCCATTCAAAGATTTTATCCTCTAGAACAAGTAAGACTTGAGCCCAGGGCCCCTGGCTCAAAGGTAGGGATACTACCACCGCACCACTACAGCCCTAGCTTGAGAGTTGAAGACTTTTTACCTTGATGCATTATCTGCCCCAAAGCAAATATTTGTTCTTGGGGAAGACCATTGCAGTCTCCAAAATAGTCAGCACAGAAAAGGTTGAAATAGGAAGGCAAAGGCTCATCCTTTATGGCAGTTAGATGAATTTCATGCTCCTTAGTATCTACTGGGCATTTCATGGAGCCCTGCCTCTAATGTTTGTGAGTGGGTGAAGAAAAGGAAAAGTGATTAAAGTTCACTCAGTCCTGGACAGCAGGAGGGAACCACCACTCTTATCTACAAGAGAGCAAAGAAGGAACTTTAATCAAGGACCCTGTGAAGAAAAGAAATTGGACCCAAAGAATCCAGAAAGGCTGCTGCTAACAGTTATTCATTTCCTGTGCTTTAACACATTGTAATACTTTTACCCTCTTCATTAGAACATTCATTATCGAAAGGAGAGAGAAAAGCTTAGTTTAGCTCTGAAGTGAGGTCAAAGGTTGGGAGGGCCTATTTAGAGTAAAGAGTTGTGAACTATTTGTGATTGTGCTGGTAACACTTGACTAGATGTAAATGACTGTAGGAAATTGTTACTGAAGACTCAGTGCTGTATTTGTCTTTCACGTTTGTAAGCCTTTTTATACTTGTTCTTCGAAACAAATAACCTTGGGTGTCCACTCAAGTCCTGTCAAATGTATCAGCTGAAGTATACTCCTGGATCGTGCCGGTCTGAAATATTCTAGTGCACAATTGCCATTCACACATTCTTACAACTAATAGGATTAGGGGCGTTACAAAGGGATTTGAACAAGATAATTAGTTTACTGCTTAGTTTGCAATAAAATAGGCGAAATCCCTTTGAGAAAAGACTTACAAAAGGGGTCAGAAAATGTGTGGGAAATTAAATGAGAGCTTTCAGCTGGGGCCTTGATCAACATTGAACTTGAAGAAAGCTCTCACAGTATTAATTCGCTACTATAGTCTTGTTCCACTGTTTTTCTCCCTCCTCCTATCTCTGTTTGCTTTATTCTACGTCACCAGAGGTGCAAAGGAAAGGCTAAAGGTGGGGAAGCAATTGCGTGCAGAGAAATTAAGAGGAGAGATGGGGGTGACAGAAGTCTGTATCACACAAAGCCTTCCTCTTGTTTAATCGAAGAATGTGTTCTGCGGAAATGTGTAGGAAACATAAAAACCTCGTGATACTGGCAAAAACTCCCTTCAATAAAATATGATGCCATTCAAATGCAGCAGTAGTACCCAGTACAAGTTGAAGAATGTCAGAATTGACTGTGACCCATTGCTTCTCTTTGTCTATTGAATCGTGCTTCTGAATGAACTGGAAAAGAGGAGATTTCTAAAGACTATAATATATTGTGGGATTGTGTGTGGCATGCTTTAGTAATGCAGACAACCAGCTGGGAGCACTTCGTAGTTTCTACTCATATTTTTGTCTCTGAATCTTGCATTATCCACCAAGCTGATCAAAGCTGCCAGAAGTTGTTAGTGAACAGGCCTGACTTGGGCAGCATGGTGACCACACTCCTCCTTGTTAAGCAGAAGACACAGCAGGGGCTTATCTAATGAAGTGCCCAGCATCTCCATAGGAAGTGCACTCCTGGTGTGCTTTTATAGGGATATTGAAGGGTTATAGGTGAGGAAGGGGGATGGTGTATGGAGACGAGGAAGGTTAGGTGTGTGGTAGACCCATTTGTGAGCCAAAGGTGAAAAAAAGTAAGTAATTTGTTCAGATTTGTTCTGGATTGAAATGAAAGGTGAAAGAAAAGCCTTTCAGTACTCACCATACTCTGTGAGAAGCTGCTGGATGCAGTCACTGCAAGGGACTTATTTCTTTTGGGTATTTGGCTTATTCATTCACCTTAAAGTTTTATTGTTGCTTGCAGCACAGATACAGACCAGCTAGTCCAACAACTGTGCGTTTATGTTCCAGATGAGCCTCTTTACTCCTCCTTTTCTTCTCACCTTATTTGCATAACCTTCTCTTCTATTCCTTTCTCTGTCATGTGCTAATCTAGCTTTCCTCCAATAATACAACAATCTTCTTCACCTCAGAAACTCCATGAGATAGCAAGTTCTACAATCCGACCATTCTCTGGGTGAAGAGGTTTCTCCTCAATTCTCGATTGGAGATCTTAGACGTTCACGCATTGTGAGGAGAATTGGAAATTTGTACTTAAGCTAAAAAAAATGCGTTTTTAGTTTTTAGTTGATGTTCATTAATTTAACTGTATGAGGTTGACAATGCAGTCTGTATGTTTGTCCCTTCCCTCGTCTCCTACCACCCTGAGCTCTTACTCTGACATTTTGTTGCTTACTAATTCCTAAAACCTTCCACTAGCTTCTAACAGCACAGATCTATCCAACTGCTTTTGAGTTCTCATTGAGTCCTCTATACAGCAACAGTAGTCCAGTTGCTTTCCCAGCAGTGCAGTTAAAAACAGTGCTGCCGATCATGGAGTTAACATTTCTCTCTCTTCCATACTCAGTCAGGGATAAATCAACCCTTGCAAGAAAAATCATAGCAACTGTCAAAGCCAATTTAGTTTCCAATATGTATAGTAAAATTCACCATGAAAATCTAATCAGCCTTACCTTAGCAAGTCCCAGGGACTTAATCATAGAATCCCTACAGTGCGGAAACTGGCCCTTCAGCCCAACAAGTCCACACCAACCCTTGGAGCATCCCACCCAGACCCATCCACCTAATCTACACATCCCTGAACACTACGGAAATTTAGCATGGCCAATCCACTTAGCCTGCACATCTTTGGACTGTGAGAGGAAACCGGAGTACCCTGAGGAAACCCACGCAGACACGGGGAGAATGTGCAAACTCCACACAGACAGTCGCCCAAGGGTGGAATCAAACCTGGGTCCCTGGCGCTGTGAAGCAGCAGTGCTAACCACTGAGCCACCATGCCACCCCAAACCAAAGTGGAGAATGTGGGCATCAATCTCACTACCTCTCACATGCGAAGTGAGTGCTCTACCATTTCAGCTAATGCCCCGCATCTTACTTGCCAGTGGATTTCAACACTGGCAAGAGCCCCCACATTTTTACTTCCTATTTCGCCAAACCATCTGGACTGCAAATCGTATTATCAGGCACAGTCAGTGATTCATCTGTCCCAGTAATTCTGAAAAATATGTATTTGTTTATACAAATTGTTGGAGAAATAAAGGAACACTTTTCCCTCAGAGTCAAAACTTTTCATAGCCTCCAATAGCCTGACTCACTTTGACAGTAGTGAATTAAAATTCCCTTGATTATTCTGAGCCACAGCCCCATACATAGCACATTCCAAGTGAACGTATTTCAGGTGCACTGTTGCCTTTTTTTTAACAAAGGAGAGGAAATAAGATTTGAAGATTAACTTGGCCTTGTTTGTTTAGTTGTCTAATGGAACATGTCCCAGAAAAGTTACTGGATGGCCATCGTGGCTTAGACCCCTGGATGGTCATATCTTTTCATATATTAGTCCTTCCAAAACTTTTTTCCCCATTGTGACCTCATTTCACAGCTTCCTCTTCACACTCGCAGGTCAGATTTTTGAAAGGAGTCCTTTCAAGTATTTGGCTGCAGACCAATTAATGGGCGTGCAAACTGCAACTGTTTTGAGTTTAATTAGGCATGCAAATTAGGTGCACATCAGATATAGATATATATATTTATACCCAGTGCAAAAAAAGCCTCTGCATCTCTAGTACGAATGTGAAACATAGGTAAATGTTGAACTCATCTGGAATAAAGATAGGATTGATGGTGGCTTTCTGATATTCTGCTCAAAATTATCGATGGAGGTTAACAAGAATATCATACTGCTATAATTAAAGATTCCTTTAGAAAGATCAGGCCATAATGTTAGAAAATAGAAATTTCGGCAGGGAGAAGGACATTCTCTCTAAGTGGTCTAAACTGGTATTTATGCTCCACACTGTTGCTTAACATCCTACTATTATTGTCTCCCTCAAGCACTTGGCCTGAACTGAATAGCACACTGCAGCATTTGTTACCTTTGTGAATCTAATCCCAACAGTATTGTCATTCGTTATGAAGTTGTTTTGCTCCTGCTGTCAGCTCCTGAAAGTCACAGCTTTTCAGTATTTTAACTGTCCCTCATGGTAGTTATACGAGATATGGTATTTGTATGAATCAGATTTTCACAAGATTCTCTTATTGCCTTTTTTTGAATCATTGGTGAAACTTTTGTACTTAAAAGAAGACACAGTCAAGAACTTTTTACTGTTTTTTTCAACAAATGCAACCTTGAGCAGGCAGATAATTTCCAGTATGATAGCAGCAGGGTAAGTCACTCGATTCGGAGCTCCATTCCGCTCGCCAGTTCTTTCTTTTTCTTTCTTTGTCCTCTTTCTTCCTCCTCTCCCTTCTTGTCTTTCCCTCCCCCCACCCCTTTGAACTACCTACCTGAAGAGTCGGGAAGGAGCCGGGTTGCGACCGGGAACCACGTGGCGGGAACTGAATGCACGGGTTGTGTCCTGCAGCGATGGCGGATCGAGAGTGGGCTGGAGAGATGGCGGTGGATCAAGAATGGGCCAGTGAGACCAGGCTGGTGAGGCAGCCCAGTGTGGGATGCTGGCCGCAGCATGGCATAGGCTGGGAAGCCCAGTGTGGGACTGGGCAGTGGAAAGGAAAATTAGACTCTCTTAAGTTATCTTTCTTTTCTCATCTTATTCTAAGTTAATGTGAATGGTGCCAAGTATGTACGGTGAAGGTACATACTTTTCACTGTATTTTTCATTGAATATACATGACAATAAATGATTATATTATAATCTCCTTGTATCTAGATCAAAGGTCACCACATCCTGACATACCAATGGGCCAAACTTCCACAGGCCACAATCCCTGCACTTACCCTAGAATTTTGCTCACTGGTCTCCTGAATATTCTTGAGGCCAGCAATTCTGTGCATATTTCTCAGGCAACCCAGGAATTTGCAAAGTATGACATTATTGGCCACCTGAATTGGAGGGTGAGGTATGATTAAGAGGACATTGTGTCCCCGTTCCTATATAGTTCCTGTGGTTAGGGGTTAGTGGAGGGCCAATGATGACTGGAAGATGGGGTGGGCGGAGAAGGAAGGATACTTTTAACTCCATTATGATCTTGTGCTGATATTGTCAAATTAGAAACACAACTGTAGATTCACAAGAGACTGGGTGGTAATTGCTTGAGCCCAGAGAATTTATCTAGTGCCCTTTCCTTCATTGAAAGTAGGATTCTTAAGTTTTGTTGAGAAATTCAAACTTAGGCCAGCAGCAAAGCACATTAGAACAAGCAACAGTTTCCTCTCCTCAACCGCACCACCACCCCTCCTCCCACCCCCCACATCCCCCTTCCTGTCTTGCGATTGTTGCTGCATTATAGATAATCTTTAATTACAAAGCTGTTTACATGCTGGTGCCACTAACACCTGAGATACAAGACTGAAACATCCCACAGTAATCCTAAAGCAAACATCCCAGGCATCAGCGACATATTGAGATCCAATCACACTGATACTGCAGCAGTGCAGTACAAAAGCTGCTGATGTGAACAGCCAATGGAGAGAGAGAGAAGCCTGCATTACATACTGCAAAAGACTGATGCCGTCATCTTGATGGAGTCAGCATTGTGGATTTTTTTCATGATCCTCTTCGCTGGAGAAGCAGGGAGGCTGGGAGAGCAGTGCAGCGACTGGGAATTGATCTCATCTATTTACTGTCTTTTGGGCATTATGTAAAAGCAGAGCGTAGTGCACCTACAGACACAGCTCCCCATTGAAGTGCGAAAGTAAAGCACGTATGACAGGGATGTTGCTCTCCTGAAACTGAGTACGGGGTGACTGTGAAGATGAAAGCATTTTATGAAGTAAAAATGATCCTTTGACCAACAGGGTTCAGATTTTACCTGTGGAAACATTGATCCCCTTTGATGCTTGGTTGATTGTATTGATACACATTTCAGTGAAGAAAATCACCATGATCATGTGAATGTATCCAACAATGGCCATGTTTTAAACAGGATTGTTTCCCTTTAGTAATTTAGTTTTATTATATAGATACCCTGAGCTCAATAAAATTGTACAGAAAGCAGAAACTGAGTTCTGTAAAATAACTTTCCCAGCACTGCACAGCAAAAAAAAAACCCACTGCTGTTTCTAATTGTGATGTATCTTTCTCTCAGGTTTGTAAAAATTGCATGGTGACTTGAGTCCTATATTCCCATGAAAACAAGGGCACTTCACCTTGTGAGTGATGTGCTGCAGAGCACAACAAAGAGCTGTGTTATTCAGGGTGTCAGTGAACGCACAGGCAAGACAAACTGTGTTTCACCAGGTAGATGGTCGATTTAGACTAAATGCATCAATATAACAGTAAAATGCAATGCTTAAAAATAACAAAGAGAAAGAAAACAACCCAAGACTTTCAAAATCCAAGTTCTTATATTATTAATCTTTCTGCAGCTCCATAAGTCTGTTCCTGTCAGCATCCAATGCAGAAATAATCTTAGCAAATAAAAAGGTGAACCCAAGAAAATAGAGCTGGATGAGAAATGACTTATGCTGATTGTTGAGAAATTGCTGAAGGCTATGATCTCTGAAGCACTCTGTTTATAAAAGCATCTGGCTTTGATTTCTTTAAGTGGTCATGGTGTACTTTTTATATTCCTTCTCTCTTCTCTCGCAGAGTTACATCTCACTAATAGGTGTTCATTCACATTTTCAGAAATATTCTGCCTGTGACTAAAGCATGGCATGCCAAAGCTCATAATAACCCCTTAAACGAGGGAGCAGAGAGGCTGATCTGGCTATACCAGCAAACATCTTGTAAAATCAGAATGAGAGTTAGGTTATAGATTCCGGAAAGCTTTGTGTGTTCTTTGCAGAGTGTAACGTCTAAAAAATGGAGTGTGTCAAACAATAAATTATAGTGTGGAGCTCAATTAGAATTGATCACATTTTCACTTTCTCTTGACCCTTCAATTCCAAAGAATGATGTTAACATTAAAATACTAGCAGAGAGTGGGACAGGATATTATATTTTCTCTTTCTCTTATAACTTATATATGTCTTGTTTCCTCATTCCGTCATTTGCTATTGGTCCATTGTCCTGTGGGGACTTTTCCAATGGCTATTATTTGCCTATATATCTTGCCAGACAAATTAAGTCTGCAAGGAGAAGGAAGGATCATTACAAGCTCAACTCACTCCATTTCTGAAGTCCATATTTCCCGTTTAGCTCTGGGTAGTGAATAGGAGCATGTTCTCCAACTGATATTTTCTGCCTCACCTAAGGGACTGGAACTCAAAAGCAACTTTCCTATTAACACTAGGACTGAGATTATTTGAGTGCAGTTGGATTAGGAAATGATTGTGAGATCTTACTGTTCTCCATGACTAAGGTACTCACTGGATAACTTGTCAAATTGTTGAGGAAACTGGGGAATGGAAATTAATTCTGTTGAATATTCCCATGTTCTGATCCCAGTTTGGAAAATTAATGACCTGAATTTTGGCGCATGTACAAGTCAGGTGTCCTGACCTCAACAGTCAATTGTCCAATCTGTGCTGTCATTGTGACAAACTTCATGGTGCTAGTGGAAGATATAAATATTTACCTCAAAAAAGCTGCAGATTTTGTGACCAGTGTTTTCCTGAAAATTACTCAAGTGCTTTGTAACATTTCACTCCTCATTAAGTCTTTGTAAATGGAATGGATTTAGTCTCTTTGAGAACACGGAAAAATAGAATTCTCAAGCCATCCATCACTTCTTTTTACCGAATGAACTATGGGATATATTATCACTGGTCAAACTCCTGACATTCTTTATGTAATATCAGTGGGGGAGAAGCTTCAGTTCAAGGGTTGCTACAGTTTAAGATGAAGCCCACCCACCATCACCTAGCAGAGGCAATAAATAGCACATTATTGGAATCACTCACACCTCAGAATTCTGTAATGTTCAATTTTAACATGGCTTAGTACATGGCGCTGTTAAATTTATTAATTTTGCAACATGCATGTCAAGTCTTCTATTACATTACTTTTGCTGAATAATTGCAAAGCAAATACAAATACTTCTTTTCCCTAGATTTTCCAAGTGCACTGAGTCCTAGAAATGTACTAATATAAAGCTGTTCATCTCAAAGGAAGATGGGGGCATGGGGAGTGTTTACTGGGGATCTTGCAGCATTGTCAGTAGTGGTACTGGACTAGGAATGGTTAAGATCGTGTTCTGACAACAATCCTGCTTTTTCATTCTGTGTCTGGGGCTTATCTAATTATCTGTAGTAGAGAATTGATCACTGGTAAGGTAAAACAGAAGAAACACTTCGTCAACAATTTGGTTTATCATATGATAGCAATAGGAACAATTAACATTACTAATCAGGCATAATTACTGAGACTTCTCAGGAGCTGTACAGATACATCTGCTCCCTACAAAGTTTCATGCAGAATTCCTTGCCTGCAACAAAGATTGTGTGTATGACATCAGATTGGGTAGAGCCAATGCAACTTCCATTTTAACTCTTTCAGAACCATTACTTTAAACAACAGGACCTGGATTTATAGAGGAGGGATGGAATTAGGGGAAGCAGGCATGCAGAGACTGATACATTGTAGACATTTTGAATATTATATGGGAAAGTAATGGTTAGTTGGACCATGAGAGAAATGAAATACAAGACAAAAACAACTTGGAAGTATGTATGTAAAACTTTTTTTTTATCTTGTCTTTGATTGGCACAATATCCAAACAAATGTGGAATTATACAATGAGATGCAGTGTCTTCCAAGCAAATCAAATTGTATTTGGGTGACAAATGTGCTTACTGAAATTCAAAGTACAGATGTATAAATTGACCATAGAGGTTGCTAGAGTATTTAGATTGATCACTTTAAAGATTGTGCTAATTAGGTTTACATTGTTGTGAGGCCACACGATTCATTTGGCATTGATTAATGGCTTAAAGAACCCACACATGAAGCTATAGTTGCAGCATGCTGGATAAGCAACCATCTCTGTGCAGACTCAGTTCAGATCATTTGAGCTTAGTCCCTGATGAAACAGTCAGATCATTGCTGGGTCAGTAAGCTAAATGACTAATTGGCTGGCTTTGCCAAAATACTTTACCTCGGGCACAGAGGTAGAATCCCACGAGCAGGTTCCCTGATCAGTCAGGGAGGACAGGCAGTATCACACTTCCATTCTGCCCATAGAAGGACAACTCATGAAATGTTTTGGTTAAATGAAATATTGGTTAAAGCCACTCATCAATGCTTCGATTTTTATAACTGCAGCAAACACATGAATGGAGAGAAGACCTTAGAAAGATGCTCCCCAGGTGTCGCATTCTGAAATTGAGGTCCTTCTGTGGAATCTGAGAGCCTGTATGAGGTCAGGACTCCCAAAGAGGAAGAAGTCAATGTATTCAAATAAGCAAATAAAATGGAATCAAAATGGCTGGGGAAGTCAATAGAGGTGTGGTCCCTCCAACATAGAGACAGTGAGGCAGGAGAATTCAGGACCTCGAGAGGGCAGGAAAACATTCAGGTGCATAACCCCACAATCTGAATTTTCCTGCATTCTCCTGCACAGTCATCCTCAGACCAACACACCCTGCAATGACACTCATTGCTGTCTCTCTCCAGGTACCTCCATCCCCACCTAAACATTCAGCATTTGCACTCACCATTAATCTATTAACCTCTCTCAATCATCCTTCATCATCACCCTCCATTGGTGGTGTCCCTATTTCTGCAACCAACAGCCTGGGCTTAATTCCAACTGGCTTCAAAAGTGTGTTCAAAATTAGCATATTTGAACAGGTTGATTCAAGAATTTCTGAAGAAAGACTACTTCCATCCATGCCCAGGTATTCTGCTCAAGCCTGGGTGTGCTTGGATAGGGAGCACAATACCCTCAAAGCTTTTACTAGGAGATGGATACCACAGGGTTGGAGTGCATTAACACCGACCTCCAAAGATGTTTTGCCTTTTGTTATTGTTATAGTGCCCTTAATTAATTGTTTGTTTTGATGATAAGGCGATTAGGTTGTAGGTTTAGAAAATAAGAAAGAAAGGAAGACAGCATTCAATGGTGCCATGCAATTGGAGGTTAAGGTTGTTCACAGATTCTCAAGCTGCCTGTACTTTCTGTGGCAATTTGGCATCCATATTACATCTCTGTACCAGGTGTGTGCTGTTTGTTTGAAAGTGTTACAGCTTGAGTTTTGTCTGTGCTTTGTCCCCATACTCCTGATCTTTGGTCTTCTTTGTGAAGGAAGGTGGGCAAGTATAGGATATCCACATAGACCTTCTTCCAGGCCTGGGCAGGGTGGCCATTTCCAGGACCAGGAAGTGAGCCATGATGGAAGTCATTAGACCTGTGCACTTCCTGTGGTTATGTCTATTCTCAGGTGGCCTCGTGAGGGAGCATAGGGTGTCTATTGGCACACTTCAGCCTTCCATGACCAATCTGCCTTCGGAGTTTGAATGCATAATCATCCCACCCTCCCAATAGGCACTCTCAAAATGTTATTTTGATTTAAATTTCCTTTTTCTTGTTGCAGTTCCCACATCAGGGGATTTCTCCTGATAATTTAATAGAATCCCTACAGTGTGGAAGCAGGCCATTTGGCCCATCGAGTCCACCCATACACTCTCCCTACCCTAATCCCTGTAACCCTGCATTCCCCATGGCTAATCCACCTAGCCTGCACATCACGGGACACTGTGGGCAACTTAGCATGGCCAATCCACATCTTTGAACTGTGGGAGGAAACTCACACAGACACAGGGAGAACGTTTTCTGATGAAGGGTCTAGGCCCGAAACGTCAGCCTTTCTGCTCCTATGATGCTGCTTAGCCGGCTGCGTTCATCCAGCCCTGCACCTTGTTGTCTCCACATAGACAGTTGCCTGAGGCTGGAAACGAACCCAGGTCCCTGGTGCTGTGATGCAGCAGTGCTAACCACTGAGCCACTGTGATTTGATTCAGTTTTAGTTCATTTCGAAAGAGTGTACTGAGAGACAGCTGGGACACTTAGGAAGCAGAGATCTGTCAGGCTACATCCTATTAACAAACCTACGATTCAGTAATTGTGTCTTGCGCTCCACCATCTACCTTGGATCTAGTTGCGTAATTACAACAAGATTTCCTTGGGCTTGTGTTTCAAAATACTTCGCAATAAAGGGAAACATCACCTTTCCTTTCTTGATTGTTCACTGTACCTGCATGTTTACATTCTGTGACAAGTGATGACACATATAAAGATGTTGAGGATATGAAAGGTGTTGTACATATACATACAAATACATATTACTTATATGCATCAGTGCAATGTCTTAGTTTAGTTGAGAGTCACCAGGCCATTGTAATATTCTACCTTGAGGCATTGGGGTTCTCATGATGACATGTCTGAAGCTCCAATAGTAACCCACATGTCGAAGATGTTAATCTCAGCTGGTGGAGCCAAAGGATTTCACCAACCGAGAGAGGGACCATTTGATGACTCCGCTGAAAGAAAACAAGATTCCCTTTTGTTAATTCCAAGCATCAGAAGAGGATTCAAGTCAAGAACTTCATCCTGTGGCTCACTTTCAGACATTGGATATTGAAATGGAAGAAAAACAGTGGTAGCCAGAAAGAGTTTGATCGTGATCCTGAATAGATTTGTCAACAACCTCAATACTAACATCGTCACCATTGCCAACGCCCCCCCCCACCCAACCATGACCACTATCGTAAGCTGCATTCCTATCCTTCTTCTTCCCTCCAATTCAACAGTATTCAGACCCTCAACCTAATCCTCATCTGAATTCCCAACATTCAGCAATTTTTCAATCTTCCAACTCATCATCATCACAAAATATAGATTCTCAACTATTATATTCCACTTTCTACATCCCTGCTTTTGTAATTGACTATGGACAGAATTTTATAGGGCCCTGAACCACGTGGTCTATGGCTAGAAATCTCGGAGAACCATGTGAGAGTTTGCAGTGAGACCTTTCTAAACATTTGGAGAAACTTGCTGCATTTTCCTACTAAGTTTCAGATGTCAGCAGTGACAAGATGAATATTAAGGGGGGTGATTGCTTGTTGTCAGCCTGATGAACTACACATCGTGTCCTGTTAATACACAGCTTCCTGTCCTACCTCCCGCTACAAGGAAACTAGATATTGACAATTCTCAAAAATTGGAATAGGTATCTGGTGACCAGCTTGCTCCTCTGCACCATCGGTTTGGACACCAGGCAACAGCACCTCAGGGCCTGCTCTCAGGCACTGACCACATTCACCTTCCATTATCAGACACTAGCATCCAGGCACCAGCCAGCCTGTCAGGGCCCTCATTGACATCTCTCCGATCCACTTAGAGAACACTTCTACACTTTATGGTGTGCTGGTAACTAACACTAAACAGCTGCTGCAAGGACACTTTGTGTGGGGACAGACACCCATCTCATGGATTAGAAAGGCTGCTCGCTTGCTCTCTTAGTGCTTACCCAGTTTTAATCTACCTAGATGCTCACAGCATCTCTGTCACACCTTGCCTTTTTGAGCTTTGGGTGAGCTAGGTAAGCATTGAGGTGAGTTTAGGCTTGCGTGATAAAACCCACTAGACCTCATGGAGACAAACATTCTATGATGCCTGACACTTAGCAAAATAAAAATTAATGTTGAACCCTCGGGATTTTTCTGTACAAACTAACAGAATGTTACATTACAGAAGGAAGCCATCCAGTCTAATATACCAGTCTAATATATGTGCCAGCTTTTTAATGTGCGATAAAGAATACTGGGCTTGGTTAGGACAAAGGCAGACAAATGTAACATGGCATTCTGTAAATAAAACAAGAGTTAATCAAAATATTACCATTTAATTTCCTACTTCCTCATTAGAATGAATTAACAAGAGGCAATTTGGCAACCAAGACATTGCACACCCACCTGATCCACTGGAAAGGAGGTCTCCTGTCAGGAGACTGCAGATGTTCAGCAGCAGTGATCTGATGTGAGAATAGGAACCTCTCTCACCTATGGTGCTCAAACATGTTGCAGAAAGTGGATCCTCTCCCTGGGGACAATCTGGTGGGGTTCTCACCTCCTGCCAGTTGGATCTCAGTGTCTCTTGCATCTTCCCTATGGAGATACATGCAGTTAAGGAGAAGGCAGCCGGTGCTGTTGCTGGGGCTATTGGTGGTGATGTTGCTTCTGCTCCTGGACCTCCGTGGAAGTTAGGATGATCTATTCCCAGACAGTGATGAATGCTGCTGGTGGGAAAAGATGGTTAAAGGTGAATGAAATGCTAGACAGATGAAGTGATTTGCATGTTGTTGCCTATCCCCTTTCAAGCAATGAAGTCAGTTTCTAAGGGAGCTGCTTTGGAAAATATTCTCTCAATGACCAAGACTCATCAATGTAACTGATTGAAGCATTCTTAGCTTGCCCATTTCACTGAAGAAGCTTTTTCCTCTGTGAACCTGGCACGTTGCTGACAGGTCAGCAAGTTCCTTAACAGCAGAATCCTAAAAATAGGATTAAATCAATTCTTAATTACGTTAATAGCTTCTCAGTTAGCCCAAAGAGGTTCCACACTCACCTTCTTCCTGCCTTAGAGCACACTTTAAGAAAGCAGGATGATGTTGGGATCCTGACACAGTCAGTTTCAGGGGTTTGCATGCAAACCCACCTGCCCATCCCTGGGACTTTTATTAACAGTAGCTTTTACAGCGTAGCACTTCAATTTCACCAGCATCATGTCAGTCCCCATTGTGTCAGCACCCTGGCAAGTAAGAAGAGATCACTGCAGAGGAGATATTATTGTTGAAACTGGAAGAGAGACCTAAATATTCCTGGCAGAAAAGGCAAGGCTGCATTCTTCCACATTACAGCCTACATGGAATTCCTGAAAACAGACTCGTTGTTATAGATTTAATGAAATCTCAGCTGCTGCATGGTCCTGATGGTAACTCTTAGTATTTCTGCCATTCCTGCAGTTCACACATCAGTAGCCACCCATCTCCCCAGTGAAGGTTGGTGACACCCCTCTTGGTGGAACCCTGCATCTGCTGCTCATAACACAGGAAGCTGCCTGCCATAATTTGACAGTAAACATGGAGGTGACCTATTCATTGACCATCTGCTGGAGCATAAGCTGCTGCTTGGAGCTGTGCACAACCTAGAAATAATCCCAGTTTACCGGTGCTCATGGTAAAGTCTAGTCCTATGTGTACACATCATGAATTAAGCACTAAATGATGCACAAACATTGAATCCAAAGGATTGCATGCTGCAAATAAAATGTTGTTTGCCATTATAATAACAACCCAGCCTTTCAAGATTTTAGTTTTAGGAAGGGTTTCTCTTTTTTTTAAGCTTGGTATAACTTCAATTTCACAGCAGAATCCAGCAAAATGCTGAAGTTTTTATCGTAGATATGATACACTTTGATATATTGCCTTGAACAGACCTTGAAGGTTATTTTCATTTTGTTCTCTTGAGTTTAGTTTTTCAGTCTTATTTGCTAGTCAGCAAGATTGTAACTGAATGTGATCATCTCAGCAGTTCAGATGAGCCTGCTTTTATTTTCAATACGTTAATCAAGACACTTCAATACCCACATTGAGCACAGTTACCATCCTGGTGACTGTGCTCAATGTGGGTATTGAAGTGTCTGTGCCTGGTGACTGTGCTCCATCTAAAATGGACCACTGGTAACTTGTTACAGTCAATAGGTTATTTCACAAAGAAATATTAATCTGAACTGACTCTTTTCCTTTTCTTTTTATTGACATTAATCCAGGCTTCTAAGAAAAAAGAGTGTTTATTTCCATTTTAATGACAATGTTCACACTTTGATCAGTTTTGCAAAGAGTATAAAGATTTAACATGAGGAGTGGCAATGTAAGCTAAATAACTAAAGGTGACAAATGAAAATAAAGATTGGAGATCACATATTCAAATCTTTTAAAAATGACAGGATTCGTTGCTTTGACAGATCTTGGAAGGTATGAAAAATGCTTTATTGATCACTGTTTAAACTTTTGGTGGAATATTGTATTTGATTCTGGACACCACAGTTGAGGAATGATGTCAAGACCTTGGAGAGGGTATAAAAATGATTCACTAGAATGATGTCAGCATTGACAATATTCATTTACATGGAGATGTGAGTAGAGAAGCTGAGATTAATTGCCTTAAGATTGAGGAGATTTTTTAAAAGTGTACAAAATTCTGAAAAGTTTTATGAGACCTACAACCTTTGGGCATCTGCTACTCCCGATGTGGCCTCCTCTACATTGGCGAGACCAAACAGAGGCTCGGAGACCGCGTTGTAGAGCATCTGTGCTCTGTTCGCGATAAACGACAACACCTTCCAGTTACGAACCATTTCAACTCCCCCTCCCTGAGTGACATGTCCCTCCTGGGCCTCCTCCAGTGTCACAATGACGCCACTCGCAAACTGGAGGAGCAGCACCTCATGTTCCGCCTCAGGAGCCTACAGCCTGATGGCTTAAACATGGATTTTACCAGTTTTAAAGTTTTCCCCATTTCCTCATCCCATGTCCAACCCTCCCTCTCATCCCCACTCCTTGACCTGACGCAACCTGTCCATCTTCTCTCCCACCTATCTGCTCCTCCCACCTCACTGACCAATCCCCACCACTCTCTACCTGCACTCACCTATCACCATCCCACCTACCTTCCCCAGCCCTACCCCTCCTCTCTCTATTTATTTCTGCGCTCCCTTCCCCCTCCCCATTTCTGAAGAAGGGTCCAGGCCCGAAACATCAACTTTCCTGCTCCTCTGATGCTGCCTGGCCTGCTGTGTTCCTCCAGCTCCACACTGTATTATCTTTGAGAATTAATGTTTGCTGCGAACCTTTAAAGACTCATGCATCCGTTCTTTTTTCCCACTCCAAATCTAAGGACAGCATGCAAAGTCTGACACCAGCACAGATACTTGATCACCCACAAGGATATGTCAGTGTCTATGACTCATGAGGAATAGGAACTCCTTCCCTCAGTTTGCTGAGGACCCCATCCCTCAGAATGATGAGGAAATTGCCCCGCTATTGTAAAGGACACAAACTCTGAGAAGGAGTAGCAGGAACTGCAGATGCTGGAGAATCTGAGATAACAAGGTGCAGCGCTGGATGAACACAGCAGGCCAAGCAGCATCAGAGGAGCAGGAAGGCTGACGTTTCAGGCCTGCATTCAGCGCTGCACCTTGTTATCTCAAACTCAGAGAAGGTTGTGTTGGGCTTCTGTTTAATATTCTTTTCCATAACATTTTTCTGACGTGCAAATAATAAAGTAATGACTTAATGCATATGTCATTTGTACTAAAAGTATACCAAGGAAAATGTTTGGTAATATTATATTTACAGATTTGAAGGAACCACACCCTTCTACCTCTGGCATTATAGTTGGATTGAGACAGTTATGAAGTCAGTTTACTGCACTTGGTGCCGCAGGAAATTTATTTTGCTTCCTCATCACCAAAAATCAAGCATTGGCAACATGCTCCATGTTTGACTTCTTTCTTGGTTTATTTAGCTTCAAGTGATTTTTCTTATTCATTCATGAGCTGAGGGTATTGTTGGCTAGGCCAGCATTTGTTGCCCATCCATAATTGCTCAAAGGGCAGTTAAAATCAACCACATCGCTGTGGGTCTGGAGTCACATATAGGGCAGCCAGGTAAGGATAGCAGTTCCCTTCCATTAGTGAATCAGATGAGTTTTTCCAACATTCAACATTAGATTCAAAGACATCATTAGACTCTTAATTCTAGGTCTTTTATTAAGTTCAAATTCCACCATCTGTCGCGTTCCTAGAACATTTTTGGGTCTCTGGATTAACAGTCCAACAATAACACCACTAGGTTGTCACCCCCCCCTACCCAGAGTGTGTTGATGTTTTGAATAAAGATTTTATCCATCTTTCTATTTGTAAGAAGCGGTGTGCTTAATATCAAACTGGAACTGTTAATCAGAGAAAGCTATCAGGAAAGTTTTTACAATATTGCTGTACTTGATAACTAGTGCTTTGCTTTCACTTGGTTGATAAGCACTAACCGCTAGAATTTACTGAGGCAAGAAAACTCTAATTTACAACATGCTTCTCCCTTCTTCAGTCTAAAACTGCATTTATACAATTTGAGACCCAAAGACATTCTAGGAGGTTTCCTAAAATACATGTTGCCAGAAAAAAGCCTGCATTTCTACAGAACATAGCTGGGTATACAAGGCGTGGGTGTCAAGGACATGCAAAGCTTGAATGGATCTTACATGGTACAAGAACAATTCATGGAGACCCTTAAACTAATCCCCAATTCAAACATTCCATAATTGTGTTGTATGTTTAATGATTACAAAAGCAAAATAGTCTGTTAGAAATGTTTTAAAAGCAACACACATGGGCACCATGTGTTACACATTAGCCATGATATCTAGTTCTGTTTGTGCCAGGGATTGATGGACCAATAAATATAATGCCAGACTTGTCTGTATTCCAGTCTTTAAATCTTCTCGTTGTGTGTCGTCATGTACATCATAAAGACTTTTTTACCGTAAAATAAATTAACATCAGAATAGTGGCCTATTGGAAGTCTGATGTCACAATAGTTTATACAGCAAATAGGCCACACTCGATGCTTGTGCTCACAGAAAATTATATTTGTTGTTTTGTCAAACACCCATCCAAATTGAACTGCATATGGAACCCTGGCAACACTAAATTAGGAGGAACAATAAGGAGGGCAAATCACCGCAGAAATTTGAAAAGTGGTGATTTTATTTAGATTAAACGAGTTGGTGAAACAGTGGAAAGTAAGTTCATGCATTGAGTCATAGACTTACGCAGCACCGAAACATACTCTTTGGTCCAACTCATCCATGCCAACCAGATATCCTAAACTGATCTAGGCCCATGTGCCAGTAATTGGCCCAATATCTCTTTAAACCCTTCCTATTCGTGTACCTGTTCAGTTGCCCTTCAAATTTAATTGAACCAGACTCCACCACTTCCTCTGTCAGCTCATTCTATACATGCACCATCCTCTGCGTGAAAAAGTTGCCCCCTCAGGTCCTTTTCAAATATTTCTCCTTGCCACTTTAAACCAATGCCTTCTAGTTTTGGACTCCCCTACGCTTGGGAAAAAGACCTTGGTTATTTACCCTATCTGTGCTCCTCCTAATTTTATAACCCTTTATAAGGTCACCCCTCAGCCTTCTACGCTCCAGGGAAATCTGCCCCAGCCTATTCAGCCCCTCCCAATAGTTCAAACCCTCCAACCCTGGCAACATCCTTGTAATTATTTTCTGAAACTTTTCAAGTTTAACAACGTCTTTCCTATAGCAGGAAGACAACCATCGAACGCAGTATTCTAAAAGCGGCCTCGCCAATGTCATGTACATCCCCAACATGACATCCACTTTCGACCTAAGAAAGTTAAATTGGAGCATTTCCCAACTGGGGAGGCGATGGCCTCGTGGCATTATTGCAGTACTGTTAATCCAGAGACCCAGATGATGTTCTGGGGACCCAGGTTCAAATCCTGCCATGGCAGATTGTGAAATTTGAGTTCAATTAAGATCTGGAATTAAGAGTCTAATGATGACCAAGAATCTATTGTCAATTGTTGGGAAAAACCCATCTGGTTCACTAATATCCTTGAGGGAAGGAAACTGCCATTCTTATCTGGTCTGGCCTATGTTTGACTCCAGACCCACAGCAATGTGGTTGACTCTTAACTGCCCTCTGGGTAAATTGGGATAGGCAATAAATGCTGCCTAGCCAGCAATGCTCACATCCTGTGAATGAATTAATTGAAAAAAAAACAAACTGGTGAGAAACCAGGCACTTTTGATGAGCAATGAGATTTAGGAGGCCAACTATACAAATTAGTAAAGCTTACAGACAGGTACAGGTTTCTGGCTGGTTATCCCTTTTCCTAATCTAGAACCACTGAGGCAAATTACACCTAATTCTTATTAATACAGTACAGACTGGAGAGCAAATTTGGAAAAATTTCAGTCTGATTGGCTTTAAGATAACATTTTGCATTCAGTACTCCCAGCACAAAGGTTTATTTGTTGACAGCACATGCTTAAATTCGAACATATGCTCTCAACCCTTCGTAATTTTCCAACCTTTCAAATAAATAGATGTAAATCAAAGTGGGGAATGGAGCCTTCTGCAGCCAAGTTTCTGATCTGCAGGTTGGTATGTGCTGCCTTGTGCCAGGTACGCAAAAAAGAACATTTACCTTTTTACTTTCAGATTGACCACTTTATTTATGAGCAGAGATTTTGTGAAATATCCTTTGCTAACCATTTTGGCAGAAAGGATTTGGAGGCCATTTATGTTTATTTTAGAGAAAAAAATGGTTTATGATGGTAGAGCTGTTGATTGTCATGTGTTGATACCTGTATCCAAGTTTGAAAGATTTTGTTATTCGAGCTCATCGAGAATCTTTCAACAGCTTTTACACTTTGAAAGGCTTCATGCTTAATGCATTGTTGGAACAAAGAGAGTCGAATGACTGAATAGTTGGGCATTATTTTATTATTAGATTTCTGCTTATTATTAAATCCTAACATTTGGTACATCAGTATCAATCTTGCACACTGCCCAGCAATAGCAGAGTGTTGTTGTCAATTTTTAGCGATTGTGGAAGTCCACATTGCTTTCAACACCTTGATGTTGAGTCTGGAACTCCTGCATGCCATGGTGTAAATGAACAGATAACGATACAAATGTCATAGCTCATTCCCACTGACTCCAAGGAAAGCAGTATTGGCTGACAAGTTACTGACAACTTCATGCTTAAAGTTTTAGTATGAAGTCACCTGTGGGAGGCCAGGAGGTGAAATTGGCAGCATTAAATGCTAGGAAAACAATAAAGCTCTCAGTTCATAAGCAAGTTGATTATGTTTGTGACAAGTTAACAATAAATTTGAGTTGCAGTTTGCTCTGACAAAGTAAATGGCACCATGTTCTCTGCTTTGTTTGCTGGGCTGCATTAATGCTGGAGTGTGAGGCAATGTCAGAGCTTGTATTAATGTTCCATTGAAGGGTCAACAGCATAGTCTGCTGCTGGGAGCACTAAAGGGAGAATTTTATTTCCCTATTTTTAAACAGTTTTTAAAGTCAGGGCAGAACTTGCTTCAGCAGTGTTATTCTGCTACAGAGGATAATTGCTCTGAAAATGAAAATGGTCTTTTAACCTTTAACATTTTCAAAATTATGCCTAATATAAAGCCACAGAGTCAGATAGCACAGAAAAGGTTCTTCGGCCCATTGAATCTTTACTGACCTATCTACACTAATCCTGTTTCTCAGCTCTTGGCCCAGAGCCTAGAATGTTATGACATTTTAAGTGCTCATCCATGTATATTTTAAACATTGTGAGGTTTCCCACTTTTACTACCCTCCCAGGCAGTGCATTCCATTATCCCACCACCATCTGGGTGAAATAAGTTTTCCTTGGAGCCCGTCTAAATCTTCTGGTTTGCACTTTAAGATTATGTCCTGTCATTATTGACCTTTCAACGAAGGGGAACAACTGCTTTCGATCCACCCTGTCCATGCCCCTCATTACCTTATGCACCTCTGTCAGGAACTCCCTCAGCCTTCTATGCTCTAAAGAAAACAATCCGATATGTTTGGTGTAAAACAATGACTACTACATGCTGCAATGATACCGTTTATGTTAAATGTGTCATTGCCAAAAGATTGTACATCCAAACTGTACTCTTCTGTCTCTACAGATGTCAGAAGGTTCAACATGGGCTTGCACAGAAAGCTGCATTGATTTCAATGTCGCAGAAATGAACCTGATGACTTCCTAAACATCAATATCTACGACATTTGTGTGACGGCTCCTGAGCCAGGTTGATCAGCAGTACTCAGCTGTTAAATGGACCATGGTGAGGCAGGCAGCACATAATGTTTCCCAGTTGGTACTCAGCAACTTCCATAAGAGATTCATTCTCATCTTGATCTTGGTTGTTGTGGAGGTGTTGCCAGTAAGTCAATGTATGGTCAGCTTACTCAAAGGTTTTTTTTTATTTTGGCATTGATTCATGATATACTAGCTGTGTAAAAAGTTCTTCTCTGACCTTCAGCTGGATGGCTGAATCAATAGTCCTGGCAGCATTTGGTAAAAGTGCCTCGTTTTCTGAAATAGGTTTCTGAAGAAAGTAGATCTTCAGCGAATAACTTCTCAATATGCTTTAATTCTTTTGGCTGGAACGCTAGGACCAAAACATCAGTATCTGTAAAGAGCCTTATGTGATGGTGGGGTCTCTGATAAATATTGTGAAGAGATCTTGTGCAAAGGCTCATCCCTGTGGGAGCTGCTTGTAGGTTATGCACGAGGAGCTGATTTTATCTGTGAAATGCACACAGAATGGTGGGTTGCTGATCCTGGAGCTGATTAATTGCAGAGCTTTCACACACAGTTGATTCTGGAGAGTTTCAGTAACATGCCTGTGCATCAAACTGTCATGAAAACCCATAAAGTGAACAAGGGCTGTTCCTATCTTTAAGCTTTGAGACCGTTGTAAACTTGGGACATCACTTATAGGTAAACTATATCACTGGAGCAAGGGACCACAAATTCAAACTAATGAAAGGCAAATTTTTGCTCATTTCAGCAAATATGTTGTCACACAGAGTGACCAATACCTAGAATGTCCTGTAAGCTAGGGAACTGAAGGCACTTGTGGCACTTCATCTGACGAACTGTTGAATTTTGCAAAGGAGGGTTCTGGATGAACAAACAAAAATGGTCCAAATGGTCTTTGTAATCGTTCTCTATCTTGTAATTTTGTAAATGTACAGGGTCCTCAAAACTATGGCATGTATTTCATTTACATTGCTGAGTGAACTCAACAGAAGGCTACAAACAAAACAATGTGCGCACACACTTCTGCTAATCCAAAGATGTTTGAAAGTTATGAAGCTGTCTTCATTTCTTGTGTCTAGATTTTCTGTTAGCTAAGGACCATGAAAGTTTATGATGTGAACATCCTAGCCATTCTTGGATGGGATGAGATTATTACTGATCAATCATAGTTTTATACTTGTCACAACAGTGCCACTGTATTAAGAGGAGAGTGGGGAAACAAGCTTCTCAAGTTAGTGTTAGCATTTAGTTTACAGCCCCGCTACAGAATTTGAAACTGTGGGCAGCTGCAGTGTCAGGGACAGCGAGGTTTATGGTGATCATAACTTCAGCTGCTATTATTTGATAGGTGATATTCGATCAGACACCCATTGTACAGCTTGCCTAATTTTCACATTCGTCAAAAGTATTGAAAATCAGGAGCAAAAATATCCGGAGCAATGACAGCAAGCAGCTAGGAAGGCAAATGGTATGTTGACCTTCTTTGCAAAAGAGTTTGAGTACAGGAGCAAGGATGTCTCACAGCAGCTGTACGGGGCCTTGGTGGGACCATACCTAGAGTACTATGCGTAGTTTTAGTCTCCATACCTAAGAAAAACATCTTCTTATCTTAAAAGGACTTCCACAAAGGTTCACCAGGCTGTTCCTCAGGATGACAGGGTTTGTCATATGAGGAGAGACTGGGTTAACTGAGCCTGTATTCACTGGAGTTGAGAAGAATAAAAGGAAACCTCACTGAGATGTATAAAATTCTGTCAGGACAGGACAGACTCGATGCGGGGACAATAGTTTTCCAGTCTGGGGGATCCAGAACAAGGAGTCATAGTCTTAGGATACATGGTAGGCAATTTAGGACTGAAATGAGGAGAAATGTCTTCAGTGAGAGGGTGGGCAGCTGTTGAATTCTCGACCACATAAGGTGGTGGAAGCCAAGTTACTGATTATACTTGAGTACAAAAGATTTCTAGATACTAAAGGCATCAAAGTGTATGAAGAGAGGCTGGAAGTTTTACATTGAGTAAGGGGATCATCCATGATCATATTGTATGCCACAGTTGGCTCGGTGGGCTGAATGGTCTACTCTAGCTGCTATTTTCTGTGTTTCTAATTATGAGATAGTGGATCTGATTCCCCCATAAAACACTTACCAGATGAAGTCGAAACTATTTTACTGTCTGATTTTGAACGTTATTGAATGAAATGGTTTAATTCAGTATATAAACAACCTACTTCAGAATTAAAAGATCCAGATCCTATTTACATTCAAGCTCCCAGCTACTCTCAGGCCTGGTTTGTAGCTCTCCCGTAATCAACGGACCAAGAAGAGTGTTGGCACTGTGTTTTTAGTCGTTAAAGCGTCTTTGCATGGAGTATGGGGCAGCTGACCTGGAAATATTGCTTTAGTTGAGGAAGCTTTGTAAGTTTGAGAGAGAATGGAAAATGTCGAGTACTGTATGGGCATGTAACTGAAAAAGGTAAAAGTTCAGCAGCCGTTAATAATTCAAAGACAGTGAAAGGAGAAGAGTTCCAGCATTTGTCTAGGTCTCCTTTCATTTGACTTTGTGGTGAAGTTATTTAATTTTTATTTTACTTTTGTAGGTTGTTGAACGGTGTCACCCTCTAACAAAAGGCATTTGGTTCATTAAGGGAAATTGTGGGCACACTGACAGTGGGCTGCAATTTATTTATTCCACTTGTGTGGCCCTGTGAATCATGTGCTGTATTCCTGGTGGCCCACCTCCCATTCGGAAGTGGTTTGTGAGATGCTGTGTGACCTTGGATGCTGCTAGCATCACCACCATCCTCCCTTTATTAATTGACAATTCTTCTACCGCCAAACTACCTTGAACTATGGCACAAAGTAGGTAAATAAATCAGGTATGGTGCTTGCATTTAGATCAGGACTTTCAGAGAAACCCAACCCACTCACCAGTTAAATCAGTGATTAATCCAATTCATACTTGCCATGTAACTTTAATTTGAACATACCACCTTTGTGGTTTTCGAAGCAAATATATTTTGGTTATATTTTTCAAAATAAACGTTGGTGCACATGAAAAGCTCTTGACAACATTAGCTACTACCAGCACACAGTGAACTTATATTTATACATAGCACACCAAACTTATCTAAGTAGTTTGTGTCAAGCTGAAGTTGCTATCGCAATGTAGAAACAGAGATGCCATTTATTACAATTATATAGAGCTTTGATGAGATAACACCTCGAGTATTTTGTGCAATCTTAGTCTCCTTATCTGCAATAGACAGAGTACAACAAAGGTTCAATAAACTCCTGGAATAGCAGGATTGTCCTCTGAGAAAAGAATAAATGGACTAGCCCTATATTTTCTGGAGTTTAGCAGAATGATGGGGAGGAAAGGATTTCATTCATACGTACTATTTTTGCAGAAATCGATAGGGTAGATGCAGGAAGGATGGTTCCACCGTCTGGAGTGGGAGGCGTGGTAATGGTGGATTTGAACCAGAGGATATATTCTCAAAATAAGGGCAAGGCCAGTTTGGACTGAGATTAGGGAGAATTTCCTCACTCAGAGGATGGTAAATCTTTGGAATACTTGACCACCAAGGGCTGAGGAGGTTCTACCATTGAGAATGTTCAAGATTAAGATCAGTAGATTTTATGTATTGAAAACGTTGAGGAATATAGGGATTGTTGAAAAAAATAATGCTGACATAGAAGACTGGTCATGATCTTACTCAGTGGCAGAGTGGATTTGAAGAGCTAAGTGGGCTAATCCTGCTCTTGTCTCTAATATTCATAAATTCTTAATTTGTGCACAGCAAGTTTCCAGAGGACTGCAACGATAATGACCTGATAATCTGCTTTGGTAATATTCATCAAGGATAAAAAATTGATCAGCATACAGGAATGACTCCCCTGTTGTTCTTCAAAAAAGTGCCTGAAAAGCACTTGCATTTCTATTGCACCTTTCTTAATCATAGGACATTTTAAAGCTCTTTGCTAGCCAATTAAGTGTTTTTGAAAACCCCAAAGAGCTGCAGATGCTGTGTATCAGGAACAAAAACAAAGTTGCTGGAAAAGCTCAGCAGGTCTAGCAGCATCTGTGAAGGAAAAATCAGAGTTAATGTTTCAGGTCCGGTGACCCATCCTCACATGTGTGTGTGTGTGTGTGTGTGTGTGTGCGCGCGCCAGTGTATTTGAACCCCGGCCACCATTGTAATGGTGTAGGAAATGCAACGAGCCAATTTGTACTCGACAAACCCCTGCATGCAATAATAGGATAAACAACCAGATAAATATTGATCAGTCACAGGAGATACCTCCCTTGCTTTTGTTTTAAATAGTGCTGTGCAATTTTTACATCTTCACTACTTGAGAGAACTGATGTTTCCCATTACATCTGGGAAATATCTCCTCAGATAATACAGAACGTCATTAGTAATGAGCTGGCATATCAGCTTGGAGTTTTTACAAGTAGGCTGAAATTCATAGGACTCCTGAATGCAGGAAACCAAGTGAGTAGATCTGCAAATTGGGATGCTGTCCATTGACAGTATGCCTATATATAACAGCCACAGTTTTATGATTGGGCTACCCGCTCATTCCCAATTTAGTCTCTTGATTGGGAAACTAATGCTCATTTAAGGGCCTCATCCTCCCACTGCTCTGATATCATGGGTAGTGGCAGAAACCTCAGCCCAATGTGAAGCCCAACAGCTTTAACCCTCTCGGCTACTGGCCAGTGAAAAGAAGGGCTTCCTCCTTCCCAGGCCTACCTGTGCCAATTGGAAGTGTATCCTTTCCTACATCCACCCTTCTTGCTTGCAGTCTTTCCTTGTTCAAGGTGCCCACACCTCCCCAAACCCTTTTACTGGAGCCTGCCATCCCAGTTTATACAAGACCCTGGACTTTATTGAATTTCAGGCATTCAAGATTCAAATCCTGCTTCGTGCAAATTAAAGGTCAATTGTTTGCAGCATTACAGTGCAGCGAGCCGGCCAAACGGACATGAGCTAATCCCTGAAGTTTACACTGGGATACAGGAACTTACCTTGAGTATAAAACCCAGGCCAGGGATCTTGACTGGGCCTTGACAAAACAACCTCCTGATTCAGAAGCAAGAGTGCTACCATTAGGCCATGTTTGATTCAACTGGTACCAATGTCCCACTGTATATTGCTGGTGCACAATGCTGTACACTGAAGTGTCACAAATCCATACAATCAGTATTCTAGTCACAGTTATTTCCAAGATTGACTCTTAACATTGACCTTCCTATATTGGCATAGACTGGGTCAGTATAAGAACGTGGTCATTTACAGTTTCATTCCAACAAAAGGCCTTTTTCCATCATAACCACCTACTGTATCCACCAGTGAATATTGCAGCATTGTTCAATGTGTCATACTTGTATGATAATTTTTATGTGCATTCACTCATGCTATTCTATCTGAAAAAGGTAAAACCATCACTGTCCTTAGAGCAAAATTTTGTAATTCCCTTCCTAACAGCATTGTGTGCGTTCCTACATCTCAAGGACTTCAAAGGTTCAAGAAGGCAGCTCATCACCACGTTCTCCAGGGCAATTAAGGGTGGGCAATAAATGCTGGCCCAGCCAGTGATGTCTCTATCCCATGAAAAAAGATTAACAAAAGTTATTTTGATGAGAGAGGATGAAACATTATTTTGGTTCTACATAAAATCAAATGTAATGCTGTACATTGAAGCAATGCAAGCTTTACTATCTCGTAACTGTAAACAAAATGAAAAAAATTGGCATTTTTTTCCTTGAAGATAGCAGATGCTGTTTGTACTCTTTCAATTTTAATCTCTGTTTTGTGAATGTAATTTTGTTAATGAAAATTCCAATATGCCTGTCTTAAAATCAGCCAATAAAAACATCAATAACAGTGGAGTAGAGTGAAGAACAAAAAGCACTTTTAAGAGCAGAAAATCCTAGATAAAGTACAGGTTAGCTTATGATGAGCTTTTTCTTCAGAATTTTTTTTTACTTGAGTAAGCTGTTTGAGAAGAATCAGAATTGGAAACTATTCTCCAATTTGTTTGGATATCTTCTGTTTTGTTTAACTGAAATGACAAAATGAATGATGGAAGGAAAAGTATGTGTGTTTAATGTTGTGACACAGGCATCCTGGACGCCGTTGAACCTCCTCAAAGGGTTATAGGTCAAAACCACAGGGGAGAAGTCTCTTCCTACTAATGTTGAATTATTGGATAGGGTGGCTTTTTAATATTGACTGGCATCCGGGGTCTTACATATCCTGATAGTTAAAAGATCTGAGAACTAAATATGGTCAGGGATTGTAAATCTGTTACAAAATATTAGATTTTTGACTTTTCTTCCTCTTGTCAATTTTAAAATAAATTATATCGTCAAATGATTGCAGTGAGTTTTGTTTAATTAGGCAGAACTGTGGCTCTCTTAATGCATGTCCTTGTCAGTAAGATTGCATGAGATGCAGAAAACCTACAGTGTAGTGTATCTTACCTGATCTAAAAGCAAGCGCTATTATTTTCCATTGTTTTCCCTTGACAGATTAATGGTACAGTTGAAAAGTTGCTCTTACAACTTGGGACAGCAACAGCAGCATAAAAATGAGGTTCCTTCATGGTCATATTTTGTCATATTTCTAATTTGAAATTCTTACAGCAAGTGGATGTGGGACTGCTTTGCAAGACAATGGAAATTGTTATTCATATGTGGTAATGCATAGATGAAATGACTTGAAACACGCATGGCAGGAGAAGGTAGCAGGAATGAAGCTCGTGGTTATAGCTGAAGCCAGGGGCAATTAATTTTAAGTAGAATCCAATAATTAGTCATTCTTCAGAAAAAAAAATTAACATTTCAGCTCTTTTCATATTTCCCTCACCGATTATAATTTGGCGGATCAATACGAGCAAGAAACATACAGTGAGAGATTTTGCAAACAGACCTGCTTCTAAAAGGTTTAGATGAGATGAGTAACTGAACTCAGTGAAAATGACATAGATGTCAGTCACTAGGAGTGGGTTTTAAGGCGGCAGGGATGTCAGTTGTGGGATAACAAGGTGCAGAGCTGGATGAACACAGCAGGCCAAGCAGCATCAGAGGAGCAGGAAGGCTGACATTTCGGGCCTAGAACTTTCTTCAGAAATGGGGAAGGGGAAGGGGGTTCTGAAATAAATAAGGAGAGAGGAGGAGGCAGATAGAAGATGGATAGAGGAGAAGATAGGTGGAGAGGAGACAGACAGGTCAAAGAGGCGGAGATGGAGCCAGTAAAGGTGAGTAGGGTGGGGAGTTAGGGAGGGGATAGGTCAGTCCAGGGAGGATGAACAGGTCAAGGGGGCGGGATGAGATTAGTAGGTAGGAGATGGGGGTGGGGCTT
>NC_063332.1:97025478-97093868 GCF_021869965.1 Rhincodon typus | reverse complement strand
ATTAGTAGGTAGGAGATGGGGGTGGGGCTTGAGGTGGGAGGAGGGGATAGGTGGGAGGAAGGACAGGTTAGGGAGGCGGGGATGAGCTGGGCTGGTTTTGGGATGCGGTAGGGGGAGGGGAGATTTTGAAGCTTGTGAAGTCCACATTGATACCATTGGGCTGCAGGGCTCCCAAGCGAAATATGAAGTGCTGTTCCTGCAACCTTCGGATGGCATCGTTGTGGCATTGCAGGAGGCCCAGGATGGACATGTCGTCTGCGGAATGGGAGGGGGAGTTGAAATGGTTCGCGACTGGGAGGTGCAGTTGTTTAGTGCAAACCAAGCGTAGGTGTTCTGCAAAGCGGTCCCCCAGCCTCCGCTTGGTTTCCCCGATGTAAAGGAGGCCACAACGGAAACAGCGGATGCAGTATACCACATTAGCAGATGTGCAGGTGAACATCTGCTTGATGTGGAAAGTCTTCTTGGGGCCTGGGATGGGGGTGTGGGGGAAGGTGTAGGGGCAGGTGTAGCACTTCCTGCAGTTGCAGGGAAAAGTGCCGGGTGTGGTGGGGCTGGAGGGGAGTGTGGAGCAGACAAGGGAGTCACGGAGAGAGTGGTCCCTCCGGAAAGCAGATAAGTGTGGGGAGGGAAAAATGTCTTTGGTGGTGGGGTCGGATTGCAGATGGCTGAAGTGTCGGAGGATGATGCGTTGGATCCGGAGGTTGGTGGGGTAGTATGTGAGGACGAGGGTGATTCTGTTTTGGTTGTTATTGCGGGGAGGGGGTGTGAGGGATGAGTTGCGGGAAATGCGGGAGACATGGTCGAGGGCGTTCTCTACCACTGAGGGGGGCAAGTTGCAGTCCTTGACAAACGAGGACATCTGAGATGTTCAGGAGTGGAATGCCTCATCCTGGGAGCAGATGGGGCGAAGGCAAAGGAGTTGGCAATAGGGGATGGCATTTTTGCAGGAAGGTGGTTGGGACGAGGTGTTTTCTAGGTAGCTGTGGGAGTCGGTGGGCTTTAAATGGATATTGCTTTCCAGGTGGTTGCCAGAGATGGAAACAGAGAGGTCCAGGAAGGAGAGAGAGGTATTCGAGATGGTCCAGGTGAACTTAAGGTTGGGGTGGAAGGTGTTGGTGAAGTGGATGAACTGTTCGAGCTCCTCGTGGGAGCACGAGGCGGTGCCGATACAGTCATCAATGTAACGGAGGAAGAGGTGAAGTTTAGGGCCAGTGTAGCTATGGAAGAGGGATTGTTCCACGTAACCTACAAAGAGGCAGGCATAGCTTGGGCCCATGCGGGTACCCATGGCCGCCCCCTTTGTCTGTAGGTAGTGGGAGGAATTGAAAGAGAAGTTGTTGAGGGTGAGGACGAGTTCGGCTAAGCGGATGAGGGTGTCAATGGAGGGGGACTGGTCGGGCCTGCGGGATCGGAAGAAGCGGAGGGCCTTTAGGCCATCTGCATGGGGAATGCAGGGACTGGATGTCCATGGTAAAGATGAGGTGTTGGGGACCAGGGAATTGGAAGTTTTGGAGGAGGTGGAGGGTATGGGTGGTGTCACAGACGTAGGTAGGGAGTTCCTGGACCAAGGGGGAGAAAATGGAGTCAAGATAGGTGGAGATAAGTTCGATGGGGCAGGAGCAGGCGGAGACAATGGGTCGACCAGGGCGGTCAGGTTTGTGGATTTTGGGAAGGAGATAGGAGCGGGCGGTGTGGGGTTGGGGAACGATGAGGTTGGAGGCTGTGGGTGGGAGGTCATTTGAGGTGATGAGGTTGTGGATGGTTTGGGAGATGATGGTTTGGTGCTCGGGGGTGGGGTCATGATCAAGGGGGCCGTAGGAGGAGGTGTCGGAGAGTTGGTGCCTGGCCTCGGCGATGTAGGGATGGTTTTCAATGGGTGTTGATTGAGATGGGATGGGGTGTTGGGAATCCTGCAGCAACTGTGCAGTGTGGCAAGTGGGGAAACCCAAGATCTAAGAGTCTAAGGTTCACCGATAGGTCTCAAATAGAAAATTCGTGCTCCTCCTAGATCAAATTTGTCTGTGTCTCTCCTAGCCATGACACTCCTGCTTTTACTGGTGGGTCTGGTACTAGATGGGCATCAGCTTGTTTGCTGACAAAATGACATGAGTATCTAGGAGTTCTGATTGGACATTAATTTTGTCATTATAAATTGGCTCCAGCTTGCCCAGGGTGGGGACCTGACCGAGAGCAAAAAACCCATCACCAGCTAAAATGGTAGCTTGCAGAAGCATGTCACAAAGGGTGTGATAAATTACCAAAGCCAATTTTAACACACACACTATCCACCTGCATAGATTTGCGCGTGCACACACCTTTTTGGGCAGGCAAGGTTAAAAATCTCTCTCTATATATATTTATCTTAAATGAGGTTTGCTTCCATTGCATTCAACTTCTCTTCTTAAGGGCAATTAGGGATGATGAACAACTGCTGTCCTATCCAGCATCACTGACATCCATGATTTTTGCTGTCACACCCCTTCACTGTCAATAATGAAATTCAATGCATAAACAAAACTGTGTTAATACAGACGAAAGGCCAAAGATCATAATTGTTTAATTTTATAAATGGTGTGAGAATCCTTCTTTATGCATTCAAAGAAATAAAAATGAGTCCAAAACATTGTCTGTTGGTGTTAAATGATTATTAAACTGTGAATATTAATAATATTTTTTATTGCAGTGCTTTAATTTTGTTTTGGAATCAAGAGTGTTTACTGACAAAAGCTTGAAGCGAACTGAGAAATGAGAGCAACATGTTTAATTTGCAAATGTATGAGCAGAAGCTTTGTGTTCGGTTGAGAAAATGTAGTTTCTTCGAATAGACTGTGATGTTTAGTGGGTGAGAGGTTAACAGCTTCTGGAAGAGTACAGCTGTCTCCTTATCTCATTGGTCCACTCTAAGCAAGCTTTGAAATTAGAAATATGATGAATTGCTGTGAGTCAACATGTATCTGCTCTTGCTTAGGCTCCTGAGCATTGCTGGGGTAAATTCACTTGCTAATTCTAACCACAAAAACATACATGTCGGTATCAGTTATGTTTCCTAAACAGATGGAAATAATCTAATAGGCCAGAAAAATTACATTATATTTGGAAATAACAAAAGTGTAACGGAACACAATTCATTTCCAGTGCTTCTAGCCTTATCCAAGTTGGAACATTTAGGGTCAGCACCCAGCTTTCCAGTTACATGGAAGAGATCTCTGCCCTTCAAAGGAAGTGAAAGCAAGGGCAGCAACTTCTCACTTCAAGAGACACCCCAACACCTTAAATTGGACCAAATACTGTTCATGGACCAATGTTTTGCAATGTTCTAGGTGGGTGAGAACAATCCATGTCAGTTCCCTTGGGATCAATTCACGTTCTTTCTTCTTGGATCCTGACTTGTATACGGAGCGACTGCCTCACCAGGTGCAGATCACACTGGCCCTATCAAGGGTAGCAAAGCAGAATTCCTGGAAATACTCTTTATGATGCTGCTGTGTGATATTGTAGCAGGAAACCTAAGCCACAAGTGATTGCCCCAAGTGCAACTTGAAAATATATGTTCAGAAATAGGAAGCATTCCCTGAAAATCTGATGTCAACTCCAATTGCAACTCACTTGCCACAACAGCGTTTTAATCACAACCCTAACCTCTACAAGATGGAACTGTTAACCTAGTATGGTTGTTGGGAATATAAGTAATATATAAGTAATATAAGTATAAATATTAATATGAAAGGTCGAACCTACTGAGCACAAATGGAGGAAGCAACTCTCTTTCCCAATCTCTCTGTTTCTTATACTTATTTTGTTTTAAAGCTACTGATAGTTCCTTCCACAATTTTTGACTTTTTGTTTGATTCATTAGTTCTTCCATCCCTCTCCTTGTTGTCAAAGTCTCAGTAAGGTACTGGATACAACTGAAAATTGAATCAGACCTTACAAATGTTTTTTTTAAAATCAGAGCAATAAGAACTTCAGTGAAATTACCATTAAGCTTCTGGGCTTCTACATAAAGCCCCAGTGATGTATTATTGGAAAACCTTATAATCCAGCCTCTAAAACTACATTGAATTCAATGCCAGGTATTTTGCCCATTAGATTGCATGTTGTCAATGGCTATTTGTATGAAGTAGCGGAGAGTTGCTGCTCTATGGTGAACCACAACCCAATAAGAATTAAAGCCGTCGGCTGAAGAGGAGACAGGGAAGAAAATTGAAAGATTGTTTTGGGGAAAGAGAAAAGAAACATGGTAATCAAAAGCCATTGTTTATTGGATAACCACAATTAAAAATAATTGAACAGAGTGCAAATGAAATATTCTGGATGAAGTATTTCATCTTAACAGGAATAAACTCAGTTGTGCAGGCATATGTTTGATGCAGCTCTTGAATTCTTTTGTTAGCCCTCTGCTATGTCTCACACAGTCTACTTCATTATACAATTCTTGAGTGTGAAGAACAGTTAAGATGCCTATTCATAAGGTTTTTGGTGATATGCCAAAGCGAGTTCACTTTTCAACAATTCTGTGGCAGATTTCCTTTAAAAGAATCTACTAGCAATCACTTGCAGAATTTTGTGGGAAATTTAGACTTCTTAAAACTGCCAGTGGTTTATACATTAATATTTTATGTTTAACCGCAAGAAAGTTGGAATTGCATACTCCTGATCTCTTGCTGCAACAGCAGAGAAACCCCTGAAGAAACACTGCAAATAGCTAAAAATTACAGTTTATACTTTTTCTCTTAAGATTTCCATCTAACTTATGCTAAAGTTATGGCTGAAGGTCAGGAGATCCCAAGGGAAATTGTAATCCACTCTGTGCAGTCAGCTGCAGACTTTGGAGTTGGATCTTAGTCCGATGCTGTCTTTGCTAAACCCGACAGTAACCTTTTTGTTGCTGCATTCGTCAGCTGGTTTTATTGCTGCGGTGAATGTTTGTATTAATTGATATTCGAAATCAAACCAGCTAATGTGCAAATAGATTAAATTCAAGAGTTGTTGTTTGAAGTATTAATTGGATTTAATCTCCTGCTCAAAGATAAGCAAAATATCAAGTCTAAGCACACTGCACCATTGAAATCCAATTATTGTGCCTCAAACTCAGAACCTGCACATAAACATTCTTAGGAGAAATTTAACAATTTTTATTCATTTAATGGGTAGTAATTATTTAACATTGAGATAATTATAGTTGGTAAACAGTTAATACTCCATATTCTCCCCTTATTGAAAATATAAACTTGCTTATTTACTAACCATAGATTGTGAATATTTTTTATAGCATAGATTGTGGTTTATTTAGCAAATTCATGTTCATAATAGAACTTCGTAGAAGTAAGTATTTTACAGGTATGCTAAAGGATGCACTAATACAAAGATGGAACTTCTGCAGATTTTTCTGGAAATATAAAGCTTCAGAAAGCCAAAAAAGGGCTGATACTTCAGGCATAGACTCAGCGTTTATAAAAAGTCTGATTTAGATTTAAAAGATTGATTTAAAGAGATTTGCAAACTAAGTAAGGGTCATGTGAGGATTCGTTTTCAAGATAGCAAGTATTTTAGGGTATGGAATGAACTGCCTGAACGTGTAATGGAGGCAGGTTGATTTGAGACATTCAAAGAGGGTCTTAGATGATTATTGATGAGAAAAATTGTGCAGTGATATGGGGAAAAGGCAGGAGATTGGCACTAGGAAATAGACTGGTACAGGCACGCTGGGCTGAATGGCGTCCTTCTGTGCCATAACAATTCTGTGATTCTGTCTGGATCTGAATTGATTTTGACAAGTTTGAGCATTTTCTCAGCCCTCATGCTTACACCAGGAGATGTCTTTCATAGGCAAAGCACCACTTCCTATGATCTTGGACTGACAATCTTTCACAATGAAGTGAAAGGGATAAATTGCCACAAGATTGTCAGTTATGTTTTTTTTTATTGAGTTAATTAGCATTCAGAGTCCAAATACCACCTTACGCTTTTCAGTAGACGGAAGTGCACCATGCTGTTCGGAAATATGCTCCAGACTCTGTGCTTCAGGCTAAACTATCAGTCAAAATCATTACAGACTGAAGATAGGCAGAAGAACGCAGTAAAATTGAGCAGGACGTTGAATTTATTTCCAACCTTGGTGTAACTATGAGTTTGAGTGATATGGTAATATGTAAGATGGTGAGTTTCTATTCTGGAATTAAACCATTGGGAGAGATGTACAGTGGGTAGCTTTCCCCCTTCGGGATCCTCAAAATTCACACCCTGTATAGAGGACCATATTATGGGTTTTTTTTAGGAGGGCTTGGAAGGGCTCCAGGTGCCAGAGCCTGTAACCAACAAACCTATAATGCTAAAACTGCTGTGAAACTGGTCTGCTGTCTAACAAAGAGATCATTTGTCACTTGGAAGATGCATCAGTGCAAAACACCTGTGAGCTGCCTCAAAGGCCCAGTTATCTATGACTCCTGAGTCTGAGTGTCCTTTGTCTGTCTTCCCCAGTCATCTACAGGCCTCTTTACTTTTGCCTGTGGATCTTGTGCTCACCATAAAGTCTCTTTCTCTGTCCTCCTTGCACTTAAGCTCTGGTGTCCTGATGTGTGGTGCTCCCTGCTTCCTGCGTAGGCTGCTGTTTCCCATCTTCAATGGCCTTGATTTCTGAGGGTACAGAATTTCCAGTTGCACTGTCACAGTGCTCAGATGGCATCCTTACAGCAGTGTCCACTGCTCCAATACACGACTTGGAAAAAGTTCGTAATGTTGCCCTACTCCTTTACCTGTGAGGAGTTGCTCTCTCACCTTTTAAAAATGTCATTTTTCTTTTCAAACTCTCCTGTCTCCATGACTATAATCCTCAATTCCTTGCAGCTGATCTGGCACAGACAGCTTCTCAATGCTCGTCCACCTTGGGAATATTGGAAATAATTGTGGGGATGATCTTTTTTAGCAATTTCTTAAAAGTCTGAACTGGCCTCGTAAAAGTTCCTGGCCAGTTCTGAGGCTCATTCACACTTCCATGTTCTTGGAAAGGGCAGAGATGAGGGCATTTATTTTTTTATCCTGCCCACCTGTGATCCTGCCTGTGGTGTTTAAATCTCTGCCTTGGTTGAACAGTATGCCAAAGGTTTGCAGCATCTGATTCAGTCTGGCCTGGCATGGGACTAAACAGGCAAGAATCAGGAGTATACAGTGAGGGCTGCAAAGTGATTTTGTTTTGATTGGAGATGCTGCTTATATGGTATGCCTATCAAAATATGAATCACTGTCTTTTTGCTTTGGAAGCCATCAGACCTTCTCAGCACTTTCTCATATTCTGATTTTATTTCTGACTCCAATCTTTGCAATTTTCCTTCTATTCTCTACTTTATTCTACTGGGGATGGATAGAATATTCATTTAAAGCCAGCACGTTTCTGCTGAGCTACCCTACCCATTGGAAATCGTCAGTGTTTGGCCAGTATTGAGACCAGAGAGATTCACCTTATAGTTGAGTTGCAGTCATTCTGAGTACAAGGTGAAATGGAAAGGGAGAGATTCTGGAGTCTTGACAGCTGAGATTATTAGAATGAATTCTCTTTGAAATGGTCTGCTAGTATAGTATTCCCATTGTGGTAACAGTGCAGAAGAATTGTGACCTCTTTTTCTGCCTTTATTGCCTAACTAAGTATCAGCAAATAATTTACATACAGGGCTCCAAATCTCTCCCTGATGAACTGAATAAAAATAAATAAATATTGTGATGACAGTGGCAGGTCTGAAGCTAGAAACCCTGCAGCAAGTAACGCCCCTTTTGACTCCCCAAAGCCTGCCCATCATCTACAATGCACAAGTCAGGAGTGTGAGGAATACTCCCCACTTGCCTGGATGGAAGCTCCAACAACAAGAAGCTTGAAATCATCCAAGACAAAGCAGCCCACTTCTTTGGCACCACATCAACAAACATCCATTCCCTTGACAACCGATGCTCAATTGTAGCAGTGGATACTGTTCACAAGATGCGCTGCAGAAATTCATCAAAGATCTTCAGGCAGCATCTTCCAAAATCAGGACCACTATCATCTAGAAGGATACGGGCAGCAGATACATGGGAACACCACCACCTGCAAGATCCCTTCCAAGTCACTCACCAACCTGACTTGGAAATGTATTGGCATTTTTTCAGTGTTGTTGAGCCAAAATCCTAAACTGTCTCCCTAACAGCAGTGTGGGAGGACCAAACTCAAATGGACTGCAGCATTTCAACAATGTTGCTCACCACCTTACTTCTCAAGGGCATCTAGGGATGCATAATTAATGCTGGCCCAGCCAGCGATGCCTACATCCCGTGAATAAATAAAAAAAAACTCTACCTTTTTGAAGAAATCAAAATTCTAACAATGCACTTTCTCACATTCTAGGCCAGGATAATTTTTTAATCACAAAATTCCTTCAGTACCTAAACTAAGCAGGCTGCAAGACATTGCAGTCAAGTATTTGAAACTAATGTACTCACTGATTTCAGGTTTGTTGACAAATCTAACTACAGTGATATTGGCAGGTCTAAAGAATGCAGCACCGTAAATTCAGACTCTACTTCAATATGGCAAGTCACTGAAGTGGATCATTCCTGTTAATGAGGATTATACATTCCTCTTACAATTCATTCGACTGTCTTCAATTTGTGTGTTGTTAGAAAATGAGGCATGACTTCCCATTTAATTTTGACAATTTCTATGTCTAAATAAAGAATATTAACATGCACTCCTGCACACATATAATTAATGTCTGATCACAGTGCCTGCCTTGCAATGGTAATTGGCTTTTGTCCAAAACCCAATGCCAGTAGTCAAATTGACTTCTTTGCGTCATCATGATATTAAAAGACAAGGCCAACATTTATTCCCCTAATTGTACTTGACCTGAATAGCCTGCTCGACCACTTTTCAGAGTTAAGAGTTAGGAGTTAACTCTCAATTAAGAGTTAACCTTGTTGCAGTGGATCTGGAATTACAGGTAGGCCAGACCAGTTAAGTCTGGCAGATTCCTTCCCCTCCTATGGCAGTTGATGGTTTCATGATCAAATGGAGACTAGTTATAAATTTCAGATTTATTTATAGAATTTATATTCTAGCAATTGTCATGAAAGGATATGAACTAATGCCTTCAGAGCATTAGTCCAGCCTCTGGGCATGCGAATTAACCACTCCCCACCATCCTCCCTCTGATGTTAATGTCTGGTGAATGCATTAGTATCATTATCTCACGTTCTTTGTTGAACCAAACTCAGGGATTGAACTGTAAACAGCAATGCTCTTTTCCAATGCTGCTGGACTTGCTGTGCTTTAGTATCCTTTCACCTGAAATTTCCATTGTCATTTATCAGTGAGGGATTTACAACAATGCCAGAAAAGCATCATAAATTAATATTTTTATCATACATCCATGAGCAGTGCCAATCTTATAGCAAAGTGAAAACAACAACCCAGCAGAGAGCCCCTTGGAGATTCAAGGTCTATGTGTCTCTTATTATCTGTAAAATTACAGTACTTGTTTGGTGTTTTTCTTTAAGTTTACTGGAAAATCTCCCAAAATTCCAGTATGGCCACCGTTCATCTTAAATTGAAATTCTAGTGATGGTACTGATTAGGCTAATTTGCTCCATTTACCGGGTGGAATTTAATTCTACATCCAGAGACCGATAAGGAGGTGGGGCAGAATATTTATTACCACCCTCCCTTCCTCTGGGCCCCTCTAAAACACCCCTGGACAGTCTAGGCTACAGCAATCCTGCACTTTGAACCTACTACGTTGCCTGCGCTGGCCAGTGTTCCTGATGATGCTGCTGGAGAGCTTCCAGCCTCTGATCACTTGATAACTCTGGGGGGCAGGATATCTGCCCTAAAGATGCTGAGTATCCCAACACCAAACAGATGATATCTCTCCATCTGTTCTGGGGATCTTCCCTTGACTGCCTCCAACCTAGCTCTAGTCCCCTAACCTCAAAGAGCTTGCTTCTACCTCCTTCCCAATATTCACAGAATCACAGAATGCCTACAGTGTGGAAACAGGTCATTTGGCCCAACAAGTCCACACCGCCCCTCCAAAGAGCATCCCACCCCGACTCATTCTCCTACTCCTGCATTTCCCCATGTCTAACCCACCTAAGCTAAACATCTCTGGAAACTACAGGCAATTTAGCATGGCCAATCCATTCATTAACAAGAGCACTGTGGTCAATCCTACTGAACCCATTCCTTCCCAATTCAAATATATTTTTCCTTCCCTTGCCCAGTCTCTTCCTACCACAACCCTTCTGATGCCCTACATTACCTGAACAGTTTCCAGTTCCTTGATCCTAACTGTCTCCTCTTCACAATGGACATCCAATCTCTTTTATCATTCAGCCCCCATCAGTACGGTCTAAGAGCTCACTGCTTCTTCCTCAAACAGAGGCCTAAGCAGTCCTTCTCCATTACCTCTGCGTAACTTAGCCCCTTCTCACTCTAAACCATGCTTCTTTGAATTTCAGTCACTTCCTCCGGATAAAAGGAGGCAGGTATCTGCATGGGTTTCAGTTACACTTGTATTTTTGTGGGATACTCTGAATGATCATTGTTCCATATCCTTCATTCCTTATTTTGCAGGCTATCTCCCTCATCTTTCTTTCTGGGATATTGTGTCTATTTCAATGCCGTCCCTGCTTTTGCCAATAACTGGATCATTTCATTGAACTTTGTTTCCAAACTCCACTCTTCCCTCGCCTTCATCTAGGCCATTTCTGATGCTTCCCTTCCCGTTGTCCCTCCATAAATAGCGATAGAGATCCATTGTTGTTCATACAAATTTATGGACTCCCTGAGCTCAATGCCATCTTGAGGTCATTTAAGGATGAGACGCAACCCTGACATTTACTTGGCTATGTGGAAGATTTCCCAATAATGTTCTATCCAGGTAAAGCATAACAAATCCAACCCAGCCTATTACCATCCGTCAGGGGTGATAGAACGGATTATTGAGAGTGCTATTGAGTGGCATTTGGTCTGGAATAACCTGCTTATTAATAGTAAGTTTAGGTTCTGGCAGCTTTTGATCTTATTGCAGCTTTGTTCAAGCACATCCAAAAGAGCTAACTGCAGCAGGGAGCAGCATTTGACTGGGTGTGGCGTCAAATACCCCACCAAAACTCATTTCAATGGCATTCAGAGGTCGGTTGTTTGTGGTTATTTTTTTAAATCTCCAGCATATCACTGCAGAAGTTCCTCAGGGTAGATATTTTCTAATCAAAATGCTCTGAGCTGTTATTACACATCTCTGGAGCATCACCTTAGGGGAGGTGATGGCCAAGTGGTATTATCACTGGAACCTAGAAGCAGGTAATGTCCTGGAGATCTAGGATCAAATCCCACCGTGGCAAGTGAATTCATGTGTCTGTGGCTTGTGTATGAGCATGAAGGTCCCTTTACCTATATGGTAGATACTGATTTCTCTGCTGGACCTAGATCTCCAGTGGGGCTAATGTGCTGACATGCTGGAGCCATGTGATCAGACAGAATCTCCTCTGTCTTTCACTCCAGTTTCTGCATGGTCACTGGAACTTCTGCTGGATATTCCCCTGCTCCCCACTGCATCACCATCAGCTGATTAATGGCCCAATCTAGAAACTCATCGACTCTACAGGGCTGAGCAAGGGCCTGTTCTCCAGCAGTCAAATGTCACCACTTTTTCCACCTCAAGCTGTGGGCCTGTGTCAGTGCTGGATTCACTAGAATGTCATGCGAGCTTACCAAGGTGAAAGCTGGTGGAGGGTGGGGAGGAATCATCCTTTGGGGCATTGAGTGGAGAGTGGTATGTATAGTGTCAGAGTACAGCAGATCATTCATCCTTCTGCAGCACTGGAGTCAGGTTCTCTTGAGCAACTCCCCTACCATGGGCACTAATGTCCACAGCCAGCTCTGTGCTGGCTGCTTTCATTATTTGGGAAAAGCACGTTCCTCTCTCCTGCACAGCCTTTGGGAGAATCTCTGGGGAAGCATCACTTTCTGTTGAGTCTGTGACATCTCCGAGGATTGGTGGGGGTGATGAGTTGACGTTGAATGATGGGCTACAGTGAAGTACTGTCCTGGGTGCCCTTTAACAGGTGGCACATTGGAAATTGGTGTCCGCAAGGCCTACCATGGCAGAAATTGCTACCCACCTGCCCAAAGAGTGCGATGCTGCACTTGCACGTGAATATGCAACAAGCTGAGAAGAACGTAACATTGCCAGCAAACCCAATCTGCCCTAAGTGGAAGTACCTTCTGTTCTTATGCCTACTTCCACATTTAATCTCAACAAAATAAGATACTACCCATTGTAAAGTCCATTCCACTGACCATTGTATGTGTTATCTTTCAGGAAGATCCAGATTTGACAGGATTTTAACAAATGGAATTATGATAAGAATAAAAATGTAACTTAAATTTCTAGTGCTAACTTTATGTTGCTCCAGATAGCAGCTTCCTTGTCAGTAGGAAGCTGGCAGTGTTCATGGGCATATTCTAAGAGATGGAGTTTCCCAGTGCCAACTGTGCTCATGACACAGAACAAACAAAAAAAAAAATTGCCAGCGGACATGTTTGCTTTTTTGGAAAGGATTGGTTGCAATGGCTAAAATACCCATATTAACCCTGCATAGACCATCAAAGTGGTTTTATGATCTTCCCTAGCCCTCGGTCGGGCTGCCAAAAATAGTTACAAAAGCAGCCTTAGCAGCTGCACATGCACAAAACAAATGTGCATAGTGTATATGATATGAACCACCACAAATTTCTACTTTAATCCTGTAGGAATGTGTTAATTGGAATCCAATAACTTGTGGAGTGTGGCTTTAAAACTATATGTACCAGTCACGCTGACAATGCAGTAATCACACTAGTATTGCATGTTTAAGAATCATGGTTTTAGATGATCTTCGAATCTCCTCTATTCACTGAATGATAACGATAATCTTCCTGAAAGTGTACTTTGCAGCTGCTAGGTGACCTCTTTATAATTCAGGCCAGTTCAGTCAAACAGCTAATTCTCATGGGTGGAAGGGCTATGGATCTGCCAGTTGCATTTCTATTGTGATTAAAAATGTTGCACATTTGAGTGTATTATCGCTATCTTAATAATTAACAGTGAAATATTTATATTTGCACAAGAGGAATCATTGTCAAGGAAGGAAAGCAAAGGCAATTTGGTGGTTTCTGTGGAGAACTACCCTTATCCCATTTCATTTACCTTTTCTTGTCAAAGTGAGTGCTGTGCTGAATTTCTCTCAGTCCAGCACCTGTTCTGAATTGGCACCTTTCCTTGAACAGATTGTCAAGCATTTGGCAAGCGCCACCTTTGCCACTGTACAATTTGTGCATTACATTCTGGGATTTTACTGTCCAGTTTTAGTATTTTTTACAAAGTGTCTCAAGAAGCTTGGCTCATTAAAGGTATGTATGAAAGCAGTCCATTCTGGTGGAGATTTATTGTTGTTCCATTCTAAGTCCAGGGACATTGCCTTGGAGAAAAATAAAATTTCCAGTAATTAAATTTACAGGCAGGTTGCCATTTAGAGAAGATTTATTACAACAAAGTTCAAAGGACAGTGAAGTTGCATTAGTAACCAATACATTCTCACTGTTACACAATAAAAGCATTATGAGAGTTTCTCCTCCCAGAGGGTTAAACTGATAAAACAACAGTAAGGTTCCCATTGGAAGTCTATAATTTCAGAGATTGCTTTCCTATTGCATTCACTCAGGATAGTAATAAACAGACACAAAAGTAACTACATATTTTGAACACTTCTCCTAAATTACATTGTGTTAGCTTCTTGCCCATTATACTAGCTAATCATCCTCATCCTATAATCTAGCCTATTGTTGTTGATGCCTTCTCTGTCTTACATTGTTCTTCTCTGCCAAACAGACATTTGTTTCACCTGTATTTCAAAGACTGAGTTAGCAAACCATCCAAAGTATTCAAAAGTGCCATTCTATAAAACAATGGGAAACCTGACAGTGAAATCTTGTGATCATTCAGTAAAATGTTGGTATAAAAGTATTGGAGTCAAGCATAGGCCTTTAGTCCTCGGGCTTCTAACATATTGCGCATTCAAAGGAGGCACTCTTATTTAAATGCAGTTTTAATATTTAAAATAATTCATTGCTCCAGTAGGTCTATACCTTGGGACATTGTTGAAAAATGTTTGAGTGTGTAATACAAATAATTTTTCCAGCAATGCAGGAGGAATGATATCCTACTAAAAGTCTAGGTTTCTAATTGATGCATTTACTCAGTTACTTTTTGAGGATTTCAGACCTTTTTTCTTTTTTGAAACCCTGGTTGCAAGGTTGATTAAATGAATGGAAATCATATTGACACATTGGGTTAAATCAATGGCACAAGAAAGAAAAAAAATGCTTCAAGTACAATTAATCATTGCCTGAAAAATAGCTCCAACAAAGGTTTACATGCAAGAAGTGATTCTATTCTCTTTCAAATCATCTATGCATTTTCCACACTTCAAGTTTGTATTCAGATTTCCAGTATTAGTAGTTTTCCTTGTTATCTACTTTAATAACTTTACATTTCATGATAGTTGTTAGCATAAGCTTCTCAAAGGAAAGGCAGGCCTAGTGTTTGCTAACTTTATTCTGGAATGCAGTCGCAATCATTTGCTTTATTGAATATAAGTCTATCTTATTCTAACGTGTCTGAAGCTATCTCACACTTAATTGTATTTTACACTTTTGTATCACACTGAAGATAAAGGTGCTTTCTTACAGTGAAGAATAACACACCAGTTATGTTTACTGGCACTAAAATGGCCTTCATTCAGGATATTAGATAATAACAGTAGTGTTTGTTCAATGAATAGAAAATTACATGCATGGAACAGAAGACAACTTTATTTTTCCATTCGACATTCATTTGGCATAAAGTACTGTACCATTCTGAAAGTGAGCCAGAGATCAAACACTCCTGGATTTCTCGCTGCATGAATAGGAAACAATAGAGGGTGTCAAAATAACCAGACATTACCCCTCTTTAGATACCCATGAATTAATGGGCAATCCAATAGAAAAAACATTGCACGGTGAATAATGAAGCTGAACACATGCTGAGCAAGGGTGGGATTGAGTTGCTGCCATTCCATCATTCAGAAGGTTAATACCCAGACCCTGGTACTAGAGTCTGAATCCCAACAAGAAAGCTCCACTCTGCATTGGAGTCACGTTCTCAGTGCTTGTTGCCATTGAGATATGAGAGCCAGTTCTATGGTGGTTCACATGACTGGGGAATCGTGAGCTTTTCACACCTTAATGACAACAATATTTGTAGTGCCATTGAATCCTTGTCATCCTGTTGTATAGCTCAGTGTGAAAAATAATATATTTAGGTGACTATATGCATACCCACAAAAGAATTGTTGATCTCTTTTGACCAGTCAGTTCAGGATGGTCCGTTCAAATCTATTTTGGATGGTTTATTCTATACTACTGTAGAATGTCTGTCATTTGCTTTTGTCAAAATCCTGAAGTTGGTTCAGTCCGTACCTGTTGCGGAATTTTTGCTGAGTTGTAGTCAGATTGGTTTGTCTGGAACAGAGGTTCCAGTCAATCTGATGACTGGAAATTTGGAAACACCATGAATCAAATATGACCTTCTGCATGAAACATTGTCATGGAAATGCTAAAGTCTGGAGGTTTAAGATTTTACTTCAGAACTGCCACCTGAACTTCAATGGTGTAATCCCCAGTGTGTGGCAGTGCTGGTGTTAGACTGAGGTGGACAAAGCCAGAAGTCACATGACACCAGGTTATCGTCTAAGAGGTGAAATCACAAGCTTTTCGAGCACAGCCCCTTCATCTGGTGAAGTGAAAGAGGAGCTTACAGACACAGAATTTATAGGCAGAGAGATCAAGGGCAGAAAGATCAAAAGATCATACAACAGGTGTGAGTGGAGTGTCGAATAATAAGTCTCTGTAGGTGATCAAAAGTGTCATATGGTGTGAGTAAAGTATCAACAGCTGAATAGCAAGCATGGGGATGACCTATAATCCGATTAAATAAGGCAGAGAGATAATTACAAGCAAATAAAAACAAGGTGGTGCTGGCAACAAATGAAATGGCTGGAATAACATGATAGGTATTAAAGTTGCATGTCAAGGGTCAAACCAAAGTAATAAGTAATGCAAAATGGTACAAACTAATCAAGGTAGAGATATCATAACAATTTATCATGCTGATTGTTTCAAAACAGGACAGTAAGGAAGATTTTACAGATACAGAACAGTGTGGTGCAGTCACATGTGGCACAACATGAACCCAAGATCACGGTTGAGGCCATCTTCATGGGTACAGAACTTGGCTATCAGTCTCTGCTAAGTGATTCTGTGTTGTTGTGTATCTCAAAGGCTGCCTTGGAGGACTCTTACCCAAAGATCAGAGGCTCAATGTCCTTGAACACTGAAGTGTTCCCCGACTGGGAGGGAACATTCCTGTCTGGCACTTGTTGCGCAGTATCCATTCTGTTGTCATAGCATCTGCATGGTCTTGCCAATATACCATGCTTCGGGGCATCCTTGCCTGCAGCGCATGAGATAGACAACATTGGCCGAGTCACATGAGTATCTGCCGTGTACGTGGTGGGTGATGTTCCCACATGTGATGGTAGTGTCCACGTTGAGGATCTTGCATGTCTTGCAGAGGTTGCCGTGACAGGGTTGTGTGGTGTTGTGGTCGATGTTGTCCTGAAGGCTGGGTAGTTTGCTGTGAATGATGGACTGTTTAAGGTTTGGCTGTTGTTTCAAGGCAAGAAGTGGAGGTGGAGGGATGTTCTTTGCAGCCTTCAACATGTCATTGATGACGACAAGCATCTCACCAAGATCTTCCCTACACTTACACTTCTTGCCTTCAAACAACTGCCAACCCTTAAACAGACCATTGTTCGCAGCAAACCACACAGCCTTCAGGACAACGTCGACCACAACACCGCACAATTCTGCCATGGCAACCTCTGCAAGACATGCAAGATCCTCGACTTGGGCACTATCATCACACGTGGGAACACCACCCACCACGTACACGGCAGTTACTCATATGACTCGGCCAATGTTGTCTATCTCATACGCTGCAGGCAAGGATGCCCCGAGGCATGGTGTATTGGCGAGACCGTGCAGAATCTCCGACATTCATGTCGTGCTACATGTGACCCCACCACACTGTTTTGTATCTGTAAAATCTTCCTTACTGTCCTGTTTTGACATAATCACCTTGATAATTTTTATGATCTACCTTCAGAGATAGTAGGAACTGCCGATGCTGGAGAATCTGAAATGACAAGGTGTGGAGTTGGATGAACACAGCAGGCCAAGCAGCATCAGAGGAGCAGGAAAGCTGATGTTTCGGGTCTGGACCCTTCTTCAGAAAGCTTACCTTAATTAGTTTATACAGTTTTGGATTATGTATTACCTTGGTTAGAGCCTCAGCATGTGATTCTTATACCTGTGATGTTATTCCAGTCATTTTGTTTGTCTCCAGCACCACTTTATTTTTAATTTTTTTATAATTATCTCTCTGCCTCATCCCATAGGTCATCCCAATGCTTATTATTCAGCTGTTGATACTTTCCTCACACTGTATGACACTTTTGATCACCTACAGAGCCTTATTCAATACTCTATACACATCAGTTGTATGATCTTTTGATCTCTCTACCTATAAATTCTGAGTCTGTATGCTCCTCTTTCACTTCACTTGGTGAAGGGACTATGTTCCAAAAGCTTGTGATTTCAAATAAACCTGTAGGACTATAACCTATTGTTGTGTCACTTCTGATTTTAATCCTCGGATCAATTCCTGACATACTCTGAGTTAGCCAATCTCAGTCAGCGTCGTACTAAGTATGCTGTAATTGATCTGAGCATGCCTGGACTGGGCATGAATATCAAGATGGCTAGGTATCTTGCTTCTGACTGATGCTTGGTCAAGTTTGCTGGAAGTATTTCTATTGTTGTCAGGTGAAAACAGGGTTAACTGCAACTTTAATTGTTCTCATTGTGGACTGGCTTGTTTATAGTCCATGTCAATACTCATAAATGAAGAAAGGCCACTTCATCACAAGATTGGATGACTGCCAATAGTGAGCTAGATACAGTGTGTTTGGTTGACTATTAAATTAAATAGATGGAAAATTGTAGTGGTGGAATCATTATCTCCCAATATGTGAAGGAAGTGAGTGAGATTCAGACCCCCAAACCGACCCAATGATTCAACTTCAGAAAGTAACTCTAATGTGTTATCACATTGACATTGTAAGTAATTTAGTAAACAATTCTTCATGTATAACAGTTCTGATTGAATGCAGGAGCATTGTAAGTAAAATTAAACTGCAGGATGGCGTAAATTTTGGAGTTTTGTTTTGGTACAGAAAGGGTTAATTGTTTTTACCTTGAGCCAATGACTTGGTTTTATTTCATTTGAAAGCACACACAATTTATTGTCAAGACTTCTACAGTCACATTGCATTTCACAGATTACTTAAAGTGCTTGAAAATTGAATCAGAGAAAACAGGTCTCATCCTCTCCTGCACATTGATCACGCCAAAAGTGCCCTGCAACTGACTTTCTACTTTGATTATTGCAGAAGCTGCATTTTTCCAAGTTACTGCAGAATGCAAATACCCCAAAGTAAATGCCCACTAGATTAAATCTGCTTTCTGTTTATTTTGCAAACAGAAACAAAGCTAACTACTCTGTTGCCTCTATCTCTTTATTTGATAATCTGGACTGCTTTTTGTGCTTATTAATGTGAAGCATTGTAATGTGCCTCAGGAGACATATGAAAGTTTGATAAAAATAACAAAGAGACATACAGGTGGTGATGTAGTGACAGTGGAAGAGACAGAAAAAAAGTAAAGAAGCATTGCACTCATTGCCACCCTGTGTACATGATTTTCTCCTCTATCTGAGCACCCACTGTGTCCCATGCTAATTCTGTTCCTTTGTTATTTTACTACAGTGATCTGAGCGAAAACCACATTCATGCTATTCCAAGGAAGGCTTTCCGAGGAGCTGTGGACATCAAAAATTTGTGAGTATCTTTGTGACTTACTGTCTCCAAATGTGTTTAATTGCCTGAAGTCTTGAAGTACGAGATGTACCAGTTGAATTTGTGTTCCAATGCCCTCCATTGTCACACTACCTGTGCATAAATGAGGTTTCCTCATGACTGGAATAGTCTTCCCAAATCAGTGCCAGAAAATCAGGATATGCCAATATTCATGGTCACTGCTCATAATATCCACTGTGCTTCTGTGGCTTCATTGGATTGAATTTTACTGCAGGCATTGGCACCCTGACATTGCCGAAATTATCTCGAGCCCATATTTGCTGGCAGGAGATCAGGCTTTGCAATGTTTTGGGAGGCAGCCTCCTAATGAACTACTTTCAGCCATACCACCCAATAAGGAAAGTGAACCAGGCATAGACTCTACCAGGACAACCAGCCTGAAGCATCGATACCTCCACATGGAGAGGTGGACACTAGTAGGGTAGGGCAGTGATCAAGAGGTGCATCCAATTTTACGCATCCTTGTACAGGTAAATAAAACTACCTAAACATTAGAGGGCTAAGCAGACAGACATCTCTGCATGGCCCTTTGGGGTTCAGAGTCAGGCTTCTCCACGCATTGACCTCTCTGTGGTGCATGAGATGTAGCAGCAGCATTAACCCATTCAGCTCCGTGGCTGGAGCCTTCTGCTCCAAAGATATCCCCAGGTAACCTGAGGGAGGTCACCCCATGAAACTAGTGGCTTCCCCACATGGCAGCGGGCCCACTCCTCTGTCGGCAAACTGCTGACAATCTGAGAAAACTGCTCACTGTGGGACTTTCAATTCTTTAATTTGCCTGCCTGCCTGCCCCTCTTCAACCTGTCGTCTGGCCTTGCCAATGGGAAACCCGTTTGCTGAAGAACCCCATTGGATTGGGATCCCAATGAGGTGCCCCACTAATTTCCCAGAATCCACCACTCCTTCGCAGCCTGACTTGTGAGATTAACTTCAGGTTTTTACGTTGTGGGTGCAAGTTCCAAGCGGGTTTACATCTTTACAGTGTTAAATCTGCTCATTAAAAGCGGACGTCAATGTGCATGCAGATGAGCAATTTTTAAAGTAGGCTGCCTGTTTTCAATTAGACATTTATCTTCAAATGGAGGATGTATTTTGAAGCACTTATCACAGCTTCATGCGTGAAGATGAAGAAAACCAGCTCAACACAGAACTGAGCAGGCGACAGTCATCATTATGTTATTAATCATTTTACTAGACTGCAGCATAGCAACCTCATGGCGACCAGTTGAAAGTGTTTTGCAGGCTCTAGATCTGCATGGAAGTAGTGCCATCTCCCATATAGGGTTTAAACTATCAATTACAATCATGGTCCTGCCTGACTGCAGGGTAGCAAAGGTACCACCTACAGTATCAGCTGCTTGCTGGAACACTGATACATCAAACCAATGACTGATTTATTGTTCTTCAGAGCTAGCATTTTCTCTCTGTCCAAACTGAGTAGCGAATGAGATTGAATAAATGTGAGGAAGTTTAGTTGAGAAAAATTTGGGTGCCTCAGAAATTTGATTTCAAATCCTCACTTTCAAGTTAGCATTTTGAGTATAGTTGTGAAAGCGGCAGACTCTGAGTGAAGAGATAGTAGGAACTGCAGATGCTGGAGAATCTGAGATAACAAGGTGTAGAGCTGGATGAACACAGCAGGCCAAGCAGCATCAGAGGAGCAGGAAGGCTGACGTTTCGGGCCTAGACCCTTCAGTGAAACTGCGTTCCGAGTTATTGAACTGGAGGCTGAGCCGCAGATACTGTGGCTCACAGGGAAAGGGGAAAGTTACCTGGACATCTGTGTTCAAGGAGGCAGTCACATTCGTAAGGAGTGGGCTTTCAGATTTGTTCAATCATTAGGAACAGAGGGTGTGACTACAAGTGAGGCAGATACGGGGACACAGAAAGCAGGAGAGCAGGAATCTCAGCCTCCGCAAGTGTCCCAACAGTTTTGAGGTTTTTTTCAGCTTGTTTGGATGAGACTGAGAGCTGCAGAATTGATGACCATGGCAAAATAATTCAAGAGGGTGGAGTGAGAAGGGATGTCGTGGTAGTAGGGAGCAGTATTTTAAGTGGTTTGACACTGTTCTCTGCAGCAAAAAATGAGAACCTGGATGTTTGTGTTGCCTGCCCAATGCCAGGGTTTTGGATATCTGCACTGGGCTGGAGAGGAACCTGCAGTGGAAATGGGAGTATCCAGACCGTGGTCCACATCTACATTGACAAACTGAAAAAGAGGATTTGTTGAGGCAGTATGTGATGTTAGGAGTTAAATTGCAAAATAGAACCTCAAAGGTAATAATCCCAAAGTTGCTACCTGAGCCATATGCAAATCGACATAAAATGAATTAGATTAAGGAAGTGAATGCACGGCTCAAAGACTGGTGTGGGACAAGTGGGATCCTGTTTATGGGGCACTGCCACCAACATGGAGAACGTGGGATCTGTGTTGCTGGGATAGTCTACGCTTCAACCATGCTGGGACTGCTGTCCTCATGATCTGCATAACTAGGAAGGTAGAAGGATTTAAACTAAACAAGGCTCATGAGGAAACAAGCTTAGGTGAATGTGACAAATCCAGGGATGGAAGTGAGGCAGGAGAGCACAAACCTAATGTGAAAATAAATGTCAAAGAATGGCAGAAGGGACAGACACAAGAAAAACCTAAGAACCTACCAGCACTCAAGACTAGATGCTAAAAAGCTAATCAAAAAAAAGTCTCTGTACCTGAATACGCAGAGCATTCATAACAAAGTAAATAAATTGAAATGAATAAATATGATCCAACAGCCATTACAGAGACTTGGCTGCATAATGACAAGGTTGGGTTCTGAATATTGAGGTGTATATGATATTCAAGATGAATGGGAACCAGGGCAGAGGGATAGCACTCCTAATGAAAGGTTGAATTATGCAGTAGTTAGACGTGACCTTGCTTCAAGTGATCAGGACATAGGATTGGTTGGGGGAAGATGAGGAATAGTAGGGACAAGAAGTCACTTACGGTACAGAACAAAGGGCCACTAAACAGTAGTCTTGATGTCAGGAGAAATATCCAAGAAGAAATATTGGGTACTTGTAATAAAGGGATGATAATAATTATGGGTGATTTAAATCTCTATATCAACTGGAAAGATCAGTTCAATAATGTTAGCCTCGAAGAGGAATTCATAGAATTCTTTCAAGATAGTTTCCTAGAGCAGCATGTTCTAGAACTGACCAGAGCACAATAGAGTTAGTATTATGTAATGTTGCATGATTAATTAATGGCCTCAGAGTAGAGGCACCTCTGGACAACAGCAACCTTAATATGATTGCATTTTGCCTTAAATTTGAAGGGAAAGGAATGGGTCTGAAATTTGAATTTTAAATCAAGAAAAGGGTAACAATGTAGGTATGAAAGCTGAGCCGAAGTGAACTGGGATACAAGGCTACAAGATCGATCAGAAGAGAGGCAGTGGCAATCTTTGAAGGGGATATTTCAAAATACTCGGAATAGGTACATTTATATTAAAAAAGAAATAGTCTAAGGGGAAGACCCACCATCCATGGTCAACTAAAGAAGTTAGGAAAGCATCAGCCATAAGGACAAATCGTATAATTAAACAAAGATGTCAAATGACACGTCAAAGGATGACAGAATACTTAAAAGGTGAATAAGGATAAATAAATTAGACCAAGAGAGGTAGCTAGCTAGAAATATAAAAACCGATAGCAAGTTCTATAAGAATCTTGGCTGAATGGTCTACTCTCGCTCCCATTTTTCTATGTTTCTAAAAAGGAAGAAAAAGGTAAAGTGATTGTTGCTTATCTACAGTTTGAAAACTTGGAGTTTATCGTAGTAATCAAGAAATGACAGATATAACGAGTAAATATTTTTCTTCTGTCTTCACTGTTATAAAGAACAATAATACCTGTAAATCAGGAGGTTGAAAGAAGAGAGGAATTATGTGGAGTATTAAGCAATCACTTAGAGCTGGGTGCTGACAAATCTCTGGATGCGAATGGACTTCATCCTAGGGCTTAAAAGAGGCAGCTAATGATGTACTTGATGCTTTGGTATTGATTTTCCAAAATTTGTTAAATTCTGATAGGTTCATTAGGTTAGAAAGTAGTAAATATAACTCTTTATTCAAGAAGGGATGGATGTTATACAAAAATATGGACCAGTTAACATGACATCAGTCATGGGGAAAATGCTCAAATCAATCATTAAATTTGCGCTGTTTGAAAAATTCAAAGTAATCTGTAAAAGTCGTGGTTTTGTATAATAACAGGTCCTGTGGATAAAAGGGGAGTGCATTGATGGTTTGTACTTGGATTTCCAGAAAGCTTTTAGCAAGGTGTCACATAAAAGGTTATTGTATAAAGTAGAAGCCCATGGTATAGGGGTTACATATGAGTATGGACAGGAGATTAGCTGGCTGGAAGACTGCTGCAGGTGTCTGTGCTGGGCCCTCAAAATTATACAACTTTTATTAATAATATTAGATAAGGGGATCAAGGCATGCAGCTAAAATTGCATATGGCACAAAGAAGATAGGAATGGAAATTGTGAAAATAACACAGCAAGGTTGCAGGCTGATATAGATTGGTTAAGTGACTGATGAAAAATCTGGCCATTACTTATGACTTATCACCCACAGCAATGTGATAAGCTCTTCAGACCATTTCAGAGAAGGGCAACTAGGGATGGGCGACCAGTGCTGGCCTTACTAGCAAAACTCCTATCCCATGGACCAATTTTCAAAAACTTTCATAGATTTTACAGTGTGAATAGTGCATTCTGTGAAACCGTTCAATTGAAGATAGTGAGGAGAAGAGATAATATGCCAAACAACCCATTTCCTGCACGCCTTGTACTAGTGTACTATGGACCATTGTCAGACACAATTTGTTGAATAATAACAAACATGCTGAATATGCTAATCATGTCAGCAGCCATTGAAATACAGAGTTGTACAGCATGGAAACAGACCCTTTGGTCCAACTCATCCATGCCAACCAGATATCTTAAATTGATCTAGTCCCATTTGCCAGCATTTGGCCCATGTCCCTCTAAACCCTTCCTATTCATGTACTCATCCAGACATCTTTTTAATGTTGTAACTGCACCCATCTCCAACACTTCCTCTGGCAGCTCGGTCCATACATGCACCACCTTCTGTGTGAAAAAGTTACCCATTCAGGGCCCTTTTAAATCTTGCCCCCTTACCTTAAAATTTTGCCCGCTAGTTCTGGATTCCCCTACCCTGGGAAAAAGGCCTTGACTATTCACCCTAACCACGCCCGACATGATTTTATAAGCCTCTATAAGACCATCCTTCAGCCTCTGATGCTCCAGGGAAAAAAAGCCACGGCAAATTGCGCTTCTCCCCAGAGCTCAAACCTTCAATTCCAGCAACATCCTTGTAGATGTTTCCTGAATGCTTTCAAGTTAAACAACATCATTCCAAAACATGGAGACCAGAATTTAATGCAATATTCTAAAAGTGGCCTCACCAATGTCCTATACAGCTGCAACATGACCTCCTAACTCTTATACTTAACGCACTGACATTGGTGGTATCTTTGATTTATCACACGAAGGGGAATTTTCTGGAATAGGCAAGAATGTAAATGTATGCATGGACATGAGAAACATCAGTGGTGTTCTTGCACCATGGCCAGTAGAAATATTGGATTTGGATGGGAGGTTCTCTTGATTAAAGACGGAAAGAACTCTGCATGCTGTTAATCAGAAACAAAAACAGAAATTGCTGGTAAAGCTCAGCAGGTCTGGCAGCATTTGTGAAGAGAAATCAGAGTTAACGTTTCAGGTCTGGTGATGTTGTAAGGAAGGGCCACTGGATCTGAAACATTAACTCTGATTTTCTCTTCACAGATGCTGACAGACCTGCTGAGCTTTTTCAGCAATTTCTGTTTCGAGTTTCTTGATTGGTTGAGGTTGTTGGATAGACTTTGTGCTGTTGTCTGGAATCTTTGGTGTTGCAACTGACAAGTGTGTAACTTCAAGGATCATGCTAATGCATAGATCGATGCATGGTGCTGGTTTTCTGATAGAAGGGCCTACTGTATCAACAATTTAACAGGTTTCAAGTGACTATCCTGATGACCCATATTGAAACAAAGAAAGATAATGCCAACGTAAGGCTCATTGTTAGCTAATTATTTGTAAACTGCCTATTTCCCAACTACAGTCAACTCCCTGCTATCTGGCACGGACTGGGATTGGGTGGTGCTGGTTACATGAATGCTTGTAGATACTGTCAGTCAGGTTTGATCAAAAGAGGGGAAAGAGAGAGAGAGAGAGAAGTGACCAAACAGTCAGTTCCCAGATCGAGGAAATCTACTCCTGTTGATTTCCTGCATCCTGTACCCAGGCTGAACTGCAGCAGTTCATCGATTTCACTAACAACTTCCACTCCACGCTCAAATTCACTTGGTCTATCTCAGACACCTCCCTCCTCTTTCCTGACCTCTCTGTTTCCATGCTGGTGACAGTTTACAGATCGACATTTACTATAAACCCACAGACTCCCATAGCTACCTAGACTACACTTCCCTCCCACCCTGTATCCTGCAAAAACTCTACCCTGTTTTCCCAATGCCTCCGTCTTGGTCGCATCTGCTCTGACAAGGAAACATTCCATTCCCAAGCATCCCGAATGTCCGCCTTTTTCAAACAACACTCTTTCCCCACTGTGTCATCCAGACGGTCCTCCACTGTGCCTCATCCATTCCCCGCTTTACAGCCCTTAACCACCAACCCCTCCAAACATAATAAAGATAGTGTCCCCCATGTCCTCACTTTCCACCTCACCAGCCTCCGCATCCAATGTATCATCCTCAAACACTTCCACCACCTCCAATTAGACTCTACCACCTGGAACATCTTCCACTCCCCTCCCCTCTCTGCCTTCCACAAGGACCATTCCCATATCCACTCCTTAGGTCGTGTCACACTCCCCACCCACCACTTCAACCCACCCGGTACCTTCCCCTGTAACCGTAAAAGATGCAACACCTGCCCACACACCACTTCCCTCACTTCCATCCAGGGCCCTAAATAGCCCTTCCATGTGAGACAGAGCTTCACCTGCGTCTCCTCCAACCTCGTCTATTGCATCCAGTGCTCCCGATGTGGTTTTCTCTACATCGGTGAGACCAAACATAGATTAGGTAACCGTTTCACTGAGCATCTCTGCCTGGCCTGTAACAGTCAACCTAACCTCCCGGTCACCGCCCATTTCAACACCTCGTCCCACTCCCCCTCCGACATGTCCATCCTCGGCCTCCTCCAGTGTCGCAGTGACTTGGAACACAAATTTGAAGAAAAACATATCATCTTCTGCCTTGGTACCTTACAGCCTGGAGTCTCAACATTGAGTTCTCCAATTTCAAATAACCTTCCCACCCATTCCCCAGCTCCCTTTCAATCCCCACCTCTTCCCTTCCAATCCACCTTCTAACCCTCCCTTCCAACCACCAACCAGATTCATCCCTCCCATCAACCAACCTGGTCGTACCTACCACCAGTATCTACCTATCACTACCATTCCGCCTCCACCCATTTCCCCCCCACTTTATCTGCAACTCCCCCTACCCCAACATCCAGTCCTGAAGAAGGGTAATACCTGAAACGTTGACTGCTCCTTTCCTCCAGATGCAGCCTGGCCTGCTGTGTTCTTCCACCCTCCTGTTTGACTCCATGGATTCCAGCATCTGCTGGTTTTTTTGTCACTACTCCCATGGATTTATGGTTGCATGAGGTTCCAGATAACGGGGACTTTACTGTACATCTCTTGTAAGATGCTTAAAAGAATGATATTCACATTTGCATGGGTATCAGTTTTGGCATTTATGCATGTTACGCATTTTTTTTGGGATGCATTACTTGGATGAAGATAAGGCTTTAGTCTTTGCTAATGACAGTGATGTGATGTGCCTAGTTTACCACATGTCCTGTCTGTCTGGACAAGCTATGATATTACAGGTACCTCGTGGACTTTACTGACATGTTTCCTTATCATCAATGCAACTTTGGAAATATCCTTGAGATTGTTCCTCGGTTAGCTCTTCTTCCTGTGCTGCTGAGGAGCATTATTTTGCATTTTGTGTTTCTCTGGACAATTGGATTTTTAGCCCAGTATCCGGTTGTTGAATTCATCTTTCTATGTCACATAAAATAGGAAACTGGTTTGGTGGGTGAGACAAACCAAATCTCATACAAGATTTGGACATTTAACTGAACTTTTTGATGGCTGCCATAATTGTTGTAGAGTCGAGCACTTGAAGACTTTGCTGACCAATTACAATTGCTTTGAGCTTGCATTGTTTCTCGCAGTGCATCAAGGTATATTTTTTGAGTTTATCTGGATTTCATGGATGTTGAGACAATAACCAGTTCCAAAAGTATTTTGGTTAACTTAAATGAAATCAAATTCCTTACTATTACATCAATACCTGCCCACAAATTGACGATTATTTCACCTTGTTGTTGCCAATATGAGAGGAACTTAAAACCTGTGTGTCCTGCAACTGACTTGTATTTTGAGCTGGTGTTCTAAAATCTGGAAAATTTTGTCAGGGGATCTTTGTGGTCATCATTTGAAATACTGGAGGATTAGACTCTTCTAAAATATTGTTGCTGCTGAGGAGCAATATGTTGCATTTTCCTAAAATAATAAGGAATTTAACTGTCTGACATTTTTTGTAAGCTATTTGTTAATCTAGCAAGTAAAGGTTAATTAAATGATTAGTTCTTTCAATAACTAATGTCCTGACGGAATTTCAGTCGAATGCCAAACCATCCTCAGATGTTTGCTTTCTGTCTTTACTGTGTTCTTTAAAATGTTAGGATGAAAATTGTATTACAGTGTCGTTTTGTTTTCTTTATGCTTTTTATTGTGCTGTTTCACTTCTCTTTCTGTTTGTGCAGTTTTAAAGTTTGGTGCTTTAAATGTAGTAAGCATGTGTCTGCATGTGGTCTTCATGTCAAAAAAAGAAGTAATGACAGTGCAAACTTTACTTTGATTGTTTCTAACCTTTTCCAAGAAGCAAAATGGCTAATTGCCTGATGTTTTTGCACACTCAATCTCTTTTTTGTTATAGAAATTAGAGTTTTTTTTCATTTTTCTCCCCCTGTATTTTGTTCTCAAAAACATTTTAGTAGGTTGGCGCAGTTACAACTTTTGTTCATCTTTTAAAAACTCTCATTTATTAAATCAAATCAGCTATGGTCTGCTGCTTGAGAGGGTACTTACAAATGATTCTTCCTCCAGATTGTAGATTTTTAGTCTTGGTTGTAGTTGTAACTTTAGCTCTAAACCCTGGTCAATGATGAAGAATGACCTTTAACGAAAGCAAATCTTCACAAGTCTGTCACTGTTGCTATCACGTTTGCAGACTTTAGTACGAAACATCTGTCACCATTAGCATCTCAATCCCCTTGATGCCACCATGACATGGTCTCTGAAGTCAAACACTACTGCTGGAATGATGTGGTCTGAATGCTGCCATATATTAGCTCAGCAATGTATGTTACAAAGATTGAGTTCTTGTTGAGACAGAGATCTTGAAGGTTATTAACAGCACTAACTATTTACATTGCTACAATATCACAGACTGTCACATACTGTCTGGGTTCTGAGCTCATAATGTTACTGAACATTATGTACACACAACAGACTGAATGCACTACACTAACTCCATTGCACTAAGAAAGTGACTAAGGGTGCGGTGCATCCTCTTATAGGAGAACATCACGTCATGATGTCATGTAACTGTCCTAAATATATACTTCCTGCCTGGTATGCAACCTATACAGTAACAAAATACCTATACCTCTGCCATGGTATACAGATTCATTCAGTTCATACTCATCCTTTGTCAGGTCGTTAATACATTCCATATCATTTTTGATGGATTCTTCTCTGCTCAGTGTTGCCATATGGTTTGCAGGGTTTGCTGTCATCATCGTTCGGTACAGTCTAATCTCTTTTAAAACCCTCTGAATCACCAACATGTTCTTTTCTCTGTAGAGTAAATAATGTTGGTCATCACTGCCACTATGTTGTGGCAGGGGTTCTTCACACTGTTGCTGACTGTTGTCACACCTCTGCTCATCATGTTGTGCCTCAATAGAAGGGTCCTGTTCAGTAAGCAATATAAAGTTTCTTACGTTGTTGCAACTCATTGCAGATTACATGAACATGACCTACATTACCACAGAGATTGTTAGAAGAAGCTCCCTAGCCTCAGGTCTGTCTCCTTCAATCTCCTTCTTTACTCTGACAAAATTCCCATTATGTCATTGCAGTGGATGATATTTGCTGATCAATCAATAAATCAATCAATTATTAACCCTTTCAGAGCCATATATTGCAGTGATCAGCAATGGACCCAGACACTCAGCTAAGTCTGAGGTCAGCAGGACCCACCAAGGAAGGGTCATGTTGGAGAGGGCGGATGTGAGTAGCACAATTTGGTGTGAGGCTTCTGATTACCATGGAGGTCTGGAGAAAGCTTTTCCCATCCTTTAGTGACCAGTGAGCTGCAGGGTTAAACCTGCCAGAGTACACATTGAGAACAAGCCTCTTCCACTGCTGGTTAAGTTGGAGCAGTGATGGCATGTGGCCCTTAGTTGGGCGGTGTTTGCCCACAGAAGGGCCTCAGTTGGGTAGGTGGTCCACCCAGTGCCTTCTTGGTCACTCATAAAGTTGAGACAGTGTCGGGGACTCTCTGTACAGGTCTACCCACGTATTCTCCTGCCTATGGATGACCTATAATATTCAGCCTCTCTACCTCTGGGTTTCTTATCTGAAATTCTGCCCCCTGCCTATGTTATCTGCCCCTGTTACAATCCAGGTCTTAAAGTGAAAAAGAAATACCTTCCCCACCGAATTTGATTATTTCCAAATCAGTAATAATGTTTCTTTGAAAAAGTAGGATGGCAATTCCATCCTCTTTTGTTCATTTGGTAATGCTTTTGCTATGATGTTACATTAGTTATATTTGGTACTTTCCAGTATTTCAAAGAGTGGCTGGTAAGTGTCGGGGTAAATCTATCCCCAAGACAAATTAAAGAAGCAATATGTTGAGACACAGCAGTGAAAGCCACTGATGCTAAATAGAGAGGGATGTTTTAAAGACTAATTTAGAAAATTTATTTTAGCCAATAGCCAATAGCCAATATCTAAGAGTGAGTGAAATATTTTACAAGAAATAGGATGATGGCAGCATGGATTTAGACTTGCCTATGTCCTTTGCTAATTCAAATTCAGCTTTTGGCTCATATTGAGTGTCCAACTGCAGTGCTATTTTTCAGACACTTATTTCACTCTCGGTACATATGTTCCTTATGTCTTACTTCGTCTTTTAATCCATGATCAAACTAATGCTTTATTGAAAGTGCAGTTATTGGATATGACAAGAGTAGAAGAGTTTCCTACAACACCTTAAGTAATGACCGGAAAGACTTCTAAATTCTCTTTTCCTTAAGTTTTTTTTGTATTTCCTTGGCACAATGCCTATGCTCTAGTGACTGCGATGGTTCTTCCTTGTTAAAGGTGTACGTGGCTGAAGGCATTCAGGTTCCCAGCTCATCCCCTTGTCTGAGGATCATTGAAAGAGGTTGAAAAATCTCCTTGTTGTCAATAACTTACTTCCATGTTTGCCCTGGAGATTTTCTGATAACATTCTGTTAGTGTCTTAGATGAATGAATATAAATGAAGGATATGACACTTTTTGTCACAGATACCTTTTCCCTCTCAGCTAAACAAATATACTTCTTTCAGCACCACTATACTGGCAAGTTCATATTTAACATTGAAGTCTACTTCATTTTCAGCACCTGGTCTTTACTTCCCTCATGTCACATCCCATCTGGTTTGTACAATTCAACAAGGGCACATTCTTTTAATTGACAGACCAATTGTTAAACTCACAGTTTGCTTACCTTGTAATCAGGACATAATTTATTTTCACATTTGGCAATTTGATCGTATCATTTGTGTTTTTACTGCCTTTCATTCTCCCACTTGTTATTGAAACTCAATAGAGGAAATGAGGGCTTCTGTTCACAGCTAGAAATGAAGCAGTTTGGTATTAAACCACAGCAGGACCCAGGTTTGAACATGATACTTCAGCCCAATTTATTTTAAACTGCATAGATTTAAAAGAATGCACATCAATGTCAAAAAACGTCCTCACCCTTACCTTTAGGTTCACGATGCAAACATTTCAGTCTTCACTCTTCCACCATTTGCCATTAATCATTCTTGCTCAAGGATAGACATTTTGAATGCTTCATCATTACCTTGATGAGAGATACTGGAATAAGACCTGTGACGAAACGTATAATTAAATGTTAAGAAATAAAGTTAAGGAAAATCTGAAAAGGTGGAGATCCTTTTTGACAAACTAATTTTAGAAATGCAGTAGTAATTATTTTCCCTCGAGCTGCCTGCTTAAAAAGTACCGAGGTAGGAGAGATGATTTAAGAGTGGGGTGGGAACTTTATCATCACTGATTCATACAATGGCAGCTCAGGAAAATGAGATATGTACCAAGATGCAATTCAGCCTTCTTGAAATTAACCTGCAGACTGCATTAGGCAAATTTGATCGTATTAGAGATTTTCCAATTTGTCAAGTAACAATTTCTCTTTTGTGTTTTGTCAGGAGTCCAGTTTGCACCATCATAGTAATTTCAATTGCCTTGATAAATTAAGCTTGAGGTTAAAGAATAACGTTATAGATAGCTCTTATAATATAAAATATAAAAAAAGCTATTAGCCAAATGATTAATAAAAACACCTTTTGAAAGAATCAAGCTCTTTAAAATTAGATACCAATCCCTCGCTTTTTTGAAGAGACAAGAAATTAAAGGATGCTTCAGAAAATGATGGGACAGTCTTAATTCTACTTATTAAACAATATTGATTAGAACGTGTTTCAAGGTTATTGGGAATAAGCTACCAGGCAGCTCAGAACCTGCCTCACAGGCAGAAAGTTGGAATCCTTCAGGGAACTATTGGCAACTTTCTCTTTGGCTCTTTCATACTCATTCTTCCTTTCACCATGTTTCTTTCTTACACACACACACTCATCTTCTCTGTCTCATCCTCCACTCACTCTCTTTCTTTCTTTCTTTCAAATTAATGGAATGAAACTCTTCCAAGATTTGTCAGAGGAATGTGAGTCTCCCCACTAAATTTTCCTTTCCAAGAGGGTAAAGGAGAAAGTCTAATCCTGTCTGACCTGGATTGCCCTCTTTTGTAATTTCTCGCTGTTGGCATAAGGAAAGAAGAAGCATGAGTAACCGAACAAATCCATTTGTGAATCGGTGTTTTGGTACACTATATGTGGATGGATAGCAGCACTGCAAAGCTCTATTCATCTAATTCCCCTAAGCTGCAATTTATTCATCAGTAAACCTTACTGAGTAGCTCAAAATGTTCATTTAAAGTACCTCCATTTAAACGATTTGAAAATAAAATTCAGAAAAAAAAATTGTCTGATATAACTTGGGAAAGCTGTACCAGTCACGGAGTGGGTACTGTGCAGATGCACAGGAATAATTTCAGGGCTTAATGGGTTAATTATGTGAACATGTTTCACAATGCTGGCATGTATTTCTTTGGATCATGCCAACCTGTGGTCTACTGAAAGTGGTGAACATAATAAGCAAATAAGGAGAGCAAGAGGCACAATCTTAAAATTAGAAATAGGCTATTTAGGAGTAAAATCAGGAAACATTTTCACATCAAGTGCAGCGAATGTCCAGAGCTCACCATTTAAGAGCGTGCAGTTACTGCATAAATGAACTGCAGAGAGACGGATATGTGAGAAACAGTAAAGAAAATAACTTTAAAAATCCCAAGTACTTGCTCATGAAGAATTCTGCAGATGATACCAAAACTCTTCACTAGCTGCATCAACATCAGCCTTTAGAATTCAGTGGTATGATTTTCTTTGAGGGATCACATAAACCAGCTACCAACTCACTATCACCCAGTTTGTGCTATCATGAAAGTTGTATTTCTTTCACCCTTAAGTTCACAATCGGAAAACCCTTTCTTCATTTGTATTGCATGAGCAATTCATGCGGTATTGCTAGATTGGATTTATTGTGAATGACAATATTTGACTCTCGCTGAACCCTGTGAAGTCAACTTCTGAAATTGGTAACTGAAGTTGGCAGGGCTCAATTCAAGACGTCAGTAGTCCTGTTGAACTGCTCTTGATAGAGTAACCTAACGATTCCAAGCGAGCAAGTTAGAAGTTCCAGTAAATGAAAGGAAATCAATTTAAAATATCAAAAGCTGATTGAAGTACTTTCAAGGCTTTTTTTTCAAAGTATCACTTGTTTTTCAAAGTGTATCAAAGTCATGACCTTCATTAAAAAAAAAGTTACCCTCTGAATCATGCCATTACAAACTCAGAAATCTATAATTCCAGTGTGTTAGCAAATAAATCCATGGCTGGATGCAGTATTAAGCCTGACTGATGAGAAAGGTTCAGCTTCTGTTGTGTGTTTGCTGTTCTCAGTTGAGGTGGAAGTAAAGGAAGTGTAAACGATTGGAGCCCTAGGTTAGGTTGGATGAAATCAGCTATAGTTCCTAATCCTGAAAGCTCTTCAGCAACCACTGTGAAAATGTGAAAAGCTGTGGGTATTGAATGAGGCCAGTGCTTGATAGAATTAGCTGTGATGGTCTCCTATATTTAGCATGGCGATGCTTATTTCATTTTTCATGGACAAAACCAAAGGTTTCTGTCATAAGTCACAAGGAAGTTTTGACAAAACTGTATGAAACATTGGTTGGCCTCAACTGGAGCACTGCATCCAATTCTGGAAGAATCTCACTTTAGGAAGGATGTTTTGAGATTAGAGAGAGCATGGTCAAGATTCACAAGAATGATTTTGGGGATGATAAATTTTAGTCATATAGCTAGATTGCATTAGTTGAGACTGTTCTTCTTGGACAAGAAAAGGTTGAGAGACGCTTTGCTAAAAGTATTCAAAATCAAAAGATGTCTGGATAGAGTAGAGAGAGAAACTCTTCCCACTGGTGGAAGGCTTGAGAACCCAAGGGCATAAATTTGAGATGATTATGACAAGAAGCAATTGCAACATGAGGAAAAATAATATCACACAGTGAATGGTTAGGATCTGGAATTAGCTGCCTGCCAAAATGGTGGAGACAGGGTCAATTGAAGGAATTGGATTAGTATCTGATAAGGATGAGTGTGTGGACGACTGGGCGAAGGCACAAGGCATGACACAAGGTGAATTGCTCCTTCAGAGAGCCAACACAGACATGACGGTCCTCCACATAACTATTCTGCGCTTCTGTGACATCCTTGAGAAAAGAAATATGGATTAACTGCAAACAAAAAGTAGAGAAAGGTCATTTTTGTGAAAACTGAAGATAATTCTGTCACTTGGTTCATGAATTCCTAATCTAAAAGTCAGAATGTGTAAAGAAGCATAGCACTTTTCAATGCAGCCAGATTATTGAACCATGTGTGTCTTTTTCTCTGGTCATCACTGTTGATTTTCATTCCCCACAGTGCCCTATTTCAAACTTTCATTTATCAATTCCCCCTTTGATTCAGAAATTCAATCCATTATTTTGAATTTAAGCCTCCCAAGTTTTTGCCCTTTAAAGACCAAAGGACAGTTTTAACTGTGGAGAGATCCACAAATTTATCTATGTGTACTTACATATTCAGGAAAGGAAAGCTGGTTCTTCCAAAACACTTAAAGCTGAAGGGAGATTGCCTCTTAGTTGCTTCAAGAAAGCAGAAAGCAGGAGTCCACGAGAGGTGGTACATGTTGCCATTAGCCGTAACGAAACACTTATGTTTGGAGCATCAAAGGTCAATACCCACTGTCACTTCCATTTAAAAGAAGAAAATTATCTTGATTTTCTCTGCCCAAGAAGATTAGTTTATTAAAAAGATCTCAAAAAGATTGTCTTTTTTCCCCTTCCTTTCTGTGTTTGATTATGAATTTAACTGCAGAGAAAATTGGATGTTATCTGCCATGTTTCTTTGTTGACATTTGATGCTGTCCAGTTTTAGGAGATTGTTAAGAAAACTGTTATGCAGTTTGAATGGAGGAAAGTGCTGGTCTTTGAGGAGGTTGGTGGAATTAGCATGCAGCTGGGTTCCTCTGATAAATGGATTCACTTAGGTCACCGAGGGGAATGGCGTGACATTAAGTGATTTACAGTCCTTTCTCTTTAATGAAATTGTTTTAGTGAGATGATGCTGAAAGCTTTTAATGGATAGCTTTCCTTGATGTAATGAAATTGTATTCCGTCGGCATTTAATATAAGGTGCAGTTATTATTTATTGGAGCTTTCTTGAGCTTCAGTTGCTTGCACCTAGTCTGAGGAAAGACAAACATTTTCAGGTGGATAATACAGGGACATAAATAAATATCAAACAGCAAAGTATTTAAGAGAGGACTGGTATGAGTGCATATGATGGTTTTTGCATGTGAGCAACAGGGGGAGAGAGAGGAAAAGATGAATAGAGATAAAGATGGAGCACCTATAAGAGCATTCATACAACAGGCTGGTTACAGAAAAGCCTTAAGGGAGGCTTTGTAGTACATAACACCGCTAATATTCTGCTTCTTTAAGTTTATCCCACTAATCTATTTAACAGGCAACTGGATTACAACCAGATCAGCTGCATTGAGGATGGAGCATTCAGGGCTCTGCGTGACCTGGAAGTACTGTGAGTACCTGCTTACATTTGTCCCTAAAGGGCAGTCCTTTGCACAGGGATTATCTGTGTATTAATTCCTCTAAAAGTTGCACTCCTTGCAGGAAAGAGAGACCTCTGTGTTAGCCTGTGAGCTAGCAAACAGTTGCACTGGATGTTACATCAGATTTTTTTTCTATGCATTGGAGTCTGCAAAGACATTTTCATCATTATTGGATCCCGGACCTGTGAGTATACGTGTGTACAAGATGGTACTGTCGTAGATTAAACCTGACAACTTGTTTTTAGTTGTGTATACAATCATGGGACTAGCTGGATCACTCACTGAAACTTCCATCACCTCTTAGAGGTGCAATGGAAATCTTTGCAAAAGTCTGATGCTAGTTCTAAAATAAGTATTAAATAAAGCCTCAGCTGGAGCACCTAACATCAGAGATAGTTTGCCGCAAACTGCTAAGAAGGTACGTAAAGGAAAAGGTTTGACCCCTTAATGCAGCATTTGTGTCCAGTCAGGAGAAAGGCAAAACCTAGGAGAATTTGGAGCACTTAGCACATTCTTGACATTTTTGGCCTTGGGACTCTATGCTTTACATTCTTCAGACATTTCTAGGTATGTCAGGCAGCCAGGAATGGGTTTCACTTTTAACAAACATTTTGATCACCAGATGTTCTTTTCAAAGGCTGGCTCCACCATGACAGAAAGAGAGGGAGTTACATCCTGAGTAACTGCTTAGATTTTTGGATCAACTTGATTCTTAGCTCCGTTTGTTTGGAAAGATTGAGACCAGTGCTTTGGTTTCAGTAGCCATTAAAGATTGCATCAATTACTGCTAAAGCTCTTGCTGTAGAGCAGAACAATGTTGTCAGGAAATTACACATATTAACTAACTCCAACTCACTTGGCTTTCAAGCAGCTGATTTACAGTTAAAATATCTGTTTCTTCTGATAGGGAGAGGGGTGGTGTGCATTCACTGTGGTTGTTAAAAGACTAGGATTTATTTTCAACAGGCTGATTTGAATGTAGTTGACATAATGTTACTGCTATAGATGGAACGTTCAAAAACTGTCTTATTTATTGCAATTGACATATTGTCCTTTTTAACCTGCAGCTAAGCTATCTATCTGGAAACAATTGGTTTCCATGATAACCAGTGAAAGAAACTGACATTAGTTTTCAATCTCTTATGTCAGCAAATTAACTATAAAATGGCAATTTTGTATTGTCCTTGAAGAAAACAATAACTAATTAATGTAGTCAAAAAACTGTAAACTGCATTGCATAAAAAACTCTTCACATTATACAGGTATGATTTTGTCATTCATATTCTATCTTGGTCTTATGATTTGCAAGCATTGTGCAAAAGTAGTGATTGTAGATGGATGAGGTCAACAGGTGACATAGCTTAGATGGAGCGAATGTTCAATGAGAGAGAGGCTGGATTATTTCTGACCTTCCAGGACTAATTCCACCTCTAGGTACATTTTCCTGAAGAAACTAGAAATAAAGCTACTTCAACTAAATGGCTGTTTATTGAGCTGTCCTTGAAGTTCTGATGAGCAGATACTGTCCAGGCAATGAGCAGATCCCTGATTTATCTTATTGAAATAAAAACACCAGGGTTGTTTATTGTGAGTGTAACAATGAATAAACCACCATCCAAAACTCTCATTGCGAGGTTTACAAGTAACTGTATTTCTGACAAGGAGACACATGGTAGTCATAATTGAAAAATAACGTTTAGGGAAAATAGCACTGATTTCCACCTATTACAAAGTAAATTGTGTGTCTTTTCTTAACATGCCTATAAACTGTGGAAAAAAAAAGGTGGATAACGCTGTATGTCCTCAGAAACTAACATTTCAATCCAGCTGGTTCATAGTTCAGTCAAGGAAGCATACATTGATTGAAAGGAAAGAGCTGCTATCAGCATTTCAAAGTGATATATAGTGGAACACACAAGGGTTGTCAGTGTTGGTTGCTCCCCTCTTCCCCCTTTTCAAAGCTCACATTTCCATTCTGTTATGAAGCATACAGCGTACAGAAGCATAATGATCTTACATCAAATACTCGGACTTCTCCACAGAAGAAGTGGTCTGTTTATAGTTCTTTGAACTTCCCACAGAAAGAGAATACATTTATTCCCTCACATCATTAGTCAGAGACTCGCAGCTACATCGACAGTAAAAAGCAATTAAAATTAAAAATGACGAGATTGATAATCTTGTGCTTTACTTTTTTGTTTTGCAGTACCCTTAACAATAACAACATTTCTCGACTCTCAGTGGCAAGCTTCAACCACATGCCTAGGCTTAGAACCTTGTAAGTAAAAAGGAAAAGAGTGATTGCTAAGAAATGTAAATTGTGTTATATTGCTGAACCACAATTAATGCAATATTATCTGAATTAGTGATATTTCAGTGAAGCAAAATGGTTAAATAATGACAAGATTCCAAACCTGAATTGAAATGCATAATTTGGAACTCTTTCCTTATGTTTCATATTCTTTGTAATTGCTTCTCAAAGGATATTTAGCATAACAGATGTAATGACATTGGTTAAGGGTAAATTAAAATTGTAGCAGATTACATGCCATACCAGAGAGACTTGCTTTCCCTTTTTTTTCTCGTTTTCACTTTTATAAAGACAAGCCATGTCGCAGCAGACCCATGTATTGGAATTGTCATAATCCAAAGTACAGTATCTAATTAAAAGTGGCTGCCTAACCAATAATCTCCTGAATGGAAAATTAGAATGCTGGATGACATTCTGAGTTTCAATATCCATTAGAGTATATTTTGTTAGGATTGAATACTTTGACTAAAAGGTTCGAATGAAATGACATTACACAGTCAATGCAGCATTCTAGACAGCATCGTGATTTATAGCTTTTGTCATCCTTTATTTTACTTTGAGGAACATAAAAGCCAGTCTAAAGTAATTTGCCTAATTTAGAGGATACATTTGTCTGATATTTTATTAATGGCAAGGTGCTTTTTGCTTGTTGGATGGGAGCCATGTTCTTGTGAAGGTCCTGTCAGGAAAAGTAGCTCATTTAATTCTCCTGCTCACTGCTATTTGCATCTTTTAATTTTAGAGATTGCATTGAGCAGAGGTCCCAAGGGGCCAAAACCTGTTAATCCTTTTTCTGTGATTAAACAAGAAAGGAGGAAATCTGAAAAAATGTATGAAAGGAGTGTTTTATATTGAGTTACTTTCTGTCTTGTTCAGCAGAAAATGAATGTCATCTACTAAAAGGATTTTGAAGACAGTTTTTATAGAGACTAATAATGGCAAGACTTATTGGTATTTTTAATTGGGAGCCAAAGCTTCTATTAGCATTAATTTTCTTGCTGACAGTACGCTATCGCTGTCGTGCAATTTGCTTTTTTTGTCGTTTGGTTGGACTTAGTCTTCTTAATTCTATAATTAAGTTTCTGGCTTTTAGGTGTTTGCTGAGCTTGTAATCCAGTCAAGGGGGATGCTTTGAATTGATTTTGTGACAACTGAGCTAACTTCTATTAATTCATTAATCTGTAGTTAAAAGGCTGCTGTAATACAAATGTTGCTTAGAAAAAAAATGTTGGAAGTATTGAAAATGGTCTTGCCCGAGAGCTTTATATTTACAGATGAGATTAATGGATTGATTCCTCATTTGCTCTCCTTATTACGCGAACCAGGATCTCTGAAATTGAGCTGCACGCTCTCTTCTTCATTCAACGTATTAACTTTGTTCCTTGCTTTTATATTCCAGCCGACTCCATTCAAACAACCTGTACTGCGACTGCCATTTAGCATGGCTTGCTGATTGGCTGCGACAGCGCCCTCGAGTTGGGCTGTACACTCAGTGCACCGGGCCTGGGCACCTGAGAGGCCATAATGTTGCAGAAGTACAAAAGAAGGAGTTCATTTGCTCTGGTAAGTGGAGAATGAGGAAATATATACAAAAGATTGATAAAAGCACATATATGTATTACGCTAAATTGTTAAAAAGAAGTCTGCTTTTTTAAGTAAAGTTGCCTCTGTGGAAAAATTAGGTGCACAAAAACGGTAGAAGCGTTAAGGCTTGAATTACATAAATGCTCCATAAATGCTCCGCAAAACCATTTGAGTTTTTCCTTTGCAGTCTTGAGTTTGAAATCATTAAGCTATTTATTTTAAATGAGTTGGTAACATATGCATGCTTTCTGTCATTCCTGATTGCTACTCGACTTTAAAAAATGGTAAGTTAAATGAATGTAGTTATAATAGGATATATAGTTCTAACCTATTCACTATTAAATCAATTTTTACAACCTAATGCCTGAGGAGCTGAGATGTTGTCGAATATTTCAATAGCTGTCATTGCCACTTGTTTATAATTGTTTTTCTTCATAGTATTTTCTTGAAATAGTAGTACTAGAGATACTGGGTAGACAATTGCAGTGATGTCTCTTGGTGTGAAGCCTGTTGGTAAAATCGTGTTGCTTTTCACTTCTAAGATCTTTGTGTCTCTACCTGGTGGAGATGTAAGAGAAAAGGGGTCTGAATTATAGTTGCAATCCTTTCACTTCACTAATAGATCAGGAGAGATTAGCAGGTAACACTCCGGGTGATGTTACAAATGATTCTTCTGCAAATTAATTAGACTTTGTCTTCATTCAGGCAACTAAATGTGAAATCCTTTTTTTTAACCTTCCTTGCACAGACTCACAGAGCAATATTCCTGTGAGCGACCATCTCACACACCAGATTCTTTTCCTTTTTTTAAATTTAGCCTAAAGATACTTTGTCATTAGCACTTCTAAGGTCAAATATTGAGTTTGAAACCACCATGAAACCTTTGTCATTCTTTAGCAATTTTAAAAGAACTGAGTACATTCTATTAATCTCAATGCGTTTTTATCATTTTTTCATGCTTACCAGATGACGACAAAGGCAAGTTTACTTTTCTTTTTGTATTTTGCTTATTGTTTGATGTTGGTAGCATTGCTGTATGGTAAGAATTTCTGTCTGATATCTAGAGTTCTGTCCTGTTGTAGAGTACTTTTGAAAAATTTCTTTGGTTCAATTTTAAGTCTTGATGTGCCAAATAATTAGGTTTGCTTTCCTCATTGTCGGCACTGTCATACAATTTTTGTTCTTTCACAAAACAGAAGAGATGTAAATATTGGGGATGCAGTTTTGTGAATTATATGGAGGTGACTAGGTCCATGATCTAATCTGTTAGCATAAAGTGTTCTTTTAAGCATCTGAACCTAGGAGTTATTTGTTTCATTCTGCTTCATTGAGAACTACTGTTAAGTGAGAGAGAATGCATTTAAAAATATTGCATTGCATTGTATCAAAAGATGTTCCTGAATCAGAGCTGAGATAGATTGACTAACATGTTTAGCTCCTGACAGTTTCATTATCAGCTAGTTTCATTATCTTCCACTTGATGTCAGTTTCCCAGGTGTAGCCCCAATTATTTCACACCTACCCATGTGTAAAGTAGACAAATGCCAGGTAGGACCAGATGTAAAATAATGTGAATGGGACTCTTGGAATATTTATACCTCATTGTTATACGTCAGGGTGTTTAAGTTAGCATGCATATTCATTGACTCACTAGTTTCATGCATAGTTCTTGTCGCATTCTCTGCCTGTTAGGGCTGGAATTAAATTTTCAGGACTTGACATTGGGTTTTATGCTCAACCGACTTGTAAGTTTTAAGTACCAATTTCTGTTAGAGACAGTATTCATACCGAAACACTGTTTGGTAAGTAATAGTTGCATCCATTTAACCTGAGTGTGTTATTTAATCAATATGAAGTAATGTACTGGAAAAAGTAAATGTGTCTCAGGAGGGTTGTTGCATTTACTTGAGTATCATTTGTTTAGCTGCATACAATGGAATTCTGATTATAGTGTTTCATTCTTCGGCCCATCAATAACATAAAGCGCAAGCTACATGTTAGAAATGTGGCTATGGTTATAGATTCATGTCTTTGTCAGAGTCATGGTTAAAGCTTTCACATGCTGTTTTTACACAAGTTCTGCCTGAACAATAGGGATAAAGTAGTCAAGCCTCATCAGACTTACTTGATTTTAAAGTGCAGTCAGTTGTTTAAGTTTTATTTGAATGTTATTGCAGTTGACCATTCATTTCTGATTCAGCCAATTCCATTTCTTGAGGCGTTGTGAAATGATGTAATTCATTTCAAATTTGGCATGTGAATTATTTAATAAAGTGCAGCTCACTCTTTAGGATGGAGAAATTCATAAAAACTCAAGTTCTTGATGATGTAATTGCTCTCCTCCTCGCTCCTGTAGGTCACCAGAGTTTAACAATGCAATCCTGCAGTGTCCATTCAAAGTCTTGTCCAGCGGTCTGCACATGTAGCAACAGTATCGTGGATTGTCGTGGCAAGGGTCTTACTGAGATATCGAGCAAGCTTCCAGAAAGCATCACGGAAATGTAAGCTGTTACTTTCTTTACATCCTTTGCGTTGTAATTGCCTTGCAATTATCAGATGCTCAGTTAGAGCAGCAGATGCTGTTGTTTGATTATCTGTGAAATTCAGATACATTCTGTTGCACAATGAAGTAGAAAGGCTCATTTTGCTCAACTTTATCAGAGGGATATGTGCTTATCTCAAAGCTGAATTGCTCACAGACATGAAAATAATGTTAACTTGTGAACAAATCCTTAAAGAGATATCTATTATATAAAATATGGCTTATGGATAAGTAGTTTTGATGACAACTTTTGGTCTTTACTTCCTGGGCGATAAATCAGGTAAAGTGAATTGCAATCAATACAATAAAAATCAGACAGATTATTTAGCAAGCAGAGAGGTGAATGTATTCCACTAGGTTACCGCTCAGGCAGTGAAGATAAAAATCTCCCCTTTCTAATACCTGTATCTTCTGTAGGTTACTTAATGATTGAAAATGTCAATGTTAAAGGCGTCACACAGTGAGCCACACAGTAGCTGGTATTTTAAATCAGTCTGATACTGCAGCATCTGACTGTAATCATTCATACTGCATTCTGACATATTTTTCAGCTTTTTTTTTATCATTCCTTAACTTCCACTATCAAAAAATAGTGTATGAAATTTTGACATTATTTCAGAGTATGCACCTGGCTGCTCCTCGGATTAAAAGTAACCCACATACGCTGGTAACAAAAGCAAAATGCTGCAAATGTTGAAGGTCTGAAATAAAAGCAAATTCAATGCATTTCTGCTGACAAAACTTGCAGCATAGCCTGCTATATATTTGAACTCCTAATACCCCAGCAAGATGTTGATGTCAGAACTCGACTGTCCTTGGGAGGGTGAGCCTAAGTCCACTGGTTGGAAACTGGGTAGTCATCCTTACGAACATTCCCTGAGCATCTCTGTTCCAGTGCTACATTAGTGTGGACTGTGGCTGTGCTTTCAGCTGGTGCTGGTCTATTTTTTAGAACTGTCCCACCTTCCAAACTTCAAGTTCTTTGCATCACAACCTCTGTTTCCTTTAGATGATCCTTAAAACTTAAGTTCCCTAACGAAACATCTGCCCATGTACCCAGTAATGCGGTTTGCTGTCAATTTTTGTTTGTTAATGAGAATGTGAAGCATCTTGGCATGTCTTACTATGTTAAAGGCACTATACAAGTGCAATTTTCTGTTATTACCTTTCTCCACCATTCAACAAAACACATGCTTTTGGAAAATTGACTGTTTTAATGAGATGACGAGAATTGCTTTCACACTGCCACCATCGATCTTCCCTCCTCTGCTCCACTTAGGGCCGAATGTGAGGATTACCCTGTCCCACCCCAGAAGCCTGATTCTGCTGAACTGCCTCAACCTGTAACTTTTGAGTTCTTGACTGCTTTGAGGCTGCCTGTCCATTCCTATCCGAGGGAGGGTCTCACCTCTGTGAGCTGCTGTCAATCTCTTGCCTGAGCAGCTCTCTTGTCCCAATCAGGAATGGTGGTCATTGCTAGGATGAAACAAAACTCCTGGAGAAGGGTTATGACATCAGTGAAACCCAGATGAAGGTGAGTCTGGATCTCGTCAGGGCCAGGCTGCAAAGTCCTAGAAAGGGAGATGGAGGGCTGAGGTCGGCATGGCAGGGGTGGAGGTGAAATGGGAGGGTGAGTAGAGAGTATAATGGTATTTCAATGGGCACCAAGAGCCTAAAAATGAGGCACACAAGGTTTCACATAACCACATGGCATCAGCCACCCCATCATGGTAAAATCCTGGTGGTAGCAGGAGGATTGATCAATGGGCAAGCAGTCTGCTTGATGCCTCTTCACTACTGGTAAAACTGCCATGGGACTTATGCCCAATTTTGTACCCTCCCCACCACCACACCCAGAGGGTACAAAGATCTTCCCGTAGTGGTATCACTCCAGCTTCAGCAGATTCTGTGGCTTCAGACGAAGACGACCTTTCTTAGGGGCTGATATTTCCAAAAATTATCTGTTTACACTTAGAGTTGCTACACGAATGTCTTGATGGTGACATGAATGATGTCTGCACAAAGAGAGGTTTCGTTGGAAGCTGTAGATTTTGTAATATGAACTAATGTAATCTCTCTTGCGTCAGGTGCGTAGTGTTCGCTGTTTTGTTCACGTTTCAATAATGGAATCTTCCAGTTATGTTGCTTGATTTACAGCATGCACTATTTCAGTTTTTAACACTCACGACCAGATTGCAAAGCCCTTGTGGTTTATGTTAGTGGTTGAGAAGAAAATGAGGACTAGCAGTTGGAGAGGTCAAGTAATTTAGCTTCGATAAATATGAGGAGACAAAACAAAAACAATGTTTCTATTGCTCTCTTCATCAAAACTAGGCATACCTCAGAATTTTACCTGGGGGATCAAAACAGAAAATAAATGATTAGGAAAATGTGATACGTGCGTTTGTTACCGATGGCCTCCTTTGAAAGAGCAGAGCCAAAAGCAAACAACTTGGCAGAAAGATAAAAGGCTTAAGAAGATCTTCTTTCACCGATACTCTGAGAGTTCCCTCCTCTTGCAGTTCTAAGTAGTGCATAAAGGATACCTGGTTGAAACTCTTCTCAGTTGTTCTCACTAAGCTTATGACTAATAAAGAAGTCAGTTGAATCGAGTCTATAATTCCATATAAATCACTTTGAAGAGTAAAGAAGTTCCCTGAATCCTCCCTGTCTCCCAATATTTCCTGCTTGGTGCCTCTTTGACCTTGTATAACCCCGTAGTAAACCTCAGTCAGATACAGTGACAGATACGGATACCTGTTATTTATTTGGTTCATGAATTGTTAAATAGTCCATTCAGAAAATGGACTTAAATGTTGAAATTATTTATTCTAGAGTTCAGAGGCTTTCACAGCCTGGCTCCAATAAATAAGGTTTAATAACCACCCACACCTCACACCCTGCACCCACATATCCATAACATACACATTTCAAATACCTCTTGGAATCTGTGCCTGCCATATCTGAGTGGTTCACCATGATGTGTATTATAAAGAGAGGCAATCATTGAGCCAATCTAACTTATCCAGACACAGTGACCCCAGCCCACCCCTAATAGCATCTCGAATGACTCTAGTGCTATCATTTCAGCTACCGAACCTCGAAGATAATTCCAGAATTTGATTACTTTGAGTGAAAAAGCACTTTCTTTATGTCAGTCTTGAATTTCCGTTTTACCAGTTCTATCTTTTGCTCCCTATATGGCAGTAAGGTCCTAACTTGCATAACTTGAAATAATGCACAGGGTTAACTTTTCTAATCCAGTTGGTATCTTATACTTTCACAAGGCATCTTCTATCATTTGCTTTATTTGAAGAAAGAACAGACTGCATTTTTCCAATCCTTCCCCTGAATTCATGTCTTGGGAACTGGCATTATTGTTCTCTGCAGTCCTTCCAGGACCTGGATGTTTTCCTATGTCTTGGTGACAGAACGGAATGCAGTATTGAGGGAGCAACCTGACCAGAGCACTATATAGCTTCAGCACCATGTTCTCAGCTTTATCTGCACATACTGTACAGATTCCTGCTCTGGGAACAAAATGTTTAACAGAAATTTGAGTATGAATGTCATCCGCGAAATCATGGAATTTTCCATCCAGTCAAACTCTTGCATCTGAATTCCTATTAGATGCGCATAGTAATAAGTGGTAAGAGTGTATATATGTACAATCTGGCACGATAGCTCTTTATTCTGATTTGTGCTTTATCATGACTTGGTGTGACCAGCTGTGAAACCACATTTCACATTTCTTTCGGCATCTTCCCTCATGGGTTAATTTCTCCTATCGAGTAGCAGAGAGGGTAAAGCACTGATAATGTTACACTGTCCAAACTAATGTTAGAAATATAAAAGTATTTTCTTGAGGAATCCAGTACTGACATTGTTAAATACCTGTGTCAAGCCAAACTGATAGCTTGATTTTGCTAATGAGCTTGGTGGTGCTGAAGTCGTTAAACAATGTAGGACTATGACCATCAGTTTGGGGGTAAAATGTTATGTTCAGATCAAGGTAAGTCATTTGACCTAACTCTTATTGCTTATATAATTATCTGAACCTTATTCTTCAAACTTGCGCGCTAGTTTAAATTTCTGTTTATCTGGGCATGAGATGCATTCATATCTTTACCAATTAAGTGGTAATCTAATGGCTCAGATTACTCGCCTATTTTAAATCCTCATTTCACTGAAATCAGTGGAGTAAAAATCAAATGCTTTCTACAAGAGAATAGTCATCAGATTATGGCTGTTGTTTTGAAGTCAGGGATTTGTCGCAATGTCTCTCATTCAAGGGTCCTTTCTGATACGTCTGGACGTTCCTGGTATCAATCACTGGTTTGCTTGTATGTTCCTCTGTTCTAAGAAAATCATTGTGTGCTGCTTCTACAGTAAGAGATTACACCTCTATGTCAGGAAGCTGTACTTTCAGCCCAGAGGCTATAATAAATTCCCACTGCCATTTAACAATCTGCCTTCACTTTGCTCACACATGCTTTTGCAATTTGCTGTGTGGAATAGCTGGCAGAATGTGAACGAGTTGTTAGCTTGCAGCATAACATGTACTGATGTTGGTCATGCACAAGTCTAAAATTGACACTGTACTTAATCTATTGTATGGGACTCTTAGATTCAAAGCATGGAAAGGTCCAAGTTTAGACATGACATGATTCGTAAAATTTACCAAAATGATAAAACAAATCTGTGTGGTAAGCATTCACAGATAATAAATATTCTGCATTTTCTGTATTTGCAGTGAGCAGTATATGACCATAATATGAATGTTTTACTGTGCTGCGCTATCAAATACAAACACTCTCTCCTTTCTGATGTAATTCCAATGTTGACATAGTAAAGAAAGCTTACTTTTAGTGGAGCCTGATGCTGTCTGAAAATCCATTGTGAACATGACTTATAACATCAAACCCAATCTTGATCTGAGTTTACTTCATTCCAATTGACTGAATCTTTTTGTTCAAGAAACACATGAGACTTGCTGATTTGTCAACATCACAGTATCCCATTTCATTCCTTCAGAGTAACTTACCTCCATCACAATGAAATGTTTCCCAACGCATGTTCATTAAAGCTTGAAATTTATATAGGAAATCAAATTTCTTTCTGACCACAAAGAATCTTTTATTCCAACCCCATAAATTCTATCAAACTGGTATCCCAACGCTTAGTTTGTTGTTCCAAAAATAAATAGTCATGAATTTAGCACCAGCCACCTTGTTGGGTCTCTGGTATTGAAGCATTCCTGTGCTTGGCCAGCATTCTTATCTCAACCTTTTTTTAATTTCATTTGTGGAATGAAGGTGTCAGGCTAGGCCAGCATTTATTGTTCATTCTTAATTGAATTAAGTTAAGAATCAACCACTTTGCCATGGACCTGGAGTCACATATAGTCCAGACTGGGTAAGTTTGGCAGTTTCCTTCCCTAAAGGGCATTAATGAACCAAATTCCACCATCTGCCATGACAGGATTTGAACCTGGGTCCCCAGATCATTATCTGGTCCTCTGGATTAACAGTCTAGCAATATTACCACTAGCCTGTTGCCTCCTTTTTTGTGACACTACCTTGCATCCTCTTGTACTTTTCGCCCATGCCACCCTGTTTGTCCTTTTCTGTCATCCGCTTCTTCATAGAATCTTGGAATAGAAGAGGATATTTGGCCCATTGCACCTGCATCAGTACTTTGAAAGAGTTTTCAAATAATCCTACGTACTTAGTCTTACCACATGGTCCAAAAATATTTTGTTTTCAGATATGTATCCAGGTTCCTTTTGAAAAATATTATTAAATTCACTTCTACCACCATTTCATCCAGTCTCTCCTGGATCATAACAATTTGCTGCAAATCATCCTCAGCTTCCCACAACTGCTGTTGCTAATTTAAATCTGTGTCCTCTCGTTGTGTATTTCCTCCTGCCAGTAAACTGACTATTGTCAAAATTCCTAATTGTGATTTTTTTTCAATCTCTTCCTTTCCCTGTTACTCATATTGATCAACTGTAGTAAAATGAGCTGGTGATATGGGATTCTGGGCTGCAAATATCACACGTGGAGCCTTTAGTGTAAAATGAAAATAGGAAATGCTGGGAACAGTCAGATCAGTGATCATCTATGTGGAGAATTAACAAGTTGAAATCACGGATAAAATCCTTAATCAAAATGGAATAAAAACCAGAAATGAAACACACACATACAAACAAACTCATGCGTGCAAGCACACATGGTTAACACACAATCGCCCTTCGCTAACTCCACAGATGAATGCCTGAAACATGTATCTACATCTACATTTGCACACGTACACCAACAAGTGGAATAACCTATAAAGTACTTAAAAGGAGAACAGGAGTTGATTGAATGGCTGAGATAATCACAACAGAAGACGATAGATAGAAATGTAACAAAACAAAATAAATTTGCCTTAATTCTTTACTTCCCTGTTTCCTACCTCTGTCAGCTTTACTGCTTTCATCTTAGCAATTTATGGAAATTGTGCCCACTCTGCAGATATATATTACAAATGCCAGCTTCTTCAGGCGTATTTAATATATTGGTATCAGTATACTGCAGGAAAATCAATATTGAAAGCAACATATTTTAAAATCATGCAATTATGCATCTAACCTGATAGGGGATAGTAATATTTCTTAAAAAAATAAAATGCCTGAAGAACTAAGCACAATGGCAAGTAGAAATCAGAATAAAAAAAAAGACAAACTTATATTTAGGTAGTGATTTTATGACAACTGAACATCCCTAAGCACTTTACAGACAATGAAGTCCTATTGAAATAAAAACAAAAAATGTTGGAAATACTCATCAGATCTAACAGCAACTGTAAAGAAAGAAACAGACTTAAGGTTTTGATTCAAGTATGATTCTTCTTCAGTAGTTTTGAAGTACAGTCATTGTTGTAACGTAGGAAATACTGCAAGCTTCCACAAACATCGAAGAAAAATGATGAGATAATCTGTTACTTGAGAGATGAGTATTGACCAGGAAACATGGGATAGCCACCTAACCACCCACTGAGAATACTAACACGCTTAATTTAGACTCTCATCCAAAAGATACAATCTTCAGAAGTACGCAACTCCTGAAAGTGTCAAACTGTTTTTTTTTTGTCCTGAAGTCCTGTAGTGGGTCTTGAACCCACACTCAAAGGAATCAGTGGAAAGATAGCTACCAACTGAGCCACAGCTCTCAGCAGGGTTTTAAGCTTTTGATTTACTACATGATTAGTTCCTGCTCTTGGCCCGAAGCACTCAGAACTGAAGTAAGGCACTCAAAGTGGAAAGCTGCAGATGAGCGGGAGGATTATCTACGCATACCTCATGACCTAAAGAAGAGCCAGCCTAATGAGTTATCTTGTCCATGCCAGCTAATGGTTTCTGTTTCATAAACCATCTCAAACTGTCATCTATGCTCTGTGCAGCAAAATGTGCTTGGAGCAGACTCAAAGCTTAAGCTGAAATGATTGATTGTGGAAATAATGTACAATAAAGTAGAATGCATTAAAGGTAAACCTGGAAATCTGTTTTGCCAGCAGAACACAATCTGTACATTTTACTGTGAATATTTCTTCCCAGACTGGTCCGGCAGCTAATTTAGTTCTGTGGCAAATTAATGAACCTGTTTGCAGTAATTCAGTGGATTGCAGGAAACTGACTAATATCACTTAATATTGATGTTTTCCAGGTGCTTTACATGCAGGCATTGAAATTAAATCAAAACCTTTTTACGAAAGTATGTATAATGTGCAGGAGCATAGAAGTCTTTGGTAGCCAATGATCCTTTAAATGTGCATCCGTCAGTGGAAATCAGACATGTTTCTTAACCGTCATTCAGTTTGCAAGATCTGAGATTGTATTCACCAATGTTTACATCTAAAGCTGTCTTCAGGTTGTTAAAATTTTGTGTAAATTTCCATCACATCCTGGTACCAGTTAATGCAGCTTTAAGTGAAACCAGCTGCAAACCGGAACCTGGCGGTGATGTCAGAGGTTTCCTCTCATTGTAAAAATTTGCAGGTGTGTGTATGGTTCACACATTAAATAATCCAGTCAAGGAATAATCAAATAAATACATCCAAACGCCATGAATGGATTTCAGTTCCACTTGTGTGCGAAGAATTCTGTATGAGTGGAAATTTGTTCTGCACCGTTTTGAGCCTGAAATAAACAGTGTGTGGAGCAGGTGTAATGGAGATCCTCCCAAAATTTGATCTGGGGCTTACTCAGCATATTGTCAGAGTTCTGTGAATGCACATAGGCCCCCATGGGCTCTCCCACATCAATCAAAGGCTGGCCAAGAAATCCTCTTGGTGAACTGCCACTCTGTATTTCTACCTGATGTGACAAGTACAACATCGGTAAACATTACTAATGTTATAGTGAAAGATTCAACAGATGTTTATTACAGTTCCTAACGTATACAATAGTACAGTCACAGGCACTTCAGTGTTTGGGATAATATTAAACTATTCAATTACATGCTTTTATCAGTGTGACATGCTTCTTGTGGCCCCAATTAAAATGGAGACCAAGTCCTTTGAACACAGGCAGTGATATAGTGATGATATCATGAGCATGTTTCTGCGATATTCATTGTGAAGCATTACACAACAGTTGGATTCCAAACCACTGTCCTTGCCTCTGCTTGCTCACTCACAAAATTAATGTCATACTCACCCAATCCACACTCGCTCACTCACTCTCATACTCCCACTGGTGGTGTGGATCTCATCCTGACCCTGGGCCTCTAGCAAGTGCAGTGCCTTGAGCTCCTTCTGTGGCCCCTGTTTAGCTGCCAGCACTCAGCAGGTGAGCATTCCTCTATCGAGGTCCTGAATTCTGAGAAGGCCTAATGTCAATATCATCACGTCCCATCTCCCCCAATGAATTAGAACAAAGAACAAAAGGACAAAGAAAATTACAGCACAGGAACAGGCCCTTCGGCCCTCCAAGCCTGCGCCAATCCAGATCCTCTATCTAAACCTGTCACCTATTTTCCAAGGATCTGTATCCCTCTGCTCCCTGCCCATTCATGTATCTGTCTAGATACATCTTAAATGACGCTATCATGCCCGCCTCTACCACCTCCGCTGGCAACGTGTTCCAGGCACCCATCACCCTCTGTGTAAAGAACTTTCCACGCATGTCTCCCTTAAACTTTTCCCCTCTCACCTTGAAATCGTGACCCCTAGGAATTGAGACCCCATGCTGGGAAAAAGCTTCCTGCTATCCACCCTGTCTATACCTCTCATGATTTTGTAGATCTCAATTAGGTCCCCCCTCAACCTCCAACTTTCTAATGTAAATAATCCTAATCTACTCAACCTCTCTTCATAGCTAGCGCCCTCCATACCAGGCAACATCCTGGTGAACCTCCTCTGCACCGTCTCCAAAGCATCCACATCCTTTTGGTAATGTGGTGACCAGAACTGTACGCAGTATTCCAAATGTGGTCGAACCAAAGTCCTATACAACTGTAACATGACCTGCCAACTCTTGTACTCAATACCCCGTCCGATGAATGAAAGCATGCCGTATGCCTTCTTGACCACTCTATTGACCTGCGTTGCCAGCTTCGGGGTACAATGGACCTGAACACCCAGATCTCTCTATGCATCAAGAACTGTTAAGGATTTCATGCTTTTCCCCTGAGAGGTTGGCCTGGTAAAATCGAGCCCTGAAACAGGTTTTGCACAGATAATGAGAAGATTTTCAGATTGGGGAAGACATGTGAATTTAATCTGGTCTGCTTTCTTCAGTCACAAAGAAATAGTTATAGAATTGTGAGAATACCTTTTCTAGTGTTGTAATTGGAGCTAGCGTCCAGTACATTTTATTTTCTTTGCTGCTTCATTGTAACTAGTAATGTAAAGCACCATTATCTCCAGACAAACCCAACACAATACACTCTACTGTATTAAGTCAGGAATTGGGATACGAAGTGGATAAATATTGTCAAAAATGTTTGTCATGTATGTCTTGAGGGATAATTGGGGATGTCTTGGCACTCCTTTGAAAATTAACCAAGTTGGATCTGTATAGCACCAAGAATCACCAAGTTACTTTGAAAAATGTTACTCATGTTAGTACAGCAGAATTCTAAACTTCCCTGACATAAGCAAGGGAATGAAAAAGATTTAACTGTCTGTAGACTTCTGGTAAGTCAGACACTGATTATAACTTTTATTGTTATTCATTTAGAATCTGAGTTGTTAATACTTTCAGGGATTTTGATTTGTATTTCTCAGTCAATGGCTAAAAAACAAATCCAGATTATACAGTTGTTCCCATGAAGACTTCGCTTCTTAATCTACAAGTATTGCGCAACCCAATGCCTTAACAATACAAGGTCAGATTCCCATTCCTCCTAGAGGGAATCCGGATGCTTCCTAGAAACAAGTGTTCCTCCCCAAGCCTGGCCTCCAGCAATCAGATGGTACAGCAATTTAATTTTTTCTGTCATCGGATGCTACTCCCACCAACTTGGAGCAGATAGCCATGATTGTCGGTGGCTGGAGAGTTGTGAAGCACAATTTTTATTCAGGTGGAGGGGGGAAGCAAGGAGATCATCTATGAGGAGAGATTCTCAATTTTACAAGTGATAGCAAAGGCATTGGGTGAGCTACCTGCCTGTGGCCTAATTTATGCCCTTCAGTGGGCAATGAATAGTTATATTTAATGGGTTACATGAGAGGTCTGCCCATAATATGCAGCCAGCAGATTTGTGCATAGGAGTTGCTAGCCAATGAAAGGGCCTTGCCTTCTTTCGAGGTCCCTGGTGCCAATTGAAGTGACCCTTTACCATTTTCCCTCTTATCCACCATGCCCCACTTCCCTGTTCAATATGCCCCCATATACCCCACTAAGATCACCAGCTCTGATTGGACATATTCCTGGAGGCTTCATCATATGTCTCTCTCTGCTTTCAACCATCCCACTATCCCAATCCATTGCCAGTATCTTTAATATAATAAATCAAAAGTATGCAAAGGAAACAGACAATTACTTTTGTTTCTTTTTTGTGACTTTTTTTGAGTTTGCTCAAAACAGTCTCCAGGAGATTAATCTTGGATTCCTGGAGACTCTTCAACAATCCCAAAGGATTGATAACTGTAACCCTTACTCCTTGTACCCCTGACCAAGGCCTGCCAGTCCAAGATCCCAGCCTTGGCTTGACATCTAGGCCCATCACTGAATGCCTCTTCCTTTACCTAACTGGTGGCACTTCTTCCTGGACAGGAACAGAGACAGAAATCTCGCCTCAAATAAATTAAAGGCCCTTCATCCAAAAAAATGAGCCAGCCTACTGGAAGTGGGCTTGGACTTGACATCTATGCTGCAATGCAGGGAGCAGAGAGCTCTCTTTTAGCAGGCAATCTCAATACATAGACTATTTGCAGTAATGGTGCATTGGTGCAGACAGCATTGTGAAGCTAGTCGAACAAAATAAAAATCAACAGAACCTTCTAGAATACATTTAATATAAGACATCATTATCCTGCTTATGCCTGTCTCGATTGGAACCCTTATAAGACTGTATTTCTGTGTTATTCTACTCCTGACACTGTGCAAGAGAATGTTTAATATAAAAATCACCTTGGGTACAATATCACCACTGCCAACTTAACATTGCTGAACTAGTTGGCTCCTGCAGTAGTAATACTATTATAACATAAATTTTGATAAGTTGTTTGCTTTTATGCCATCAACATAAATCTCTAAGTTATGCTAATATGACGATAAAATGATCTTTCTCTCTGATCGGGAGAGAAGCAATTGGTTAAACATTACTTCAGTCAAGTTTTACTTTACATGAAAGGGAATTATATTTCCCATGCAACATGGTATTTGTATGTGCAGCTCTAACAGATGAATTTCTTCTGGACCAAGCAGGGAGTTCATTGGGGATTGGCTATTCACGTTAACATTAACAAGTATCCAGGTGATGTTGTCTGAGTAAACATGAATATTGATAAGAGGATGAGCGTGGACCACCACTGCTGTATGCTTTCCTGTGGGAATGTACTTTCAACAACAAATTATGTTTTCTCTCCAGACGGCTGGAGCAAAACTCAATCAAAACCATCCCTCCTGGAGCCTTCTCACCCTACAAGAGATTGCGAAGAATGTGAGTAGAAGAAAATGTATTACAAATCTTTAGAAGATTATTCAGCATGTGTTCCATTAGTAATGTTAAGTGTTTTGGCAATTTGTAGATTGTAATGGCTGACTGGGCTATCTGATTTACAGCTTAAATCTTTCAATGTGTTGTTCAATTTGCAAAGTTTTTTGTGTGTTTCATTCATGAAAATTTATGAAATTGAAAACCTTCATTACTCTCCTAAAGACCTTTCCATCTTATATGCCCCTTCCCTCCCAACTAATGCACTAAAAGGTGCCAAAAGCACTTTGATCATTAGTTCAAAGGATTTTCTTCATATGAGCCTGCTCAGGATGGATGCAATTGAAAACTTTGAAACCTATAAACATAGCCTCAACTTGTTCCCATTTTCTGAATTTCATGGAGGTAGGCTTTAGGGAACAGGCAATGAACTTCCTCTCAAGGTCATTTAAATATGATAATTAAGCTCATGCCTCAAATTTTACCTTTTACATTTAATTGCTATGTCCTCAGTTTCTCAGAGATTGGAAAACAGAACACTGCAGCTGAGGGCTGGTTAAACTGGTTAAATCTTGTGGCCAATTGCCTTTCCAGAACTGTTTGTAGACCAGGAGGACAAGCATGCTGTCCTCCAGTTGTTCAAGCAAACCTGCTTCCCATTCCATGAAAGACTTTCACTGGGACCAGAATCTATTCCTCATCCTGCTTGCTGACCCAGCCTCGTCATCCAAAATTTCCTCCAACCTTCCATTCCAACCATTGAGTAATAACACCCTGAGACATTGTTCTCCCTAGAATGAAACAGCCCCACAAACTGAGACAAACATTTTGTCGTTCAGAAATTTCGAATAATTTATACTTAACAAGGTGAGAGTTGATGTCTGAGACCCCAGAAGATATTATCTATGAATTCCTGGGAATGGATTTTATGATCTCCATCCCCAGGAGGTGTGTTTTTTGGGTGAATCGCTCAGGTGGCTATCCTACTGCTTTCTTGTTCATCCCTGACCCATTCCCCATGTTACACAGGATCGGTAATGTGCCCACTAATCTCAGTCAACCTTAAACCTATTGAGAACCTTAGGAAGCCATTTATTACAAACTTAAAGTTTGAATCCATTTCCATTGTTGTAAAACACTAGGCAGTTGGAGGCAGGCGAGAGAGTAAAAGCTGTTTCTTTTAAACGACTTTGTGGAAAAGGCAGGAAAGGCGGGGAAGGGGAACATCATTCAGGGTGTGCCCTGGCTTCATGCACATCGGGTGTCAAACCCCTCCAAAATGTTACCTACTCTGTTCCTTTCCAAAGGTTTCCAAATCCTGTCTTCCTCCCTATACTCCCTGACCTCTCCCCACCTAATATCTCTGACTTACCCTTCTCTGGGATCCATGTTTGTTTTCCCCCATAGTGCCCACCATTAGATTCTGTTGCTGCTGGACCCCTGGAGATGCCAGCCAAGCAGATGGTCAGTAGCTTTGGAGAACGGGACGTTCTCCAACTGTTTGGTGCCAGTCCAACAAGTGTTAAAAACCGCTTGGAGCTCATCTATGACTCTTATGAGAGACCTTTTTTGAAGAGGTTCAATTTAGGAACGTCTTTCCTTCCCTGGGAGAGGAGAGAGTGAACTCCCCACTACCACTTCCCCCATGAAATCCAGTCCATGATCATTTAAAACAACTGTGGAAGATTAGTGTGCAACAAACTCCAGACGTTTTATTTTGTACTAAAAGGTATATTTTAGAAGGGGAGAGATAAGAAAAGTCATTGACATTTGCAGGTTGTGTAGTCATTATTCCCAAAAAACAAAAATAGCATCTAAAAGTTCAATTCAAATGAGAAAACCTTCTTATATTGGAAACAGTTAATAATGTGATGCACTGGCCATGAATCCTAGTCACCAATGCATGCATTAACAATAGTAAAACACATCGTAAGCTGTGAAGCAGACACCACAGCAAACCAACTGATTCATGTGCATACCTCGCAGTTCCACAGTCCACTGCCTGCCAGGCAGAATCTCAGTATTTTATATATATATAGTACACGACATCTTCAAAGGTGAACTTTCTGAAAGGCAAAGTACAATATCTCCATTCATTCCAAAAAAGTTAAACAATGCAAAACAGGTTTAAGGCATTGGTGGTGCCTGTTGTGTAAAGGCTTTATGACCATGGAGCAATCTTGTGATAATGCCGTAGAGGTACTTCTCACTGGCTATATATAACGTAGTGCTGACAGGGTTAAGTAAATTGAAGAGCAACACACATGGAGAGACAGGCAGAAATCTGAAGTCTAGCTACGTGAATGAGAGAAACATGTGCAGGGAAGCAAGTGGAATAGAAAGCCTGGCATTAGGAAGTGGAGTTCATGGAATAGTCCTTTAATAATGAAACAGTACAAATGGAGCCTGCTATATAACTCTTAATACGTAGTAAACACTGTAGTAAAGAAGTCCAAGCCTAACGATAGTTTTTGACCTTGCTCTCTCTTTTGATCAGTCTGTTTTGAAAACAAAAACCACACAAGAAAAAGTGGAATGTGTTCAGTATGTGTGAGCCAGTTGTGTGCACTTGAATATACTGTACCTTTTTAAGATAGTAGTTTACATTTGAATGACTTATGAAGACCCTGTTTTTCTTTTCAGAGACCTGAGCAACAACCACATTTCAGAAATTGCACCGGATGCTTTCCAGGGATTGAGGTCACTTAACTCCCTGTAAGTTTCTTGGAAATTTGTAGGACTGCTGGAGTTTACTTGTTTTGAGAGTAACTAATTTTCCTCATGACATGTTTAACAAGTTTGACACGTAAAAAAAATGTTTGCCAGTTGTGCATTTTAAATTATCTTAGTATTGTAACACGAAATTTATACTAATTACATATATCAACCAGACTCCAAATTATATAAGGGTTCAACAAACAATTGCGCTAAGATGAGTATTTTCATTTTAATTACCATTTTTTGATTCTCCATTTAGCCCGAGCTAAACATATTTGTCACAAAGTTTTGATTACAGCACACATATGTAGACATTAAGAAATCAAACGCTGTGTGGAAGTCTGGATCCATGGGTGTGTAGGAGAGGAGGAAGGCTTAAATTACGGGACATGAGAGCAGTTTTGCTCATTCTATGTTCGGGTAAACCAAAAGGAATTTTCCAACAGAGGTTCAAAACTTCCATAAATAACTTCAGCAACATTGTAGCCACAATGCCTAAGTGAAGCTGGTGCCTGCGGTTTGGGGGAATTTTACACATGCCAACGTGAAAAACAACTGGTGACAGCTCACGTTAGCATGAGCTTCGTTTTTGAATAGTACTTTTATGTATCTCTCTCTCTCCCGATCCTTTAAGGATTAGGGTTCATTAACCTTTCCTCCAATATCTGATTCTGTTCACTCAGTGTTGAAAGGGTAAAGCAGACTGTGACTGTTTGGATCAGCAGATTTCCATTTTCCATGGTGGAAAATGATATTCTGTAATTTTGATTTAATTCTGTAATTTCTGTTGTTTTGAATGTTAAAGTGTACAAATGGGCCGTTAGCCACTGGACCCTGGAGCTTGTCTGCACAAAGGAAACACAATCAACTCAGGCTGAAAAGGCTGCATAGTGTCTCCTCTTGGTAAAACACATTGCAAAGTGTGAAGAAGACAAAGATGAAACGCATGCAGTGAAAGCATTCAGAAGGATATAAAATGGCTAGGGATAGCAATGGAGACAAAGAAACGGGGAAGATGTCTTATGAAAGTCATAAAATAGGATTCAAAAAGAAATGGACAGACCTATCCCCTCTGAAATCAGTTTACCCAAAGGAATATGAGTGGGCTGTTCAAGAGTAGTGACTGAGCTGGCCACACATTGGCATTGTACCTTGGTTCTGTTTTCTAATCTTTCGTGATTCATTATCCATGTCTTTGCATGAATTAGTTGCATTTAGAGAAAAGTGCTGGGTTTGACTTGTCCTCCATGTTTTCTTTCCTCCATTTCCCACAGACAGTTGCCTGGCCACTTCCTGCCACATGCCTGAGTGCATACAGCTGAGATTCTGCATGTTGCCAACACAATGATACCCAAAATAAATACATCTGGGCAATAGAACAGAATGCAAAATATAGTGTTACAGTTACAGGGAAGGTGCAGAGAAAGATCAACTCTAATATGTGAGAGGTCTGTTCATAAATCTGATAACAACAGGGATGAAGCTGTTCTTTAATCTGTTGGTATGTTTTTTCAAACTTTTGTATGTTCTGCCTGATGGAAGGGGGTGAAAGAGAGTATAAGCAGGGTGGGATGGTCTTTCATTATATTGGCTGCTTTCCTGAGGCAGCGGGAAGTGTAGACAGAGTCAATGGAAGGAAGATTAGTTTTTCTAATGGACTAGGATGCTCTCATAACTCTCTGTAATCTCTTGCCATACAAAGCTGTGATGCATTCACATAGGATACTTTCTATGTTGCATAAATATTGATAAGAGTCATTGTGGACATGCTAGATTTTCTTAGGCTTCTTCGGAAGTAGAGACCTTGGTATGCTTTCTTGACTGTATTATCGACATGGATGGACCAGGATAGATTGTTGGTGATGCTTACACCTTGGCACTTCAAGCTGTCAACTATCTCCACCTCAGCGCCATTGATGCAGACAGGGATGTGTATTCGACTCCACTTCCTGATGTCAGTCACCAGCACAGGGTGCACATGTGGCACAGGGTTGATAGTGGTCTTCTTGAAGCAGATGGGAACCTCAGATTGGAGTAAGGTGAGGTTAAACATGGCTGAAAATACTCCCGCTAGCTGGCCCCACAGGATCTGAGTGCACAGCCGGGGACTCCATCCGGACCCGCTGTGATCCACTTGTTCAAGGGACTTCAGCTTAGCCTCCTTTGTCGGAGTCCATGCCGTTACTCAAACTAATTTAGTTTGGTTTGTTTGGTGATTTCAGAATTTCATTTTGAAATGCTGCAATAGATGAGTTTGTTGACTGTTAGAATTAGACAGATTTACTGGACTGTCTGTTGTGCCACCCTTTCAAGCAAATGCTTGTAGCACCATGGTGATAAAACACAAAGTTATAACTACCTTTCTGCTTGTACTAGTGCTGACTACAGTTTTACAGCCTCTTGAACTTGGAGAGAAGCTGGCTTGTTACGTTGTCAACATCCTTCTCCCTTGTGCCAGTCCTTGTTGTAAATGAAATTGAGCAGGCCAAAACCAAAAGTAGTTTGGGATTATAAGCAGACAAGGCAATGATTATTACAGACAGAACCTCCCTATTTATCATATACAATACAGGACACTGCATTTCTTTCTTTCCAGTGCAGGATGCCTGGACTATTTCCAAAGAGGCAACGGGTTTTAATGCTCCCCATTCCAGTGTCACACTGCTTTTAAACCCTTTGCTGTTTGACCAGCACCATTCTGTTAATAGGTCACACAGTTTCACAAAGATTGCAGATTTTGTTTTTTTTATTCATTCCCAGGATGTGACAGTAAGATTGTAAAATATAGGAACAGATTTATGTATTCAACCCATCAAATCTGTCCTACCATTCGATCGTAGCTGATATGTTTCTCAACTTCATTCTCCTATCGTCTCCCTGTTTGCCTTGAGTCCCTTACTAATCAAGAACAAATCTATCTCTGTCTTAAATACACTCAATGACTTGGCTTCCACAGCCTTCTGCAGTAATGAATTCCCCAGATTCATCGCCCTGTGTCTGAAGAAATTCCCTTTCATCTCAATTCTAAAGATTGTTCCCTTCACTCTAAGGCTGTGCCCTGGGGTTCTAGTCTCTTCTACTAATGGAAACATCTTCTCCTTGTCCATGCCAGCCAGGCATCTCAGTATTCTGTAGGTTTCAATGAGATCCCCCCCTCATTCTTCTACCCTCCATCGAGTATAGACTCAGATTCCTCAATTGCCCCTGATATGACAAGCCCTTCATTCCTGACGTCATTCTTGTAAAGCTCCTCTGGACCCTTTCCGAAAACAGTACATCCTTCCTTAGATATGGGGCCTGAAACTGCTGGACATCACTGGTTAGGCCAGCATTTATTTGCCATCCCTAATTGTCCAGAGGGCAGTTAAGAGTGAATCACATTGCCATCAGTCTGGAGTCACATGTAGGCTAGACCAGGCAAGGACAGCAGTTTCCTTCCCTAAAGGACATAGGTAAACCAGATGTTTTTTTTCTGACAATCAACAATGGTTTCGCGATCATCTTTAGATTCTTAATTCCAGATATTTATTGAATTCAAATTCCACCATCTGCCTTTGCGGATTCAAACCCCGGTCCCCAGAACATTACCTGGGTCTCTAGTTGAATAGTCCACCGATGATACTACTAGGCCATCACCTACCCTGCCATTAGTGCACAGAGCCTTGGCTCCATTTCTAGTCGGGCTTAAATATTAGAAACAGCTCAATAAACCAAAAATGCGGTAATTCAGACTACATATGGTTTAGATACATTTTACAAAATGCTAAACATTAAGATACCACAATTTTAAATTATGCTAGGGCTTATTGCAGGCAATTGAGAATTATATTTATAGATGTTATGGATGAAATTGCATGAATGAGGCAAGACCAAGGCGGATGTGGTTTGCATGCCAACGTTTCCTTCGGCAAAAGTCTTACAGGAACTGCAAACAGCCACTTTGATGTTCTGTAAAAGTTAATTGACACCCACAAAAAAAAGTTGTAAATAAACGTTGGAGACTTAATGCTGCCTTTATTGCTTATCTTTGTTCATTATTCATTGCTTGTAATCTGTGGCCATGTTCGAATCTGTAGCTGACAAGGGCTACAAACTACTGTTCATTCATCAAAAAAAACAGGGGCCAAACTTTTCTGTTGTGTGTAATGTCCCAATATCTCTGAAGTGACAATTTGCCACCTAGCCTTAGCAAAATGATACTCTGCTTTGCAAACTAATGATAATATGACTAGTCTTCAATGCCACTCCAACCATTTCAGAGTGCTTTTCATTGAAAGACAAGATTGTTTAATTTGATTTACCAGTTTTCTTTCAAAACTCTGCTTCACATGGTTAAGATTAGCTTCTTTAAATATCATCATCTATCTGGGTTTTAGTTAATGAGACATTTCTTTATAAAGGACATTTTATCAAGGTCTAATTGATTGATCCCTCCTATTTTAATCAATGCTGACAGGTCATACTGCAGGGAGAGAGTTCAGTCACTGGAGTGTCGCAATGATTAGGCTTCAGTTAAATTAGGATGGTTAATAAAGATTGGAATATGTGAGAAAGAGTGCTGTATTATGTGATACTGCAGGTTAGATTGTATAGGAGAGTTGTACAACACTGCACTCAGACTTGGGCTTTTATTTTTATAGCTGAATAAGTGGTAATATGGAAAACTGGAGTCTATGTATAAAGTTTAAATCCATGTTCCATTTAATTTGTATCAAATTGCTCATACAAAAAGATCATGATACTTCAATTTAGGATTGTTTAACACTAAAGCAACTAATAAAATGTCTTTTCCAAACCTCAAACTCAAAAAAGTTCATAATATCATTGTATGTAGACAGACTATACAGCTTAACGCCATCACGTGTAGTCTTCAAGGCTCTCATATTTTACATTGAATCTGAATGTCAAGCTGAAAACACAGAGAAGCTGATTTACACTTCAGAACAAAGCCACAGTTAGAGACGATAACCAGACAATGCAACGATTATTACCAACAGGGACTCCCTGCGCATCACGTTCAATACACAACTTTGCACTGTTTTTCTTTCAGAACAATACCTGGAACACTTACAGAGAGTCGACAACTTTCAATGCTACCCATTGCTATCCCACACTCCTTTGAACCCTTTTCTGCGTGACTAGGGTTCGGTGATGGCTCAGTATTTGCAAACTTGCGGACGACCAACAAATATAACATTTACAGACAATTGAAAATGCCCCATCTGTCAAATACCATTTCAAATTTCAGTTTTTAAGCGATTCTGTCAGATAATACTGAAGTTTAAGCTATGTAGGAGAGACTACTGTTATAATGTGTTAAAATTTTCAGTCTAGTTCACGTCTACTTACAGAGGACTCTTTAAACATGATTCCATTCTTTGGTTCAATTGAGTAACTGTAGCATTATTAGTTACAGTAGTTGGTTATGTTTCTGAACTAATAATGCAAATGCCTAGACTAATAAGAGATTATGGGCACAATCCCAATATGATGCTTTTCAAAATTGGTATTTCATTAAATATAATTTTGGAAATACAGAAATGTTGATACACATGAAATTTGTTCACTGTGGCTCTTAAAGCCAATCTGACTTATGTCATAGACATTTACTGCATGTTGAGTTGAGACTTCTGTCCTTAGTCCAGAGGATATCCCATCTCAAGAAATTTCAGTCAGTGTTCTAATTGACTAGAAGGTCTCAGCAGTGAAACTAGAAACAGTGGCTACTGCAAGGAATATACCTAGTCCCTGAGTCTAAATGTTAAGGGCCCCGGGACACTAGTAAATGGTTTAGGAGAGGGTACATGCCCAGTAGTTATGGTGGGGAGGTGGAAGTGGGAAGGATGACAAGCGAAGGGTGTACTTGGAAAGGATGGTGGTGTAGGGAGCTATCTTTGGATGATCTGCAGCCCTGTTCATCCTTTTCTGCTCAAAGCTTGAGCGGGCCAGCCTGCTGAGTGTTCCCTCATTGTCAGTCTGCACTCACCAGCATTAAGATTGCAGCTAGTGACCCTTAATTAGCCATTTAAGGACTAGGCGGGAGTGGGTTGGTCATCCTAGATCTTGCCCATCCTCTGTAAAAGCTGAGAGAGGTAGGAGGCAGGCAGATAGGCAAAGGGACGGCAGCCTGGTGAATCCCACGGGACTTTGCAACAGGTGCTGATAAAATTCTGCCCATTTATATTTACAATCAATAATCAGCCTAGTAAATTATGTATTTGCATCATTCTGCCACAAAAACTGCAGATTACAGTCGTTCAAAGAGGAGAGTTATCACCACGATCCAGGGTGAACTGTAACCAATGATAAATATCAGCCTTGCCGGTAGCAGTGAAGCCCAATTCCTCATAATCTCTTAACTTGAATGCAATAAATATATTAAAATAGGTAAGAGAGAAACAGTTAATGTTTTGAGTCTAGGAGGATTTTTCTTCTGAAGAATTCTGAATTGGACTTGAAACGTTAAGTCTGTTTCTCTTTCCATAGACGCCAGACCTGCTGAGTTTCTCCAGTATTCTTCAGATTTCCAGCACTTGCAATATTTTGCTTTTAATTAAAGTAGTTTCCTGACATGCATCAGCACGAGTGTTTTAAAGAGTTGGGGAAAATACACTGAGAATGCCTACTATTGTTTCATTATAGGTTTTAACTGATGTTTTTCTACTTTATTCCTACACAGTGTGTTATATGGAAATAAAATCACAGAGCTCCCTAAAGGCCTTTTTGAGGGACTCTTCTCTCTGCAGTTACTGTAAGTATGTTTAATAATTTGCTGTGAAACAGTTTGGGGAAAGAAAATGTGCAACGTTTGGTGATTGTTCTTCAGTTCTTGAAAACTGCTAGTGGGCTCAATTTTAACTTCCTTGCCTGGGAGAAACTAAGGCAAGGGGTCAGATAAAATGGACAATGGACAGGGAACATATGTGCTATTTTCACAATTCCGTTTTTTACTGCGATTTTAAATGAAGCCAGTGGGGTCTTCTTTTGTGTAGAGATTGGGTTCCATTGGTTGTCTGTCTAAGGCCTGAACGGGCTATTATTTATGTCTTCTCTATTAGACATAGACATCAGCGACATCAGCCAACTAACCCAGCAAAGAAATGTTTCTTTACTTTTTAGTTTCACATGTCCAAAGAAAAGTAGGAACACTGTAGGAGCACTCACAAAGAAATCTTATAGTTTTAGTGTCCTGATATTTCTCCCAGCTCCCCTGACTGTGATCTCCTGTCCAATGACCTTAATTTGTGTTGTTGCCCATACCCTGTGTCCCTTGTGATGACTCCCTGCTGCCCAAATGCTTGCTGACAGATGGGTCCTTTTTAATGGGAAGGTGGCAGGCAGCATTATATTGAGGCTGGGCTCTTTGCAAAATAGTTCATAGAACCTTCCAACTGTCAGTCTCAGAAGGCCACAGATTTCCATTCGTACATTCCCAACTGGGAATAATTTCCTTTTTTAGGAATTCAATGGATATATCACCACTGTACACATGAATTTGTGTGAATTGTTTCCAAGGTACGGGTTTGTTGGATGAAGTTAAAGAATTATTCAGGCACCCACAGCAGCCATCACTGACCCTATCCAAGGAAGTGTTAGAAGCCTCGGATCTAGAAAGGAGAGGAGAAAGGTCCTTCCCCCGGAGAATGCAAGAGGAAGTCAGCTCAACATGCAGAGGAGAACCTCACTGTTTGGTGTTGTAATCTTCCACCTCACATGCATCTTCCTCTCTCATCTCTTGCTCCTTCTTAATCGGCTGTTCCTTTCCAGATACTTTCTGGAGGAGCATGTTATTGAAGAGTTCAGCAGACCAAAACAGTGACTGAGATCCTAATAGGATGGTGTTGCAGAGCACCCCCTGACCTGTTCAGGCATCAGAGCCAGTGCATTCTGAATCTCCCATTAACTGTGAATCTAATACCTTGCCCAGTCTTGGTAGAGAGCGTCTGTCCCCTGGATAAATGCACGGATATGCATCTGTCTGTGCAATGCCACAAAGCTCTGCCCTGACAAGGGCACAGATGGCTATGACCGTCTGCTTAGAAAATCACGTTCTCCTTTGCCAATGGTTTTGAGTTATTGGCAGATCTCTTCACCCCTGTCTGTACATCTTATTCACAGGGTACGTCCTCCTTGTTCCTTGTGCTCCAGATCCCCGTTGTCTGGCTTCCTGATGCCCTAATGCTATCTCTATCAAGGCTGCTGTTTCTCATCTCCAGTCACCTCAATTTTTGAGGATGTAGCACCCATTCTTAACTACCTGGAGTTCAGGTTGTTGGCTTGCTCGCTGAGCTGGCTGGTTATCGTACAGGCGTTTCATCACCATGCTAGGTAACATCATCAGTACGGCCTCCGATGAAGCGATGTTGTTCTACTCTGCTTGGTGTTTATATGATCTGGCCTGTTAAGTTGGGTTGTGTCATTTCTAGTTCTGTTCTGCATGGGTTTGTATATGGGGTCTAATTCCACATGTTTGTTAATTGCATTTTGGGTTGAAATCCAGGCCTGTAGGAATTCCCGTGCATGTCTGTGGTTGGCTTGAGCTAGGATAGTCACATTGTCCCAGTTGAATTGATGGCCTTCATTGTCCGAGTGCACTGAGATGAGGGAAAGTTCATTGTGTTGTTTTGCTGCTAGCTGGTGTTTGTGTGTCCTGATGGCTAGTTTCCTTCCAATCTGGCCGATGGTTTGTTGCAGTCATTGCAAGGTATTTTGTAAACTACATTGGTTCTGCATGTCATGGGTATGGTGTCTTTGGTCCTTGTGAGTGTTTGTCATAGTGTAGCTGTGGGTTTGTGTGTTACCATGATTCCTAGTAGATGCAGGAGTCTTGTTGTCAGTTCTGATATGTTCTTCAGATAGGGTAGTGTGACCAGTGTATTGGAGCGTATTTGTGTCCTCCTGGCATTGTCTATTTAGTAGGCACCTGGAGATGAAGTTGTTGGGATATCCGTTGTTAGCAAAGACCTTGGACAGGTGCTCTTCCTCCTTTCTGCGTAGTTCTGGCATGTTGCAGTGAGTTGTGGCCCTTTTGAATAGCGTCCTAACACAGCTTTGTTTGTGGACATTTGGGCGAAAGCTGTGAAAATTGAAGATTTGGTTAGTGTGTGTTGACTTCCTACAAACTGTGGTTTGGAACTCCCTGTTGGTCAGTAATTCTACCCTGACATCAAGAAACGGAAGTTAATTGTGGTCTTCCTCTTCTTTCGTACCTGGAGCTCAGATGGTATCCAAATAAGTGTGCCCACTGCTCTGATGCCCACATGATGCCAGGAGGGCGGTCACTTCTTGAATTGGCAAAGTTCTTAATTCTGACGTGTCCCCCAATCTGTGATGGCTGCTACAATCATAAATCTAAAGGGGTCAGCCTTTCCATCAATGATAGGTCGTTACACTTGTCTTCAGAAACAGCTCTGGCCTCCTTGACTGGCTGTCAATTTGTCCATGACTGCCTTCAGCTGGTCAAAAGTAAGCAGTACCGAAACACCACCTGGTAAATGCAAAACATTCACAGAGATAACAAGGTGTAGAGCTGGATGAACACAGCAGGCCAAGCAAAATCAGAGGAGCAGGAAAGCTGACGTTTCAGGCCAAGTCCTCTGATACCGCTTGGCCTGCTGTGTTCATCCAGCTCTACACCTTGTTATCTCAGATTCTCCAACATCTGCAGTTCCTACTGTCTCTCAACATTCACAGAGATAGTTTTTTTTTCACAATCTCTGAACAAGTTTTTTGGAAGCACAGGTGAGTTCAAAGACCCATGTTCCCTTGAGGAAAGTATATGACACTGACAACTAAGGTGGGAAATCTAGATGTACAATATCCCCACCATTTCTTTCTAGTTGCCTGCCTCCATTCTGGCCCACATGGGATCCAGAAAGGCCTCACCTGTGAGTGTATAAGTGGTGCTGAGAGAGGGTGAGGGACAGTGAAACTCTGCTTTATTATGTGATGATGGTTCTTTCAGTGTAGGATGTAAATTTGTTTAATCTACAGCTTTTCTGTCAAAAATGTTAGGTTAGGATTTTGTAGAAGCTAACGCATGTTTTCTTAACTATTTGATACATGTTATTCAAGGCCTGCAATGGAAGGCTTATTTGAAGTTCAAATGACCCACATTGTGACCTGAGCAAGAGAGATGCACAAGACTTAACCAAAAGCCCCAATTTTTACCCCTCTTGCTTGACATGAATTGAGTCGGGGTGGGAAACAGTGTTGGTTGGAATTAAAATCAGAACTCTGCACTCAACCCACACTCTCTCCCGTTGGCATTTTAATTCCTGGCTTTTGAGAAGTGTCAGAGCTCTCCCATAGGTAAACAATGGCCTTACTCCGCTGGAAGGCTATGAAGTTATTAGGATCACACATCATTCTGTTGTATGGATTGTACTGAGCTGCAGAGCTTCCAGTGGAAGCTGGCAGCAAGCAGCCTCAACATGGACTCAGAAGAGGCCCAGAAATGTTAGGAAAAAATATGTATTTTTTCAGGTTTCATTATGGAATGAGTTGAGCAGTATTTCTCCTCCAGATCCACCAAAGGGAAGCATTGGCCTCCAGTGTCCTGGCCTACTGTTGCCCTCTAACATTGGTGATTGCCTGCAGATCCACTCACCACAAATGCCAGGCAGGATTTCATCCTGTTGAACTAAATCATGCTCCCACACAGCGATAAGGGCCAATCCCTCTGAGCTTGGATCAGAGCCTAACTTGAAAAATCGTAATGACACTTAAAAGTTAAAATGGACATTTCTTAACCACCAAAGATCCCATACACTACATTTCCAGAGTTTATTTAGGGCCCTTTTGTTTGTCCCTTCAAGATCTCCACTGAAGTTTTCACCCTCCTTACTGTTTCTTTTTAAACTAAAGTGAAATTGAAGTGCATAAAGCTGTTTAATTGTAGGTGTAGGGCTGGATGAACACAGCAGGCCAAGCAGCATCATAGGAGCAGAGAGGCTGACGTTTCGGGCCTAGACCCTTCATCAGAAAAGGGGGAGGGGAAGGGGGTTCTGAAATAAATAGGGAGAGAGTGGGAGGCGGATAGAAGAGGGATAGAGGAGAGGATAGGTGGAGAGGAAACAAACAGGTCAAAGAGGCGGGGATGGAGCCAGTAAAGGTGAGTGTAGGTAGGGAGTTAGGAAGGGGATAGGTCAGTCCAGGGAGGACGGACAGGAAGTGGCCCTAGAAATAGTCGATACATTGATGGTCATATGGATT
>NC_063332.1:97010176-97025468 GCF_021869965.1 Rhincodon typus | reverse complement strand
GGCAAATTATTATCTGAATCGCAATAGATTGGGGAAGGGGGAGGTGCAATGAGACCTGGGTGAGCTTGCACCACAGTTACTGAAAGTAAGCATGCAGATGCAGCAGAGGATGGAGAAGGCAAAATGGTATTTTGGGCTTCATAGTGAGAGGATTTGAGTACAGGAGCAGTCTTGCTGCAATTGTAGAGGGTTTTGGTGAGACCACACCTGGAATATTGTGTGCAGTTTTGGTCTCTTTATCTGAGGAAGGATGTTCTGGCAATGAAGGGAGTAAATGGTTGATCAGACTGATTCCTCAGATGGTAGGACTGATGTGTGAAGAGAGACTGGATCGGCTAGGACCGTATTCACTGGAGTTTTGAAGAACAAGGGGAGATCTCATAGAGACGTATAAAAGTAGAGCCCTCTTGTGGCGGAAAGACCTGGGTTCAAATCCTGCCTGCTCCTGAAGTGTGTCATAACATCTCTGAACAGGTTGTTAAAATTATAGGTTAGATTAAGAAAAAAATATAAACTGATTAAATTCTTAACAAGACTAGACAGGTAAATGCAGAAAGGATGTTCCCAGTTACCAGGAGGTCCAAAACAAGGGGCATTCTCGAAGGATACAGGGTTGCCCATTTAGGACTGAGATGGGGAGGAATTTATTCACCCAGATAGCAGTGAACCTGTAAATTCTCTGCCACTGAAAGCAGTCGAAGCCAAAATATTGATACTTTCAATAAGGAGTTAGACATAGTTCTTTGAGCTGAAGGGATCAAAGGGTATGGAGAGAAAGCAGGAACAGGTATGGAGTTGGATGATCGTATTTAATGATGGAGAAGGCTCATAGGGCTGAATGGCCTACTTCTATTTTCTACAATTAAATGAATCTGTTTTCCATCTTGTCTTTTGCTGCTCATCAATATCACAACAATTCCCTGATGTGATCAGCTGGCATGTCAAATAGAAAAGAATTAAGGTTCAACAAAGTCACAATTTAACCATTCAAATGTCAAGACATTGACGTAACAGGAAATAGGTGTTAAGATCTGCCATAAAACAATAAAGATGTGAAAGAATGACCTTGTCTTCCAGCTGTTTGAATTCAGTCAGGTCCAGGTGTTGTGAATTTTGTTCTGATTAGAACTGTTGATGCTTTGCATGGAAGGTGTTTATATATTTTGAGTACTGTTCCTTTTTGTTTTGTTTGACAGGTTGCTGAATGCCAACAAGATTAACTGTCTGCGAGTAGATGCTTTTCAGGATCTCCATAATTTAAACCTCCTCTCTCTATATGACAACAAGTTACAGACCATTGCCAAAGGCACTTTTGCACCTCTGCGTGCTATCCAGACTCTGTATGTATTCCTTCATAATGTCAGCTACATGGGAAAGTTGGATTTTGTTGAGATGTGAAAATAGTGTATGAAATAATTCATGATATTTATACATTTTTAAAATGCAAAAGAGAAGAGAAAGTCCTATCTCTTGGTCTCCTCTGAGATATGCACTGAACTAAGACTAGGCTTATATAACCTCAACTTCTGGCAATGTTTCAGGTTACCTTGTTACCTTTTGAGAAGTAATCGTCCCCTAATTATAGGATAGGTAATAGGTAAATTCTGCCCCTCCATGGTATGGTCCATGTAGCACAAAGGAACTGTGCAATCTATTAAAGCATGGGTATGTTCCTCAACAGGTTTCTGGTTTTCCAGGAAGTTGAAAATTAGACACAAGTGCAAGTCACAAATTCTAGTTTAACTAATTAATTGCAATGAGTAGAGAGAGGTAATATCATTTCATGTTCTGTCGGCAGTTTTTTTTGGAATCATAAATTAGTGCAACACACAATAAAGCCTTTGGTGAATTGAGTCTGCAATGACTGCTTCGGAGAACAAACCAGTCAGCTTGATTGCCCAATTCTTACCTCATGACCATGCAATTATTTCTGCTTCAAATGTTACCAGTTTCCATTTGAAGAAAACAATTGAATATCCATCTGCCCTGAAGGAAAGAAAGATGAGGATATGAACCCAATCTAGCAAAAAACATTATAATGATCTGTGAAATCTTCAATAGATATGGAAAAAGGAAATGTTTAGATAAGATGCAAGTGGGTCTATTACAGGCAGAGTCAGTAGAATTTATAATGGGAAGTAAAGAAATGGAAGAGAAACTGAATGATTACTTTGGGCAGAATCTTACAGGGCTGTGGTGAGAGTGTGGTAGAATCAGATGGGAAATCCGGCAAGGACTATCTCAATGTCAGGAGCATCTTATTGCATTGTTTATGCTTTTGTTAAGCAGCAAAGTGAGTTTCTCAAGGCAGTATTAGGTTAACACTTCAGGGGGATTATTGCTTGTTAAACACCTCATTGACAGACCAACTTGCCCCTTCAATATAAGGCTTTCATTCTTACTAAACACGTCCAACATCTTGACATTAACATGGAAATCGGAGCAAGTGCCTAGAAAATTGAACTTGCACTTACTCCAAAAGACTTCCCTGTTTTGGACCATACAGCATCTCAGGGCACATCAGTGTGCTGCGTCAATCTCACACCTACACCATATGCCAGTAGATAATACAGCAAGCACACTGCACGTGCAGAAAGCAGGCAGCATGCGTCCGAATCTTGGCAGAGTGGCACTCACCGAAGTTCATGAAAGTATTGGTCAGTCAGAGAGTCTGGGCATAGGAAGTCAAGGGCATCTTCTGATACTAGTCCAGAAGATGTACCACGGTCAGGTGTCCAGTTTGGGTGTGCTCACTCAGGGGGTACACGCTTCTTTGGACCGGGGAGTAGGTCACAATCAATCCGCTTGAGAGCTATGAGGTCAGGGACACATCAAGTCTTTAGTCAGGGGTCTGGGCACTTCTCATCTGGGGCTGTCTAGTTTGGTTGCCCAAATGTGGACAACAGTATCTGCAAGGAAGCATGGAGTTATAAACCTTAGATGGGAAGGGGCTCATACAGGAGGACGTCCATCCTGGCTTCAAAGTGCACAGTCTATAACCACACCTAATAAAGCTACCTCATGTGCCAGGGACTGGGCAGGTGCAGCTCAAACAAATGGGTTTTCTAAGTACCTGGGGAGTTGTGAAGACTATGGGATTTACAGGCAGGGCTATCCAGGAAGGTATTTAAATGTTTGGGTCTTTACCAACAGATAGTTACAAGTGTTGGTATCCACTGGCTGAAGAGTGCGCAATGTCACCCTCCATCATGCTGGAATTCAAAAATATACGATGGGGAAGAAAATGACTGTGACCACTGTCAGATTGGGCAGGATATGTGATTTGACCTAAATGGGAGGGGGCTGTAAGTTCTACTGATGTGATGACTTTTAGTGGGAAACAATATTACACACAGACCCATGCAGTGAACAGACACAAATGTACAGAGCCCTAAATCCTGACCATCCTAATGTATTGGCTCCCAGGTGCAGCAAGTTATAAAGAACGTGAATGGAATGTTAACCATTATTGCAAAAGGATTTAAGTACAGGAGAAGTGAAATCTTGCTATGATTGTATAAGAAGTTTGTTTAGACAGTACCTGGAGTACTGTGTGCAGTTTTGGTCTCCTTATCCCAGGAAAGATATTATTGGCACAGAGGGAATATGGTGAAGACACCCCAGAATTTTTCCTGCAATGGCAGGACTGTATTATAAAGAGAGATTTATCAAGCCAGGCCTGTATTCTCTGGAGTTTCAAAAAACAAGCAGTGATCTCATTGAAAATGATGAAATACTGAAAGGAATAGATGGGATAGGTGCAGGTAAGATGTTTCCCCTGGTTTGGAGTCTAGAACTAACGAGTACAATTTAAAAAGAAGGGAATGATATCTGTTCCTATGATGCTGCTTGGCCTGCTGTGTTCTTCCAGCCCTGCACCTTGTTATCTCGAATGATATTTAAGATTGGGATGAGGAGTTTTTTCTTAACTCAGAGAATTGAAATCTTCGTAATTCTGTCCCACAGAGGGCTATGAAAGTTCAGTCTTTGAGTATATTTAATTTAGATATTTTTTGATCTTATGGGTGGAAATTTCAAATTACCCAGTTTAAACCCTCTGAGCTCTTTATTTGACCTCTCTGCGAACCATTTGTACAACTCCCTCCTGCCTGAGATGTCACCTGACATTCCAAAAATGTTAAACCCTCCTTTTTACCCTGTCTGTTATGCCTTCACATTATTAAACTAACCTGGTACAAGCTTTAATCCTTACATTACTCAACTTAACATACTGCACTTTTAAAGCAACTCCTCAGTCCTCAACACAGTTTGGAGCTGGAGGAACACATCAGGCCAGGTAGCATCAGAGGAGCAGGAAAGCTGACGTTTCGGGTCGGGACCCTTCTTCAGAAATAAGGGTCCCGACCCGAAATGTCAGCTTCCCTGCTCCTCTGATGCTGCCTGGCCTGCTGTGTTCCTCCAGCTCCAAACTGTGTAATCTCTGACTCCAGCATCGGCAGTTCTTACTGTCTCCTCAGCACTCAAGATGCTTTTACAGATCTCCATCGTGTTTCCCAACACCATTGGTTCTTACATGAACAGTAACTTTTGGCCAATCAACCTCTCTTTCCAGTACCTTTTCTATCCTAATTGTTATGTCGCTTGCCCTAACACAAATAAGGCAATGTATCATTCAGAACTCTCAGAAACAGCTACAGAAAAGTATTTCTATTTCTAGTCAGAGAAACCCCAAAAATGACCGTAAATGTTTTCTTCTCTTTATAATCATACTTACCCCTTCCTTAGGAAACCACTTGTTTCATGGTATCGCTCATCATTTCAATTTTCAAGAATTATTTCCTTAGTTAATAATAGTGGGTGTACATGAATAATGCAGTTCTTACATCTCAGATAATGAAAGCAGTGTACGCCCTCAGAGCTTCAGTCTGTCTTAAATAATTCAGTAGGAAGCATTGCAGTTCTGCCATTTCTCATCTACCCAGGTAATAAGTGGTTTTGAATGTGATACAGGACCGACAGTCACTGTAGCAAATACTAAGTTGTACACTGTAAATTCTTAATGTATCGGGGCCCCAGTAAATGCATTACAGCTGCAAAGAACAATTGGAATATTAGCTGCTTTACCTCTCCCTTTGAAGAGCTCTTTGCACCGCTGTTTTACATTCTTTTGACAGAGTCAATACATTGTTTTGACTTCTCTATTTTTGTTGTTGTTGTTTGTCTTCATAAAAGGCATCTGGCTCAGAACCCATTTATTTGTGATTGTCATCTGAAATGGCTTGCGGACTATCTGCACGCAAACCCCATTGAAACAAGTGGTGCCCGCTGTAGCAGTCCTCGCCGTCTGGCAAACAAGAGGATCGGACAGATCAAGAGCAAGAAGTTCCGCTGCTCAGGTAATTGGATTGTTTGAACTTTATTATTTGTTTATCTAGTAAAATTTATTGCACTGTCTTGACTTGGAGCACCTCTCATATGGATTCTGATAATTCATCTGTTTTACTGTGAATTGTTAAAGCTGTCAGAAGCTTTTTGGCCCTTTTGTTTCCGACTCAATGCTAACTGCAGTGTTTCAGTCTCGTGCTGTTTGCTTTGCTTTTTTTTAGTGTTGACGAGTTGCAACCTGTGGATTTAGTATAAAATAAACTGTTTCCTTTTCCTTCGGCTGCTAACATTCAGGTGCATCTCTTCTGTCTTTTCTCTCTCTCTCTCTTTTTTATGTTTATAGCAAAAGAACAATATTTCATTCCAGGTAGGTTTACTTTGCAGCAGAACTGACCAGCTCTGGATTTCTCTTAGGATTTGGTGGAGTGTTGCATGCTGTAGCAATTGGGTGAAACTCCCCAATAGACAGTGATGTAGTTTCTTCCTCATCCTTCAGTAGTTGAATCTGCTCCTGAAAGGAGATTTGCATGAAACCTTTTAATCCGAGTAGCTAAATCCTTAAGTCCATGTTTCTGTGTGTCAGCTATGCAGTCGCCATGCGTCATTGTTGTTTTATTGTTCTCTGATTCTATTCCCACTTCTAGTCTTAGGTCGTTATTTATTGGAGATAGTAGCACATTATTCTTTCCTGTCTTGATGGCATTAAACATTTGTTGTTGCATTTTGTACATTAAAGCTTCAACAAGTTTTTGTTCATATTGCTTGGAAAAGGGTTGGGGTAATCGCCAGTGGCTGGAGGAGAAAAACTGATTACAACATTATCTAATCCCCCTGTTGCAATTCCATTGGTAGACAAAGTTCAATTTACTTTATATGGTATTTTGGAAACCACAACCATCACATAAACCAGAACGAATCATCGTGTATGCTCCAACCTTAAACTAAAGCACTTATTGCTGTGATAAATAAAATTAAGGCCCTGTTCAGAAAGCAGAACATTTCTTTGGAAATCCGGAAAACCACGCATCATTCCTTGTTCGTGAAGCTGTTTGAGTTATCTGCTCTCGGGCTGCTGTTATGCTGTCAGAATCTTGGAGCTGCTTTGAAGGAGGAATGGTTTACAAGAACAATAATAATTTGCATTGATATGGTGCTCAAAGTGAAGATACATGACTGAAAGTATTTCACAGAGTTGTTGTCAGAGAGAAAATGGAGACAGAGAGAAAGGAAATTTCAAGAGAGGTTGTCAAAAGTTTTTGTCCGCAGAGGTAGATTTTAAGTAGGGTCTTAAAGGACAAGAGGGATGTCAGGAAACAGTAAGGCTTGGAGCAAATTCCCAAATTTCCATCTGTCACACGATGGTTGAGGACACAATTACCAATGGAGTGTTGAAAGATGGGTTATGGTGTAAGGTGGTGGCTGAAGGCTTTAGTTCCTAATATTTAACTGAAGAAAACTGGCTTATCCAACACTCGACTTTGGACCCTGATCTGAGCTTCAGTCCAGTCTCCTTACTTTAACAATCTATCTATTTCCAGCTCAGTAACATCCCCGACTTCATTCTCTGTCTCAGTCCAACAGCTGGTGAAATCTCCATCCTTGTCTTTGACATCACTGGATTCAACAATTCTCTTGCTCTCCTGGTTGACCAGCTAGTGATATAATTGAATAGGCCATAGGCTATTACAACTCTATAACTAATAATGTATTTCTATATCCTAGATTGAAAGAAAACATCAGACAGAAAAAGTGTTTGGAGAGAGAGAAAAAGAGAGAGAGCATCCTTCATGACGATAGAAAGCTATATTTAGTGAATTTAAATGAAGTAATGTTACTACAGGAGTGGAAGAGCATTACTTAATAATAAAGTGTTAACAGCCTCTAACAGCATCATTATAGACACTCACAATCCAAAGATTCTAAGGAAAAATATCTAACTATGTTAATAGCAGTATTAGTCACAAAAAACAAAGTTGCTAGAGAAATGGCTGCATCCAGGATCTGAAGTTAGATCACAGTCCCTGGGACACAGCTGAAAATCAGAAGGACTCCAATAGCAGGATACAGTCTCAGAAGACTTCAATGCGTAGCTAACAAGCAGGAAGACTCAAAGGCAGGACAGAATCTTGAAAGACATTAAACACAAAGAATCAAAACAGGATGTCTCCAAGAAGTGAGAAAGAATGTCCGAAGACATCAAAGCCACGTCACACATCATGATACTCTAGAGAATGAAAACACAGAAATGGAGCACGTAGACAGAAAGAAGGGAAACCTCAGGTCCTTTTCCACATTAATGTGGTGCTATAGCTGATCAGAATAGTGGCACCAATAAAGACTGCCATTACCACAACATTGGAAAATATGGAGCACCTCTAACAAGGCTACGAGGGAGATCTCTGAGAGCACCACTTTCACCAATATAGAACTACATCAGGCTTTCATGTGAAGGAGCAGCGATACTGAGTCAGGATCATTCTATTAGCTGTCGGTCAGATAGCTGATGATGCTTTGGGTAAGGCAGAGTGTGGAAGAAACTACAATGAGGCAAAAACCATCTGACTGAAGAGAGTTATGGTGAGATTTATGGCAAAATCGGACAAGAGTTCAGCGAGCCTGATCGGAGCCTGTGTGCGTACTCACAGCATCCCTGCCTTGCCTTGAATGTTTGCACTTTGCCCTCAGCCAGAGATACCAGGTTCATATTACTTCAGTTTTGTTTTGCTGTTTAATGCAGACACAAAGCCAGGAAGCATGTCATGGATGTGAGCAGGCCTCAGTCAAGTCAAAAGGGATAGCTTTCGCTCAGGGAGTCATAGAGTGATACAACATGGAAACAGACCCTTCAGTCCAACCAGTCCACGCTGAACATAACCTCAAACTAAACTAGTCCCACCTGCTTGCTCCTGGCTCATATCCCTCCAAACCTTTCTTATTCATGTACTCCCAGCACTGTAAGTCAAGGGCAGCCTCTGATACCAGTCCTTGGGCTTGGACACAGACAGGGGGCTGCTTGGGGCAGCCAGAGTCAGGATGCCCTCTATATAAGGGATGAGGAAGTGAATGCTGGGAGCCAGTCACCCATCTTGACTCCTTCTGCACTATGGTGGGTCATTTACCAAAGGGAGGTGAAAACGAGTGGAAAGCTGTTACTTTTGATGCAAGTGGGGATGGTTCCCAAGAGAATGAGCAGGCAGCACAGAGGGCAGGCAGGGTTAGTGGTGTTGAGGGTTAGAGTAGGTGACAGTGAGCAAGAGAAGATGTTGCAAGCAAGAGTGAGAGTGGAAGAACATGGAAACAAAATTGTGTCTCACAAACTTGATTGAGTTTTTTGAATAAGTTACCAAAAAGGTTGATGAGGGCACAGCATTAGACATTGTTTATACGGATATTAGTAAAGCCTTTGATAAAGTTCCACATGATAGACTAATTAGAAATGTTTAATCTCGAGGGATTCCGGGTGAGCTTGCCATTTGGATACAAAATTGGCTTGATGGTAGGAGACAGTTGTGGAATTTGTTTTTTCAGACTGGAGGCCTATGACCAGCAGTGTTCCACAGGGATCAGTACTGGATCCACTTTTGTTCCTCATTTATATAAACAATTTGGATGAGAATATAGTAGGGGTGATTAGTAAGTTTGCAGATCATACCAAAATTGGTGGTACAGTGGCCAGTGAAGAAGATTATCTAAAATTACAAAAAGATCTTGATCAGTTGGGTCAATGGCTGAGGAGTGGCAGATGGAGTTAATTTGGATAAAGGCGAGGATTTTTTTTGGTAAAACAAACAAGGGCAGGACTTGTACAATTAATGGTACGGTCCTGGCTAGTGTTGTAGAACAGAGATACCCAGGGGTTCAGGTACGTAGTTCTTTGAAATTTGCATCACAGGTAGACAGGGTGGTTAAGAAGGTGTTTAGCATGGTTGCCTTCATTGCTCAGATCTTTGTGTATAAGAGTTGGGACACCATGTAGAGGTTGTACATGATGTTGGTGAGGCCTCTTCTGGAGTACTGTGTGGCAGTTCTGGTCACCCTGCTATAGGAAGGCTATTATTACATTGGAGAGGGTTCAGAAAAGATTTACCAGGATGTTGCTGGGAATAGAGGGTTTGGGTTATAAAAATAGGCTGGATAGCCTGGGACTTTCTTCATTGGAGCACAGGAGGTTGAGGGGCGACCTTATAGAGATTTATAAAATCATAAGGGACATAGATAATATGAATAGCAATATCTTTTCTCTAGGGTGGGTGAGTTCAAAGCTAGGGGGCATATTTTTAAGGTGAGAGGGGAAGTTTTAAAAAGGACATGAGGGGCAACTTTTTTACACAGAGAATGGTTTGTGTGTGGAATGAACTGCCAGAGGAAGTGGTGGATGCAGGTACAGTTATAGCATTTAAATATATTTGGATAATATATGAATAGGAAAGATTTGGATGGATATAGGCCAAGCACAGGCAAATGGGACTAGTTTAGTTTGGAAACATGGTTGGCATGGACTAGTTGGACGAAAGTGTCTGTTTCCATGCTGTGTAACTCTATGACTCTATGAAACTTGCTGGGAGATTGGCATAATAGCAGAGATAGAGTAAGTGTAAAATATTGAAGAGCAGATGGTGTCATGCTGGCACAGTGGAGTAGAACATTGACCTTCTTCCTATATTGTTGGACATTCCTCCAGCTAGCCAAGACGGCAATGATCCAGATGGCAATCTTGGATCAGGCTGGCATGGTGTTGTGTTGTAGCTTTCTCTGCTGGGCCTGGGGGAGAGGATGTCCCACATCTGCCAGAGGGTGTGAGGTAGGTGGGTAATGAGATGCCTTTGGTAAAATATGGCAAGAAATATCACTGGACCTCGCAGTGAGAATCCCTCCAAAAATCACAACACAATTCGCACTTAGCAAAAAAAAATTAAGAATCAGCTTTACAGAATAGGAGGCCTTTATTAAACCATTTGGCTTGTGCTTTTAAACCAAAAAAGAAATTTAGTCATTGGACAAAATTCAATCAATGATCTCAGTGACTGAGAGAATCACTTGAGGCCTTTTAAATGGATTTGTAACTATCTCGCAAGATGTGTGGTTACAGAGATTTAAAGGATTAATTAATTAGTGACTGTAACTGTAGTCACTGTGAGGGATGACAAGTTATCAGATTTATTTTCAGTCTAAGAGGACCAAAAATTGGAATAAACAACCCAACACACTGTGCAGAGCCCAAAATTCGGTCAGTTCATTGAGGAAACATCAAAGATTGTTGTGACTTGGTTGAAGCGCAGAGAAAGCCTGCCCAAATGCCAAAAAAGCAGGATTCAACATTGCCTACTGTAAAAAAGATTGTTCAAAGTATGGGTAAAAGCAGCATCACACATACAGCAATTGCCCAGCAGGATGAGCTGAGTGGTATGGATCTGGTTAATATGGGAAACTTGAAGTAGGTCTGCAAGAAGCAGCAGCCTCATCACCATCAAACAGTGAAGGAGTCCTGCAAAAGGAAAATGTTGAGGGAAAAAAAAATATATAGATCAAACAGTCAAGAAAAAGTTGAAGATATTAAATGTACAGAACAAAAGATGAAGATCGCATTTCTATTTGAGGTTAACAAGAACCAACACAAATTCTGGATGATCGACTTGAAGATACAAGGGTTTGAAAGAAAATTTAAATTCAACACGGGAACTTGTTTCAGTACTGGCTGACAGCTTCCCGTGGATGATGCCTGTGAAAGTTCAACCTGCAAACTTAAAACATCAAGGTCTGGGGCACGGTATGTTGCTAAATTACTCCACAAGTCAGTCACAAAGGAGGAGATGTCAGTGAGACACTCTACATGCTGAAGAATCAGAATACTTCATAATGAAGCACAAAAACATGCATTCAGTGCATCCTCTTGGAGAGAGGATACTCTGGAACAAAAGCTGGAGAGAATTTCAATAAAAATCTCAAGACCTATTCAGAGGTTGAGAAAAATTAAAGCTGGAATATTACATAACTCTGCAAGAAGATGTTATGCCTATCTGCTTGTTCAGGGAAAGTTCTTCATTCTCTAATGGAAAAAAATGACATCTCAGTCAGCCAACCTGATAGAAAGTGGGATATCAGTGACAGAACTGACGCAGTCATGCTCAGGGCTAGTAATTGTTTCTAAAACAAATGAAGACTTGTGTGACTCTTACTCAGTTAAACAGAGAATTAGGAAGATAAATCCATCCTATTTGGTCAGTTGACAGTTTGGCCAAATTGGTAAGAACTGGTTCTTTATTAAATTAGACTCAAACAGTGAATTCTGGCAGATACCCCTAATCCACGAGTCAGGATTGTTGACTGCATTCATTACTTATAATAGTCTTCCTTCACCAGTCATTCTGCACCAGACTATCTTCAACGTGGTATATCATGAATTCTGGGAGGAAATAGGGGACCATTTACCACATGGAACTATTTTGGTGTATGTCAGAAGATAAAAGAACATGGCCAGAGGATTAGGGAAGAGTTAGGGGGCACTACAGAATTCCAGCCTTACACTAAGCAAGAAATGCTATATTACAAGAATGACAATCACATTTTGGGACACATACTTTAATCCAAGAACAATGCATTATTGTGGATCCAAGGAAGCTGAGGACCATAAGTGAATTTCCAGCACTGAAGCGTGCAAATGATTTACAGCACTTCTTAGACTTTGTGAATCAAGAGGGAATGTTTATCCCTAACTTAGCCAGTCTCTATCAACACATAAGAGAACTTTTGAAAAAAAAGCCAACAGTGTATTAGAGTTAGGAAAAGACTGCATGTTTTAAAAGGATTAATGAGAAACTATCTTCGCACTGATGTTTTAGTTTATTATAATCTAGACCTATTAACTGTAACAGCCAATGGGTGAATTATTCATAAGACTAAGAGCAGATCTTATCCAGGTACAAACTGATGGAGCAAGGAAACCAGTATGTTTCAGGTTGAGATAGAAACTGAAGTTCACAACTATTGAAAAAGAAGTACATGCAGTTATATGGGATCCGAAAGGTTCGCAGGCTACCTCATGAGACTGAAATTGCAAGTTGAAATGGACCATAAGCCTTTCATGATGTTATAAGGATCACATGAATATAAAGGAGATCACAAAAATACCACTAAGAATACAAGATTTAGGCTTTGACTGTTTAAATATGACTACATCATTGTCTATGTTTCAGGCATAGCTGGGGAACATCTGGTAGATTTTAAAGGGCAGCAATAGATGAAGAAGAAAAGATTTCATTCTTACAGAAGAACTGGAGTTTTATTCTATATAACCGGTATTCTACAAGCAACTGAGTGAAAATGCAAAGAAATTTGTGCTGCTCAAAAATCGGAATTGGAGAGCGCATAAAGTGGTTGAATTACATTCCTGCAGATCAAGCACTGAGGAGGTTTCATGAGCAAGAACAACACTTGATTGTTGTGGAAGACTTATCTTACTATTACTGTAGTATGACCACACCAAAGACAACTAAGTTAGAGATTCTACAGAGACCCCAATTGAGGCATTTAAACATCACAAAATGCAGAGCAAGAATCCAATAGTCAGGACAGTGGGCAGACCTTTCAGGAAAAATAGAAAGTTTCACCTTGTCATCTCACATATGTATTTGAAATAATCAAGTGTCTAAAGTGTCATAAATTGAGTTAAAATTTCCAGAAAGGACATGGGAAAAGCTAGCAACAGATTTGTTCACCTTCAAGGGAAGATTTATTTAGTTGCAGTAGACTCTAATTCAAGAAGAATTCAAGGAGCAAGATTTCATCCAGCCACAGTGAGCAGAGTGCTGGAAAGTTTCCCAGAAAAACTAATAATGGACGATGGACCTCAGTTTATGAGTGAGGAATTCAGAAACTTCAAATCAGAGGCAGGTGTCAACCAAGTGACAAGTTCTCCACTCCACCTTAAGTCAAACAAAGAAGTTGAGAGAGTGATCAAACCATAAAGTCACTGAGTCAAACAGATACAGTGAGGATTAGGTGTACTCATTTACAAAGTAATGCTCAATGATTGTAATAGTATGTTAATGATTACAAAGGCTACGTAAATAACAAAAAAGTAAATTACTAGAAATATGTAATACCAAAGCGGAAAGAAACTTGGGGAGAGTTATAGTTTAAAGAAATATTGAAATTGTGATGATGTAACCGATACGCTGGTAGATTGAAAGAAGACATAATATGAGAAGAAGCTTGTAGACAGAGATCTTAAATGATGCACTAGAGAGTTCTATATTTAAGGTGCAATGTACAGTCGTAAATAAAAGAGTATGGTATGGAAGAGCCTTATTTAAGGATAAAGCGCCAACAGTCTCAGGCACACTATATGTGTAGACACCCACAACTCAAGGATACTACCGAGAAGTATCCTGGTAGCAATATTAGTTTAAAGCATATAATAAAGTAAAACTTCTTCCACCCTCAGTAAATTTCAACTCATCCAAAACCCTGCTGCCTTCATCCTATCCAACACCAAGCCTATTTCACATTACCTCCTGCTCTTCTCACTGTCAATTGATGCCCTCTCAATCTATGCACTGTCAAAAATCCTAAATTTAAAATTCTCATTGTTTCATTTAAATCTGTTTCTAATCTCACATTCTAATTCCTCTATTCTTCAGATCATCGTCTCCGCTATACATCCTACACATGCTTCACCTCACCCCATCAGTTTTTTCCCACCACAGGGACCATGGATTTGGCCAGTTCTGGTCTGTGGTCTGGATTTTTTTCATTCCCTAAATCCATTTCTTTCTATAGTTTAAAGACCCTCCTAAATCGCATAAATTACCAAGCTTTTGTCTTTTTTTTGTTTTAATATCTCACTTTGCTGGCTCACCATCCTTTTGTTTTACTACTTTGAAGAATCTTGGGACACTTTTCAATGTTAAGTTTGCTATATACATGCACGCTGTTGAATTGACAGAAGCTCTGTCATTGTTGGAACTATTTTCTGTGATGAACTGCGATGTAATTTAAACCCCTTAAGAGAAATATTTTTTGTCTGAGTTCCCTTCAAGGCTACATTTATTAGAGAGTTCCTACTTGGGCAATAGTTTCATTTTAGGTTGGTAGTTTGCTGGGATTTTGGTAGAGAGCTGTGGAAAATGCTTCAATAACACTTTGCCTTTTCATTTTATAAATATATACTTTTATTTCTGCATCAAAATCTGTCATCTATGAATTGTATAGAAGAAGCTTTCTGTTGATTCATGATAGGTCCATTCCACAATCATCTGGAGAATTGCTACAATCTGCTTAACACTTTGTGCATGAGACCTTGATGTGAAATTCCCTCAGAGATTGTCTGACAATGAAACATCTGCTGATGCATTGAGGATTGAAAGTACATTCTACAGTGTTGCAATAGGACGCAAAAAGTCTTGTATTTATATAGTGCCTGTAATAACCTCAAGATGTCGCAAAGCACTTTTCAGGCAATGATGTACTTCTATTGCTATATGGTCACTGTCACGTTGTAGGAATTTGCACAGTCTCCTTTTTCTTCTTGTTGGCTGAGGAGTTATATTGACCAGAAGACCAATGATAACGCCCCTTCTCTTGCCCAAAGTACTGTCACATTATCTTCCACAGCTCACTCAAAAGTTGGGCATCCCTGACAGTGCAGTACTTCCTCTTATTATGGACAAGCAGCAGTGTAGCAAGTTTTATACATTATACTCACAATACAATACAGCATTCCAACAATATATGTTGCCATAACAAGCTCTGAAGAGAATTCAGCTCCGCGTGTTTTTAACCACTGCTGCGCAAGTGTGGATGCACCGAGCAGACAGTAGGGATGATTCTGTGATTGCTGATACTCCACGTGACTGGCAGCACTTGAGAGGAGATAGTAGGAACTGCAGATGCTGGAGAACCTGAGATAACAAGGTGTAGAGCTGGATGAACACAGCAGGCCAAGCAG
>NC_063332.1:96984790-97009776 GCF_021869965.1 Rhincodon typus | reverse complement strand
CTGCTTGGCCTGCTGTGTTCATCCAGCTCTACACCTTGTTATCTCAGTACTTGAGACGAATCATGTTTTGGAAAATCACAGTCAATCCACCTACCACTTCCCAAAAAAAGTTTGCCTGTAAACTAGACTTCCTGCTGGGAGTGCTGGATGTGGCATCACCTTTAGTTCCTCAGGCAACTGTGTAGCTGTGCTTTTGTTGCTATGGTTAGTGAAGACTCCATATTCCCATTCAAACATCCATGTAACTTTCCAGCTGTTTTCCCTTCTAACCCACATGTCATTTGATAAACTGTGGTATGTCTGTATTAATGTAGTATTGTACAAACAGGCTGATACGTCAACTTGAATGCCACGTATATGTGTGAACCAATCAAAACATTAACTGCTTGGAGAATAAATTCTCAAGCAAGGTTAGCACCTCCTTCTCCAGGGTGCAGCAGTGGATAAAAACACGCGGAACTGAATTCTCTTCAGAGCTTGTTATGGCAACATATATTGTGGGAATGCTGTATCGTATTGTGGGTATAATGTATAATGCTGGCCGAGCCAGTGATGTCCATGTTCAATGAATGAATAATATGAAAATAAAAGCTGAGGCTAAAAACAGGAGCTACTTTAATTAAGCATAAATGTATTAAGATGTAAGGAATTGTTTATAAGTATACAATAATTATTAAAAATATGGCTAGTAAATTTAATTGAGTATTTAATATATCCAAAAGCATGCTGTAGGCACACTTTATAGCTACGGGAAAATTACGTTTATTTGAGAAAACCCCTCAAAGTTTCACCTTGCTAATTATAAATGTATGTAGGGCTGGATTAAAGGATCCTATAAGAGTGGACTAGGCAATGAGCAAAGCAGCATGTTCACAGGAAAGGCAATGGCTCTCATTTCTGCTGGCAGGAAACCTGACTCCACCTACAGCACATGGACTGCAGAGATTCAAGAAGGCAGCTGACCTCCTCAACAGCAACTTGAGACGGGTTAAGAATGCTGGCCCAGCCAGCAACGCCCATGTCTCGCAAGCAATAAAAGAAAATTCAAGTCAACAGCAGGAATGGGCTGATACAGGGATAACAGTCTGTGGTTTCTTAAGCTCATTAGCTAGGCACTCTAAAGCAACGATCCATGATTTCACCAGGATTTAGTGGTGGCTCTGGATAGCATGGGTTTCATGTGACTCCCAAAGACCACTCAGAAACCCTGTCAGCTTTGCCAGTGAATCCCTCTTTCAAAAACATTCAGTGCCTGGGCGAGGGACCTATCATTGACAAGTGGGGTACCATTGAGACCCACCGACTAGTCCTTTCCTCTAATACATCTCTCCCACATTTTTGATCCATTCCCTGCAATACCAATTCTGCCCTCACCTATCAGTGGTCTGGCTCCTGAATGATCCCAGACCTTTGATGGGTGTATTACCATCCACAGCCACTGCCCATGATGGCACTTACAGACAATTGGATGTTGTCTACTTTGGTTGGCAGTTCTTGGTGAGCAGGACTTCTGCTTCCAGGGTCCTAAATCTCCAGGAAGACCTGACAATGGCCACCTAAGTCCTATTGAAACTCCCTCATGAAAGCAACAGGAGCTTTCTGCCAATTCTCCAGTTGGGGGAAAGGATCCACATTAAGGTCATTAAATCCAGCTTGTAGTTCAATAAGTTCAACCTGTTGATTGAAGTTTTAAAAGAGGCTTCAATGTAATGGCGCTGTGAAATTCTTCCTTGGGAGTTTTTAGGTCTCTTATCTGGCTGTCTCTCTTTAGTACTGTATTCTACCTGGGTACAATCTAATAGTTAAGGTTATCCTTGCAACAAATCTATATTTAAACTAATTAACAGTGAATTTTCTGCACAGTCTTAGTACAAATGGATTGGCTGCTTTCTTTGCTTCCTGCAATATAAATGCAATCGCTCTGTCTCTCTTTTCCTCCTGTGCTTCTTTACTTTTTGCAGGAATTCACCATTTTGGCTGTAAGTACAAATTTGCGTGCTACCTGATACATTACCTCTGCCACCTTCACCATCTCGTCCTTTCAGATCTGGTCCAATATTCTCTACCAGCATACCGCCGCCCCACCTCCACCTCCTGCATATTTCCCCCTCCATCATCCCTTCCCCCATTCTCCAGCAGCTATTTCTTTCCTTTATATACCTATCTTGATGTCCCACACTCAACCTGTTACCAGCCTATAAGTAACCATCCAACACGTAATCACAAGTGCCCCCCACTTCACTTCCCCATACCTTCATGTCCTTCATTTGTCCCAACATAACAGATTTTTGTAGTGGCTTAGTTAGCTTGTGACCTCAAATCCTGAATTAGAGAAATATCCAATTGGAAAAAAATTATTCTTTCACATAGGCATGTGTATTGTATATGTTCAGCATATATTTCATAACAGTTGTTCTGCTGAACAGTAGCTGAAAGTGGAAATAGAATGTTCCCCTTGTTTTTACTAATGCTGTTGAACCCCAGCTCCCCACAGATACATTCTATTCCTCTTACCACAGAATGCTGTACCTTCTTTCCTCTACTATCTTCCCTCCCACTTTTACCTAGCCTAGCTGATGCAGTTCTGAAACTCAGCGGGATTTTCCGTTGTGCTTGATCTAACCATGTGGTTGCAAGGTACGAATAAAACATGGTTCTGTCAAGCACCATGGAGCGTCACGTCTGCCTTCTACAGCATGCCAAGCTACAAACAATAGAAGTGTCTAGGGAGAGGCAGTGTGCCATACATCTGTGATCAAAGGCCAACAAAGCTCAGGATGGTAGTTCTACCGGCAGAGGCTCTAAAGACCTAGAGACCAATTTATATTGAAATCATTGCTGATTGAATTTTTCTTCTAATAAAGTGGATAAAATGACAGACAACATTTGATGTAGGAAGAAGTAAAAACAAGTGAAAGAACAAATGTAATGATTGTAGCAGATGTGATACTATGGATCTGGAAGTGTTTAGTCTTTTGGAATTCCACTCACTATTTCAAATGAATGGCTCAGGTGGGAGCACTAAATTGAATTAGATATGGCTTAGCAACATTATGAGCTAGCTACAGGAATAGTGAGAAGATCATTAGTTTTGTAGTAGAAATTGCATTAGAAGGGGTCTGCATTGAAAGGTTAACCTGTAAATATTACACCTACTCTTTTAGATCTTGTCTTTATTGTATGATAAAGTTCAAGATCCAGCTATAATATTTCAGTTTTGCTTTCTATATGGTCTTTGTAAAATCTACCCAAAATTTCCCTGTCTTGCTTTTAATTGAGTCTCTGCATATTTCCAATTATCCTGTTAAAATGTTTGCTTTTCAGTTTGCTGACTTGAATAATCTGCATGTTTTGACTCAAATAATCCGCAGGCACAGAGGATTACAGATCCAAACTCAGCGGAGACTGCTTCCTGGATCTTGCTTGCCCTGAAAAGTGTCGATGCGAGGGAACCACTGTGGACTGCTCCAATCAGAGACTTACGAAAATTCCTGATCACATCCCTCAGTACACTGCAGAGTTGTAAGTTGGCACAGCAAGCCCACTGCTCCTCCCTTACATGCTTAGTCTTTCACGTCTACACTTTGGCAACGAAATAAAAGGCTAGCATTTATTTAGAAAATCACTTCAGGCAGTAGTACCGACATCTCTTGTGCTGAAAGAAAGAAGGTACTCTCAATGGATAAAGGTTGTTGGTTGCACATGATCATTAGAAAAAAAGGGGAAAAATAATCACTTAGATGGCTGTTAGCGAGTGTTAAAAACTGTGCTAGTGTTAGCTAAGCTTTGTAGATGCAATAGAATTTAGATAGTAGTAGCCATGTACTTTGTAGAGACTGATCTTGTTAATTTATAAGCCATTATTTTCTATTGATTGTGTGTGCATAACATGTCAAGTCATTAAATACTGAAGGAAGTTTGTTTTATGTCTGCACTACTGAGAGATATTAAATAATATGGAGGCCAATTTCTTGGTTTGGCCCTTGTGACTTAGAGATAGATGCCATGGGTATTGCTTGGGAGTTGATGTAGTGGGAATAGTGCACCCATTGTATTAGCCACAGTGACAGCATTGTCAAGTGCGTAAACGACAGGGACAACTTATGAAATGAATAACCTACAGGAGAAGCATACCCAATGTATAACCCATAGGGACAGCATACCCAACGTACAAACCATAGGAATGGCTGATGTAGTTTATGTGATTCATAGGAAGAAATGTATGTAGGTAAATCAAATGAGCTGAATCCCATGCCCAATTTCTGTCATTCAAAGGAAAATGTCAAAGGCATGTCCTGGAATTATTGCCCTGTAACACACAATACCTATATTCTAGCTGCAGCTGTTCTTCTGTTATTGCAAAAGTGTTTCCCTTTCACAGAAGTAAACGGAGTGGTCTAATTTTAATTGGTGTCCAAAGGCACTGTATTTCAGGCCCTGTACTTGAAGCCTTTCATCTCAATTGTTCTATTGGCACCCGCAAGGTGGAACATGAAGCTGAGGCATGAAGTTGGGTTTCGCCAATTTTTGCTGGATCTCAGTCAGGGCTAGGGTGATGGATTGTCAGCCAGGACTCCCCGTCCTTATTGCATCCTGGTGTCTCCAGCTGGAAAATGCAACTTTGTAGAAGTTGTGAACAATCCTTTTGGAAGGTCGAATTTGAATGCAGAATACAGGGTTAATGGCAGGATTCTCGGCAGTGTGGAGGAACAGAGGGATCTTGGGGTCCACGTCCGTAGATCCCTCAAAGTTGCTACCCAAGTTGATAGGGTTGTAAAGAAGGCATATGGTGTGTTGGCTTTCATTGGCAGAGGAATTGAGTTTAAGAGCTGTGAGGTTATGCTGCAGCTCTATTAAACTCTGGTTAGACCACACTTGGAATGTGTTCAGTTCTGGTCACCTCATTATAGGAAAGATGTGGAAGCTTTAGAGAGGGTGCAGAGGAGACTTACCAGGATGCTGCCTGGACTGTAGGGCAGGTCTTATGAGGAAAGGTTGAGGGAGCTAGGGCTTTTTTCATTGAAGCGAAGGAGGATGAGAGGTGACTTGATAGAAGTGTACAAGATGATGAGAGGCATAGATAGAGTGGATAGTCAGAGACTTTTCCCCAGCGCGGAAATGACTATTACTGGAGGAAGGTATAGGGGAAATGTCAGAGGTAGGTTTTTTACACAGAGAGTGGTGGGCGTGTGGAATGCGCTGCCAGTGGTGGTAGTGGAGTCAGATACATTAGAGACTTTTAAGTGACTCTTGAATAGGCACATGGAGGATAGTAAAATGTAGGCTATGCAGGGTAGATTAATCTTAGTAGGATAATAGGCCGGCACAACATCGTGGGCCGAAGGGCCTGTACTGTGTTGTACTGTTCTATGTTCTATGTTTAAAGCCAACCTGTCAAATGGACAATGAATAGTTCCATCAAAATGTGTGCGTAACAATAGCTGAGACTGCTGCCAAGTAAAGATTGCCATAGGGTTAAAATCGTTAGGAGAAGAGAGAAAGTTGATAATTGAGAGAGTTTTGAATTTTATCATTTCTGCATTGTTCATTCTTTATTCAAGGGTAAGGGTGATTCAATCAAAATTAACACTGACAAGTAGAGGTGCTACAACAACTGTCACATGTTCTGTGATTGTAATGATCCATTTCTGCCTCATGCAGATGATTAGCGTTGAGGCAAATCAATTCCATGGTCCTCAGTAAACCTTTACTCAGTCCCACATTTCCTTTATGGTAAGCTTTGCGCTCCTGGTGGAAGGGAGCATGATTCAATTCCCCGTTTGAAAGTGAGAGTGACACTGTATTTAGATATCCATCTGGTTTCATTGTTCAACATTGTATTTATCAAATCTACCTGAAAGAAAGCATCAGATTCATGTTGGAGAAACTAGAGGCTTGAAGTGTGAAAAGTTTCGGTTAACAAATGCACTTATGAAGAATTTTTCTGACTTAAATTTATTTTTCACTTGAACACTTTAGGCGCCTTAATAACAATGAGTTTACAGTTTTGGAAGCCACTGGGATATTCAAGAAACTCCCTCAGCTCCGTAAAATGTGAGTTGAACTTGAATCTTTGAGCAGTTTTCCTCTGTGCAGCTGGTGGGCAGCTCCCATCTCTATCAACTCTGTTTTGAGAAAGACATTATTTAAGACAATTACGCAAGTGACCTGTAATATGCTGTTAGCATGATTAGTGAGGCAGATTGGAGTTAGCCTGCTACCAAAGCTGCTTTGCCAAAAGCAGATCTTTGTAAGTTGAGCACAGGCACCTCTCAAAATTTCACATTCAGCCAGCTGACCTCTTGTGCTGGCACAGCAGGCACTGCCAGATACCACAAGCCAAGGGCAAGTTCAACAATCTTCCATCACTTCCTGTGCAACAGTCCCAAAATAACAGTCACCTTTAACTATATACAGAAAATAGATGCCTCTGATTTTTCAAATGTATTTATTGAAAGAAAAAGATGGCAAAGAGCTAATTTAGAAAACAGATATTGTTACCAGTATGAACTACTGTTTGAGTATCAGTAAGAGTTTAAATACAGCATTCATTTCCTGACTTGGGCATTAAAAACAAGGCAGAGGACAAATAAAGTATTTGCATCTTGTCGATCTGCTCCAAATTCCAACCTGTTACATCAGCAATACTCCTGAATTGTGTTCTGTCACAGGATATAAATTCCTTCCCAATGTGTTTGTTAGGGAGAGGCAAGCTTCACTGTGCTATCTGATTATGTTTGTAGAATTTAATTGTTGGCTTTTGAAACCTTCAGCAGATTACTAAATGAAAAAACAAAGCCTTTCACTAAATATTTGGTTCCTATATCCAAATAAGGCAAAGTTTATATGCTGAAATTTGTCAGATACATTAGGGACATTTAAGTGACTCTTGGTAAGGCACATAGATGATACTAAAATGTAGGGTATGCAGGGTAGTTTGATCTTAGAGTAGGATAATAAGTCGGCACAACATCGTGGGCCGAAGAGCCTGTACTGTTCTATGTTCTGTGAAAACTGACATTTAAGCCCAGTTCAGGTGAACACTTCCATTTAAGGTTGTGACTTATTGAATTTCTTCCACACTTTGTCTTTTAGAAACTTGAGCAATAATAAGATTACAGATATTGAGGAGGGTGCATTCGAGGGAGCTAGCGGTGTGAATGAATTGTTACTGACAGGTAACCGTCTGGAAACTGTGCACCGCAAAATGTTCAAAGGACTGGATAGTCTTAAAACATTGTAAGTAAAACAGTTTTGCTTTTTATCCTCCATTTTGCACAACTGGACAAAGTCCCTCACTGTAACTTCTCATAACTGACTCTTGATTTTTCTTTCAGTTTTTTTCACCTGAAGAAAACAGAGTCATAATGAACATCATCATTATCCCCTTGGATGCCCTGCCCAGGTTTTTCCATGGGTTTAGATAGTCTGTATACATCCTGAAGTTCAGCACTCAATATAAAGAATTGAATTAGCAAAGTTTACATTTAATGAGGAGATAAACGTGCAATTTTTAATAGATACGTTAAAAAGAGTGACCTTTTATTCTCACTATACAACGGTTTACATTATTTGAGCACTCAATCAAATGGTGATAATGTCACAAAAGTAACATCACAGACATGGTGTAGGAGGTACTAAATGCAGTTTTAAATTTCTGTTCAGGTTTTAGAAGAATAAGTGCATTTGCCTGTTTTATTGTAATTAGCGTACTATTTATGAAAACGTAACGTTTGTGCATCCAGTTGAATAGAGTGCTTTTGCACAATTTGCCGTTTGCTTAATAGAACCCAGGAAAGTGTGACACTTCAAAGCCAGTAGGAAGATGGAGATTGGATGACTTAAATCCATTGTCCATGGTACTCTGTAAGTGTGAAAGTGTTTAATGTCAAATCAGCAAATGGGAGTATTTATTGGTATAACCTTGGATCAGTTGGTTACAAACTTGCTCCTGAATCAGAAATGTGTGCATTAAAATCTTCAATGTTGTTATTTCAGTGCAGTAAAAAGGAAAAACTGCATTTTAGATGTATTATAAACTTGAGACCCTTTTGGGTTGCTCAGGTAAGTGAAAATTGCAAATGGGAACTGCTCCTAATGTTTGGTTAACATTAATTGGTTAACATTATTTGTAACAACACAGATTAATTGATCATTCTATCTTTTACTTCCTTGTGTGCAAAGTTAACTGCTATATTGGCCTATATTACAACACTTCAAAAGTAATCCAGTTGACTGTAATTCTGGAGACATGGTGAGGGAGTACATGGCCTGAATTTTCTTAATGTTGAAGGGTGTCACCAGTTTATTTGAAATATCAGCGGGCCCCTGATTGCCAAATTCCTATGTCTGAAGCTAGCAGTTACCTTTTTGCCAGGGGAAGAATGGAGGTAGTTTGTGCCTTGCAGAGCCATAGCGCACAGAGGCAACTACACATATAAAAATGCAAATTCCTTTGACCAGTTCCAATTTTTATTAGTAAGATGTCCAAAACATGTCTTGTGGGATTAGACCAATTAGGGGAAGATCCAAAGCTGCCCAAGTTATTTAACAAGGTAGTGTACTCTTTTGGAAAGGTCCATGGACACCTTTGGGAGAGGTTAGGTGCCCTTGGGGAAAGGTGAGGTGCCCTTTGGGAGAGGTGAGGTACGCTTTTGTTGATATCAATTCCCTTTGGAGTCAGTAATGTAGAGATACCTGTGTGTAAAAAGTGGATAGATTCATTAGAATTGTCTGAATCTCATTGTAAGTGTCAAGCAAGCTATTGAGTGAGCTATTGAGAAGTTATCAACTTCAATAAACTTAAAACACTTAGTGTTAAAAAACATCCCTGATGTTTCACTCTGCCTGTTGACACATAAACCAAAAGGTTTATGTGATTTCTGTTCTCGGACTGATTTCACAACCTACTATTGTCACAATGGGATGCCAGTTAGTTCCCAGTTTGATTGACAACTCCAAATGCTTATTGAGTTTTAAAATGGTGTTATAAATACAATGCTTGTTTTTAGAAGTAATTAAGAAGTTGAAGATAATTAAATATGGTGAATGGGTTTTTAATGAATGGAATTTTTCTGAAAAGTAAATTCATTGGCACTTAGAATTTTTTTTTCATTTCAGCATTGGTCCTGAGGTCTCCTCATGGTTAATAATGATTGAATTGACATGTAGGGTGCAGGGCAAAGGATGGTGGGAGAGGGTAATTTTGGCATGGCACGTATGAACGACGATTGAAGGGGCATAAATTAATATGGAGGAAATGAATAACCATGCGAGTGAGCATGGGGAACTGGTTGGCATGGAGAGTACAATGCCATGGGTGTATCGAACCCATAGAGTGGCGTGGAGGACCGTGGGTGGCTATAGAATATGAGAGGTTGCGAGTGAAGGAAGGGTCTTTTATGGTTTTTCTAAAAGCTGGGATGAAGTCTTAGATTTTTATACCAGGTGTATTCCACAGTCCATCTAACCACCCACAAGCCCGTGTGCCTGACTAAGTACTCTTTCTGGGGCAGCATACCTGACTCCATTTAACATCCATGCCACAGCCAAAGTGAGCTTTGACAATCCAGGATACCTTTTGCAAAATTTAATGTTTGAGTTTGAGCCTTTCATCATTCTACACTCTCCACTTGGGAGCGAAAATCCTAGCCTTTAAATACAAATTCTTTCATTCTAAATTGACCATTACTTTGCAATATTTTACAATGCTTTGCAAGAACCTTACTGTTAACTGTTTTTTTTGCTCGGGCTGAGAGAGCTTAAATGAGTGGATACATTTTAATAGATGGAGTTGAATGTGAGAAAATGTGAACTTGTCCACTTTAACAGAAAGATTAGCAAAGTAGCGTATTGTTTAAATGAAGAGAGCTGCAGAACTTTGCATTACAGAGTGATCTGGGTAACCTGGTCCTTGAATCGTATAAAATTGGTATGCAAGTACAGCAGGTGATTAGGAAGACAAATGCATGTTATAATTTATTGCAAGGAGACTGGAATATAAAAGTAAGAATGTTCTACTGCACTGAAAGCAACAAATGCTGGATGTCACAGCAGGTCGACGGCATCCATGAAAAGAGAGCAAGCTAACACTTTGAGTTGAGATGATTCTTCAACAGAGCTGAACTGAAGTGTGGAGGGGGCAGCATCTATGCTATAGTTGGGGAGTGGGTGTGGGAGTGGTGGGTGGAGAGTGATGGGGGAGAAAGGCTGTTGATCAGATTAAGTGATCAGACTGTGAGAATGGCAGAACAATGATGTGTCTAATTGCCAGACCTGAAAGAACAGACAGTCCCACTGGGGTGAAGGAGGGCCACATCCGACCTATCACCTGTGCTTCCACCCTTGCCCCTTCCCATCACTCACAACAGTGTAATCGAGTCCCCCTTGTCCTCACTTTTCACCCACAGCCTCTGCATTCAAAGGATCATTCTCTGCCAAATCAGACAACTCCATTAGAACGCCGTCACCAAACACATCTTCTCCTCACTCCCCCTGTTTGCATTTCATAGGGACCATTCCCTCTGGGACACCTTAGTCCATTCTACAATGACTAACACCACCAAGCCCCTTCCCACGTACCTTCCTATGTAACCACAGAAGGTGCGACACCTGCCCCTTCACCTCCTCCCTACTCACCATGTCCTCTCTCCCCTCCGCCCACCCCAGTGGGACTGTCTGTTCTTTCAAGTCTGGCAGTTAAACACACCATTGTTCTGCTATTCTCACAGTCTGATCACTTAATCTGAACTGTCAACATCTTTTCTCCCCCAGCACTCTACACCCGATCACTCCCACACCAACTCCCCAACTAAAGCATAAATGCTGCCCCCTCCACAGTTCGCTTCAGCTCTGCTGAAGAGTCATCTAGACTTGAAACATTAGCTTGCATGTGCTGTCTGACCCGCTGTGATCTCCAACATTTGTTGTTTTCAGTACAGATTCCAGCTTCTGCAATAATTTGCTCCTACAATGTTTTGCTACAGTTGTATAAGGCTTCTGTGAGACTTCATCTGGAGTACTGTATACAGTTTAGTCTCCATATTTAAGAGAGGAAATAATTGTGTGAGAGCAGCTCAAAGAGTGTTTGCTCAACAGATAACTCGGAAAGAAAGGTTTATCTTATGAGGAAAGGTTATACAGGCTGCACCTGTATTCTTTGGAGTTTAGAAGATTGAGAGATGATCTTGTTGAAACTCACAGGATCCTAAGGGGATTTGACAGACTGGATAGAAAGGTTGTTTCCCCTGTGGGAGACACCAAGACTAGGCAACACAATTTTAAAGTAAAATGTCTTCCCCATTTAAGACGGAGATGAGGAGATTTTTTTTTCTCTCTTCAAGTATCATGAGTCTTTAGAACTCTCTTCTCTAGAGAGCAGTGGAGGCTGAGTCACTGACTATTTTTTAAGGCAGAGATAGATTCTGACCAACAAGGAAGTCAAAGGCTATCAGGGATAGTTGGGGTTGCAATCAGGTCAGCCATGATCCTAGTGGGTAATAGAGCAGGCTTGAAGGTCTGAATGGCCTATTCTTCTAACTAACCTGTATTCAGATTTGTTAGGAACCATTTTTTTATTTTCACTACAGTGATATCAGATGTGAGAAATAGCACATATTTTTGAATCCTGCATTTTTTGACATGATTTATATCATTAGATGGATTACAGTACAGGCAGTGATGTTCCAGGCCTGCAAGACAGGATTTCGAGTAGCCTCAATGAACTAAGTGTCTAATTGGTAATGTGAATCGTGCGTCTGATGTCACCTAACCCACTGGTGATATCAAAGCGCCCAACCATCTAATGTGGTACAAGTATCCCATGCCCAAGAGTGGTTACGAATCAGAGGCTGGCAGCTCTCCGGTACCAACAGCACCACTGAGAGTGCTGGCAAATTCTAGGTCTGTGCTTCACAAGTGGAGGTTTCAGAGAGAGATAAATAACTCGCTATAGAAATTGCGGAGAGAAAAATGCAGACACATTTGGGGAGGAGAGTTAATGGAAAGGAAAGGGAATAGGTTCCAGTGAACCCTTTCTCATGTCTGAGTCCATGGTAACACTAACCCCGTACTATGTTACAGGCAGACCTCACAAGGTTTGTGCCCTGCCATTAGTAGAATACCAGCACCATAAGGATGAGACTCTTTGTCAGTCTTTCCCAGGCTCTTTCCTACTCTAGCCCCATTTTGAGGCTTGAAAATTGTCATGACTCTTCAGTGAGTGTTGGGGCTAGAAGAAAAAAAACTTTGGAGGGTAAGGAGAGGGGGGTCAACCATTACTGCCTCAGAGAGCGCGATCCAGAATTTCAGCTCGCAACTCCACTTAGACCACCAGCACCCCCTCTCCGCAACTCTGAGAAACCCTGTTTTAAGTGGTGTCTTACAGGCCTCAATTGGCATCTGGGTGGGAAGGCTGTCCTTGATACTTCCCACCTGGAGCTTAGTTGGAGCAAGTCAGAAAGGCGATGGGAATGTCCACCTGACTAAACATGCCCCCAGTTCCTAGCTTGCCTTCAGGGTTAATAAAACGCCACCACTTGTTAATAACTAGCAAAACAGTTTACATTTATTTTATCTTGATAAGGGTGCCCCTTTAGCTTGATGTATTAGGTGCGTGAATTAGAAGGGAACTTGGAGGCATTGGAGTTCCCATGTGTCTTGTTCTTCTAGCTGCTTGCTGTCATAGATTGGGGAAAACTACCAGAGAGCAGCTGACAATCAGCTTAGGTTAGTGCTCTCGAAATAAGAACTGAGAAAATTACAGAAAAGAGTTAGTGAAGAACTTCTTCACTCACTGGGACTGAACTGATGGGGACGTGGCACGGTCGTGGTAATGTTACCGGTTTAGTAATCCAGAAAACTAGATTAATGTTCTGGATACATGAGTTCAAAACCCACTGTGTTCGGTGTTTAAATTTGAATCAGTAAAATATCTAAAATTAAAATGTAGCCTAATGGGTGATCATGTAACTATTGTCAATTGATGGATTACAAAAACCCACTAATGCCTCTTAGGGAAGGAAATGTGCCATTTTTACTCAGTCTTGCTTAGATGTGACTCCAGACCCACAACAATGTGGTTGACTCTCAACTGCTGTCTGGGCAATTAAGGATGGCAGTGAATGCCAGTGCAATGTCCATTGAACAAATAACAAAAAAGTTCCAGATTATGTCATAAAGGCAGCTGTAGCCATGGATAGTTTCCTGAATGAGTTTTGCTTCAGCTGTAGCTGAGGGTAAGACTTTTGAAATGCCTAATCTGCAAAAAATTAATGCTGAGTTTACAAATGTCATTGCCATTTATCCTTTAGCCTTCTGGCCGTAAAGATGCATCTAGTTAAGCCCAGATAGCAAGCAAAAGATCAGAGAATGTATATAAAGCTTTGGAACTTTTAAACCGATGAAGGGCTGAAGTTTTGTTGATGTGAACTGAACAGTTGGCTTATTATTACAGCTGTAGAATAGGAAGGAGTTGGCATTAAGAAATTTAGTTCTCCTGGTGTAAGATGTAAATATTGCAACATTGAACCATTACTTGCTTTATCTTTTATAGAAATACAGAAGTATTTTTACTAAGGTGCTGTGATCCTGTAGTGTCTCAGCTGAGTCAGATGTGCTTTAGGGCATGAATTAATTCCAAAGCACAGGCTTTCTTTTTATCCACAGATAATGTCATGAAGTTATTCTGTTCCTATATTTCCAACAAACTCAGCTATTCCAGAATTACTCTGATATTCATGCAACCCTGTGGCTTCTCCAGTTCTGTTTAAAGTACTTCCAATCCATATGGTAATTTATCTTAGTGCAGTAACATCAATGTCAGCTTGGAGACTGAGGATTGTTGCAATTTCTACAAATACCTTTGGATATTTTGTAACACATTTTACATTTTCAAACCTTCGAGCATTTTTTTTAAGCTAATATTTACTTTCTCACTGTGAAGCACTACAGTTTTAGACACTGTCTACAGGCTGGATTGTTCCTTGTATAATGCTACCTCTGATCATATTGTAATAATTCTGTTTTCTATCCTGCAGGATGCTGAGGAGCAATAAAATTGGTTGTGTGAGCAATAACACGTTCACAGGCCTGAGTTCTGTTCGCCTACTCTCTCTTTATGACAATCAGATAACTACCATTTCTCCAGGAGCATTTGATACTCTCCACTCTCTGTCTACACTGTAAGTTTTTAAGAGGTATAATGAGAAACTAAAGGAGGGACATTTCAACAAAGTGGCATTTCATTTTCAGTATTGATGACTTGTGTTCTTTGCATGTATGCCAAAGCATTTTAATTTGTGATTTAGTTTTACAAAATAAAACAAGCATTCTTTATGTTTATTCACATATATGAATTTTCTGGCTAAGGGTTTAGTTTCTTGAGGGCAATGAAACTTTCAGTAGGAAATTCATTTTTTGGAAGTGACATGTCATCAGTATAATCAGTGTCGCTGTCAGCTCGAAAGGGAAACCTATTTGCTCATGCAAATAAGTGATGGAGGTCTGGAAATGACACATTAATGAAATGGCCCTTGTAAAGTAAAAATCCAATCTGAGTGTAAGTCGCTGTAGCTTCACCTTTTCATCTTCCAGTTGAATTAACTTTTTATTAGGTCAGCTCAGTTTGATAATGTGCTGAAGTTCATTGACAATTTGAAGTAGAACTGAATGAGCTGCAAGCATTATGTTCTGGATTGTGTGGCTTCATTTAAACTGAAAACGTGTGATAGATGCATTAGAAACATTTGGCACCAGAAATGTTGTTTGTCCTTGCTTTGTGCTGGCACAAAGCTATGGCTCAGGGTTCTATTCTGCACACTGGAGAGATGGATATCTTTCTTTCTCCTAGGAGGTTGTGGCCTGTAATGGTTTCCCTTCACCAATGACTGATGGTTTTCTGCCCCTGCTTGTCTTCTGCAAATTTTTTATTTACACTATTTTATCTCACTCTTCTCTCTATAAGTACATCTCTCACTAATACAGACTATTCCATCCTTCCTCACATCTCTTACACATCACTTTACATTATGATATGCGTCACCATCTCATGATCATATCTATTCCTGTCATATTGCAGTTCCAGCAAAGTTCACCTTAGCTTGAGTTCACAGAACCACAGAAATCTCACAGCACAGAAAGAGGCGATTTGGCCCATTATGTTTGCATCATCTCTTCAAACAAGTATTATTACCTCTTCCATTCTCCTGCTTCACCATACCATTCCACATTATTTCTATCAAAATGATCATCCAATACCCTCTTGAATGTCTCAATTGAACTTTGTGCCATCACACCTCTGGGCAGTGTGTTCCATACTGTGTCTGCTCGCTGTGTGGAAATGTTCTTTTTCTCACTTCTCATTTGCATCTTTTGCAAGTCACTCTAATTCTCTCAGAGTTTAATTCACTGATCCTTTTACAAGCAAGAACAGTATCTCCCTATCCAGTCAATCCAACTCTTTCATAATTTTGAAAACCTCTAGCAAATTTCTTGGCCTTTCTTCTCACTGCAGCCATTGAGTCATACAACACAGAAACAGACTCTTTGTTCCACCTCGTCCAGTCCGACCAGATATCCTAAATTAATCTAGTCCCATTTGCCAGCATTTGGCCCATATTCCTCTAAATTCCTCCTATTCATATATCCATCAGATGCCTTTTACATGTTGTAATTGTACTAGCCTCCTCCACTTCCTCTGGCAGCTCATTCCATACACGCACCACCCTCAGCATGAAAATGTTGCCTCTTTGATCCCTTTTAAATCTTTACCCTCTCGCCATGATCCTATGCCCTCCAGTTTTGGACTCCCGCACCCCTGGGAAAAGACCTTGTCTATTTACCATATCCATGCCCTTGATGACTTTATAAACTTCTATAAGGTCACCCCTCAGCTTCCAAAATTCCAGGAAAAATAGCCCCAGTCTATTTGGCTTCTCCCTATAGCTCAAACCCTCTGACCCTAGCAACATCCTCGTGAATCTTTTCTGAACCCTTTCAAGTTTCACAACATCCTTCCTATAGCAGGGAGAACAGAATTGCATGTAGTATTCCAATAGTGGTTAAGCCAATGCCTTGTACAGCCACAACATGACCTCCCAACTCCTATAGTCAATGCACTGACCAATGAAGGCAAACAAAACAAATGCCTTCTTCACTATCCTATATACCTGTGACTCCACTTTCAAGGAACTACGAACCTGCACTCCAAGTTCTCTTTGTTCAGCAACACTCCCCCGGGATCTTACCATTAAGTGTATAAGTCCTGTCCTGATTTGACTTTCAAAAATGCAGCACCTCATATTTATCTAATTTGAACTCCATCTGCCACTCCTCAAGGAGAACAGACCCACCTTCTTAAATTTATTCTCCTAACTGAAATTTCTCATCTCTGGAACCATTCTTACAAATCAATTCTAAACTACCTCCAGTGTGTTCACATCTTTTGTACAATGTGGTGCCCAGAACTGTATATATTACTCCAGCTGAGGTCTAACAAGCATCCTATCTAAGTTCAACATCACCTCCTTGGTGTCATCCTCTATGCCCATATTAATAAAGTCAAGGAGACTAGATGTAGTTCCTGACTGGTTTATGATTGTATAGTCATTACTACTCAGCTCAGCTCAAACCCAAGTGTCCCTTCCTTCAGGAGTCTGAAAGTTACTCTCAAAACCAACATGTCCGATTATTGTCTAATGAGGTGAGTGAGGATACTAGGGAATAAAGCTATTTTCCATTTCAGGCATCTAGCACCAACACTGAATACTCAGGATTACTTATTTCACAATGAGATATGAAACTGAATTCCATTTAATCGCTGCACAATGTGCTTAAGTTCAAATTACAGAAAAACATTTCTCCATAACAGTGTGAAATTTCTCATTTATGATAACAGTTTCCTCACAACAATTGCATATTGTATGAAACTACATCATTAAATGTTGGGTTGGTGTTACGAAAACACATTTGTGAAACCTAAAATAATAGAACAGAATACTTTCTAAGTGGTGAAAAGCTAGAAACAGTGATAGTCAAAAGAGATTTGGGAGCCTGTCTATATTGATCATTAAACAAGATACAAAAAGTAATCAAAATGATTAGTTGTCTTTATACCTGGAGGAAGGGAATAGAAGGGAGTTGAGGCAATGTGCCAGAAATGCAAAGCCCTAGTTAGACCACATCTAGAGAACTTAGAGCAGTTCCGGGCACCCAACCTCAGGAAGGATATATTGGCCTTGGAAGGAGTGGAGTTTTGATCTACCAGAAGCATACTTAGATTTAAAATATTGATACTATATCATATTATTATTTTTAGATATGACACTGAGGGTAGTTTTGTACACCAAAGGCATTAAGAGATAAGAGGCAAGGGTAGATATCTGGAGTTAAGTCAAGATCAGCAATGGTCTCACTGAATGATTGAACAGGCTTAAGGGGCTAGTTGGCCTACTCCCCTCTTCTGAATGGAAGTCCTTCTCTTGGCTCTAAATTCCAACTTCTCTGTCAGTCCTTCACAGTCTCTGAGTTCACTGAAGGGTGACTGGACTCGAAACATTGACACTGCTTTCTCTCCCCAGTTGGTGCCAGACCTGCTGAGTTCCTCCAGCTATTTCTGTTTTTGTTTTGGATTTCCACAATGCGCAGTTCTTGGTTTCAATTTACTTCACAGTTTCTCATTTCATGTCAGTGATTCTGGAAATTAGAACTCTTCTAAATATTTCTCTCTTGTTTCTAATCAGAGATCCTTTCTTCACTTTGCACATTCAAGTTCTTTTCAAATTTTGATTCATTCTGTATTTATCTGTCCTATTCTTTCCTAGATCATAAAAAAATGGAAATGCTGCCCTTGTTAATTCCTTTCTTTCTGCAAGCTGCAAGTCCCTAAAGCCAAGTTTGATGTCACTTAATCACTGCTTTCTAATTAGATTTGCATCAATTCTCTTTGACAGTTTCCAACGTCCGTAACCTTACCTTGTGCTGCATCCTTTGATTTCATAAAACAAAAACAATGGAAAAGTAGAGATCTTATCAATGGTGGCGCAGCTGAGAGTAAATGCTAGTAATTCTATTCACCCCTGATCCACACAAGAATTCAACCTCACCTGTATTTATATTGGACCTTGTGCCACAAATTATGATTTGGCTGGGCTCTATGAAATTACAGGATGCCAATAATACCGTGATGCCGGACAATTAAAAACATTTTGAGATTTAAATCATTTTGGTCATCCTGCCCTGATTGTATGTATCATTCACCCAACTATTAACATTTGACTGCACTTGGAGATATTTAACTAAACCATAAGCAGTAATTTTGCAACTTTACACCTTGAATGCTAATTCACATAAAATTCACTGCATGTTTAGAACTGTATCTTAAACACAATTTCAGACTGACACGAGATATGCCAAAAGCCATACTTTGGAATAATGCTTTTCTTATTATATGTTGACTTATGATATATATAAATGTAAGGTCAATCTCCAGTGATTAATCTCTTGTTGGTCTCTTCAGAAATCTGCTAGCCAATCCTTTTAACTGCAATTGCCATTTGGCCTGGTTGGGAGAATGGCTAAGAAAGAAACGCATAGTCACAGGAAACCCTCGCTGCCAGAAGCCCTATTTCTTGAAGGAAATTCCTATCCAGGACGTGGCAATCCAGGACTTCACATGTGATGATGGTAAGCATTTTATCCTTGTTCTTTTTATATGATTACATTTAGTGCAGCACGAGATTTGACTGTAGGTAAAATAGCAAGTAGTCGATTATGTCGATATAATATTAGTTACTCAAGAAGCACATCACAAGGCATACAAATTATGTAATTGGAATTTCCATTTATAAATAAAGACTTCATTCAAAGTGACTGTAATGTAGTGAGCTCATCTATAATCCTTAAAATGTCAGTGTTATACTGTTTTGGAAGTTCGTTGACTGAGAAACTAAACTTTCAAAATGCAGCAGCTTTTTTAAAAGAACATTTTCTAATCTGAATTTATTGGACTTGACAACATATTGCATATGCCTCACCTGTTTTCAGAATTGAAGATACATTTTGTAGACTGTAAAATACAACACCTGAATAATTTCAAGTGTGAATGCTGATTCATTATGTGAATATAAAGAGTGCAACTCTTGTAATTAATCATTGGACCAAATGAAGTTTCTCTCTATGTAAATACTGTATGAAAATAACACCAAAGCATTTCACTGTGAGTTGAGAGTTTTGCATGGTTGCGGGTAACTTGCTTGTTATGCATGATGTGTGTCTCATGTGGAGTGTGATGTCCGCGAGCAATCTGTGGAGCTGTGTAACTATTTATTCATGCCTGTTTTTCCTGTCACACGCTGCTCATGCATGTCGATGTGTGTATTTAGTGCTGTGATTTCCTGGAAAGCTTATCTTGGGCATCGATCTGCATTAATTCAGAGCCATGAATAAAACATTGGACGCAGTTTGTGACTATGCTTTGACACTGTGCCACAGCTTTCCCTCTAGGATAACATGATAATGGCATTTGCTCCAAGGAGCATAGAGAATCGATTTGTGTAAAATACATGCACGCAAAACACATCTGGAGTGTGGATGACTAATTCAAAGTGCAATTTTCCATTACTGGGCATCTGTTTTGTAGGAGTAATGCTGTGAGATGGGCAGAAACACATGGTTTCATACCGGGTGGCCAGAGACATGAAGAATTTGGACCATCTGTTTCTTCCTACTTTGACAGTAGTCACTGTTTAATTAGAAGTAGTTTAACTGTTTTCCCCTTGTTTCTTCTCATGCTGAAACCAATTGTAAATCTCCCATTGAATCTGGAAGCTTGCTTCGTATCATGTGCAGCAAACCATGATGCAAGTGAAGACATTCACCTGAGAGAGTTTGCCTTTTCTTCCCCCATTCCTTCCTTTGATAGAATTATCTTCGCTGTGTGTAGTATTCTACCTAATTGCCCGCATGAGACTAGCAAAGCTGAACCAACCAGTGAAAGCAGGCCGACTGGCAACGATCTCTGGATCCATCTGACCCACTCAGCTTTGAAATTAATTGCCACCTATTGCTGAAATATGTTAGAAATCTCACATATACATACGAATCCTGAAGTGGCATACTTTTAACACTTCCTTGGCATACTTTAATGCTTAAAATCAATGTTTCCAGCCATAATTCTTCCACTTATTTAGCTCCTTCTTCCCACATAACTCACTCCCAACCAATTGTAATGCAGAGCAAATGGAACAGATTGGAAATCTAGAATTTCACCCAATTTTCTCAGTTTTTCAACAGGTAGGTTAAGTTAAAATCCCTCTGGTTTGTATCCAAGTGTTGCTTTCTTTCATTTCTCCTTGATGTCATACTGTCTGCCGCCATCTCATGGTAGCATAGCTCCATTGCTTTCCCTTCTGACCTCTCACTTCTACCATTTCTGACCCCTTGCATCCTTACCCCTTGCATCCACCCCCAAACTCTGCCCTCAATCCCCACCTTCCCACAAGTTGTCAGATTCAAGGCAGAAAAACAAGGCATGGAATCCATAAATGGCATAACCTCACTTTCTGAACTAGCAAAGACCGACATGGAGTGCACTGAAAAATCACTGCGTTCTAACAGATGGCCCATCACAGCCATGTTTTGTTTTATTTTATTCCATGGCACACATTGGTGACAAGGCCAGCATCATTGCCCATCCCTAAATGTTCTTGAGAGGTTAGTGGTGAGGCAGCTTCTTGAATTGCTGCAGTCCTTGTGAGTTAGGAAGGGAGTTCCAGGATTTTGACTGAGCGAAAGAACAATGATATAGTTCCAGTTCAAGATAGTTTGTGACCTGAAGGATTTGCCGGATGTGGTGCTCCTATGCTTTTTACAACCTTTGTCCATGTATATAATGGAGGGTCATGGGTTCAGAAGGTGCTATCACAGGAACCTTGCTGTTTTACTGCAACGTATCTGGTAGATGATATGTAATATTGCTGTATTAGAAGTATATGTCTCATTCACTGTTTTGATCCCGAATTACTTGAATCAGACTGCTAGCACAAACTAAATATTTGGGTGAATAAAAGAGTTAGCAATGTTTAGTACTGTAACTGATTCTCCCCCCTGAACGGTGGAAACCTGAGATAATGTACTTATTCCATCAGCGCAGGTATTAAGACGCCAACAAAAAAATTAATGTAAGTAGGAGATGCAAGAAATGCTCCTTTTTCTTTTACTCTAAGTAGCATGGATATGATTATATATAGGTCTTGTGGAGGAATGGGTAGCATCCTGTCTCTGAGGGGAGACCATTGTGTAGTGCTGTTGCCTCTAGATGACTAACTCAGACACCTAAATAGATTAAGCATCCCTACAGTGTGGAAACAAGCCCTTCGGCCCAACAAGTCCACACTAAACCCCAGAGCATCCCACTCAGACCCATCCCGCTGTAACCCACCTAATATACACATCCCTGAACACTACGGGCAATTTAGCACAGCCAATCCACCTAGCCTGCACATCTTTGGACTGTGGGAGGAAACCAGAGCACCCGGAGGAAACCCACGCAGACATAGGGAGAATGTGCAAACTCCACACAGACAGTTGCCCGAGGGTGGATTTGAACCCAGGTAACTGGTGCTGTGAGGCAGCAGTGCTAACCACTGAGCCACCATGCTGCCCCTAGTAATCTGTGTTCTAAGGGCACCATGGCAGACAGTGGAATTTGAACTTTAAAAATTCAAAATTACAAGCCTAGTGAAGACCATGAAATCATTGCCATAAATTCTTATCTGAGTCACTAACATGAAAAAAAGTTTGCTGTACCTGATGCTGCCTACACGTGACCACAAACACACAGCAAGATGGTGGATTCTGAAATAGCCAAGAGCAAACCAATCAGTTGTAACAATCACAAAAAGGAACAAAACCTGATGGCCTACCCTGTATCAGTAATGACAGCGGAAAATTGTTGGCTCTGCAAACTCTGCCTGGAGGCTCGTACCAAATTAGGAGAACTGTCTCACAAACTATTCAAGTAACAGCAGCTCTGCAACTTGCCAACCCCCTTAGCCAAACTCTTCTAATACAGCTGGGACACTGGCATCGACACAGAAATGTGGAAAATTGCCCAGGTATGTCCTGTACCCAAAAGGCAGGATAAATCCAATTTGGCCAATTACCAACCCGTCAGCCTACTCTCAATCATGAGTAAAGTGGTGGAAAAGTGTCATTTACAGCATTATAAAACAGCACTTCCCTAGCAATGACCCTGCTCAGTGATGCCCTGCTTGAGTTTTGCCAGGGCCACTCAGCTCCTGTCCTCAGTCATCTCAGCTCCAGGGTATCTCTGCAGGTGTTCCTCAGGGGAGTGTCCTAGGCCCAACCATTTTCAGCAGCTTCATCAAAGAACTTTCTTTTTTCATGAGATCAGAAGTGGGGATAATCACCGATGATTGCATACCAGTCAGCACCATTCACAACTCCTCAGGTAGGAGGTTAGTATATCCTCCACATTCAAATGCAACAAGACTTGCACAATACCGTTATGGTTAGAATTACAATATGTGCTTGATATCCAGGTTTGACAAATGACAAGTTAAGATTTGTCAAACAGAAGTACCAGGCAATGATCATCTCCAACAAGAAAGAGAACCTAACCAATGCTCCTTGAAATTCAATGGTATTACCATCACCAAATGCCCCACTATCAACCTTCTGATGGTTACCATTTACCAGAAACTAAATTGGACTATCCATTTAGACATAGTGGCTACAAGAGCAAGTCTCAGGCCAGGAATCCTGTAGCGTCCTGAAGCTGCAAATCCTGTCCATCTTGTAAAGGTTCAAGTCAGAAGTTTGACGAATGCTCTTCACTTGCCTGAATGTGTACAGATCCAGTAACACTCATGAAGTTCACACCATCTAGGACAAAGCAGCCTGCTTGATTGGTATGATATCTACAAACATTCACTCCCTCCACAACTGCTGTACAGTAGCATCACTGTGTACTGCCCACAAAATGCCCTTCAGAAATTCACCAAGGCTTCTTCAACAGTACTTTCCAAACCCATGACCACTTCCATCCAGAAGAACAATGGAAGCAGACACATAGGAACACCATCATGTAGAAGTTCCCCTCCAAGCCACTCAGCATCCTGCTTTGGAAATTTATTGCTGTTCATTCACTGTCACTGGGTCAAAATCCTGGAACCTCATCATGGGGATCCATACATGAAAAGGGCAGCAATGGTTCAAGAAGGTAGCTCACCACAACATTTTTCAGAGCAATTAGAAATGAGCAATAAATGTTGAATGAGCCAGTGGAGCTCATATGCTCCAGCTTTGGGTCATACCTCAGGACTTGAGACCGAGGAAGGTGTGCTCATAATTTAATTAAGCAGATTGCATATCAACCTGCAAGTACTTTCAATGCATGCCAAAATGGTGGAAGTAGATTCCTAGTCAAGTGATGGAAACAATGCAGTTGCTGTCCATAGCTCCAGACTACAAACATGCATGTAAAAATTCCTGTTGCCACAGCCGTTCAGACTCCCCAATTTGACAATAACTTATCACCACAGCTTATGTGATAGAGATGATAAGAAGGAGTTCCAAATACAAAATCAGAAAATACTTCAAGCATAGAATGTTGAAACTCTCCCCTGTGGTCAGATGGTTTGTAATCAAAGTCACAGATTTAAAGTCATTGGCAAAGTTTCAAAAAGAAGATGAGAATTTTTTTTCCACTCGGTGAGTTGCTATGTTGTAAAATGCACCGCTTGAAAGAATGGTGGTATTAAACTCAATACTGACTTTCAAAACACAATTGAATATATACTTGAGGAGGAAAAACATACAAGGGAGTGGAGAAAGGACAAGTGAATGAAATTAATCTGATACCTCTTTCAAAGAGTCAGCAGAGATGATGAGCTGAGTGTCCCTGTTCAGTGTTGTAGATTATACATCCATAGGGGTCAAAGATGAGTTAATAAGAATTCATATCCCACACAGAAGTCCTGAGAATGCCAAGAGAGCCTGATTGTGGAATGCAACCCAAATTTTATGTATAAAACTCAACCTCTTTTGGCCAAGAGACATGATCTGAAAACTGACCTTTTTAAATATATTTTTTGATTCTGATGACTGTTTCCAATTGTGTTTTCTGCTTTTACCACAGTTTATACATATTATTGAAGTAACTTGCTGACTTTGCATTCCTGATTAGAAGGCCTCACCCAGTTTAAGCTGCTTACAGAAAATTTCAGCAGGCACTGCCTTTGATAATGGTTCAGAATTAAACGTTGAATAATATCTCGTAAAGCTCACCTCCCTGCCTTGTGCCAGAGTTATATTGCTTTGTGAAAACCAAGGTGTTTTTAAATGGTTTTGAATTCTAGTTACCAGCTACAACAGTAAGAGTTTCTCTTGACAATGACAAATGTTTGAAAACACGTTTTTCCTCCCTTCAAGAACAGTGGAGTTTCTATGGGGAAGCAGTTTTCAAGCTGTCAGCCCTTATGCTTTATTTATATTGCTTCCTAGTACAGCTGGAGCTGGGCCAAATCCAGTATAATCTTCAGAGTGAATCTCCCCGGACTTGCATTCACTGATCGACTGTAAACAATCATTGCAGGTGTAACTCGAATACCTGTACCAGGAAGTAAATATATAGAGCATCAGGATTGACGGCATGAAAACTGCTTCCTGACACTAATGGAATTGATACTGTTCCTGACAAAACATGAATTTGCTAGCATCCATCACGAGGGAGAAATAATTAATGTCCATGTGGGGAACATACTCCAAAATGTCAATGGCTTTCAACTCTTCACCGCCATCACGCCCTCACCCCCACCCCTCCACACACACATCCCCCCACACACACACACCCTACCCCCCACACACCCCACACACCTCCACACACACACACCCCGACACACACACCCCCACACACACACCATCCCCTCCACACACACAACCCCCCACACCCCCTGACACACACCCCC
>NC_063332.1:96966691-96974790 GCF_021869965.1 Rhincodon typus | reverse complement strand
CAGCCTGCTGTGTTCTTCCAGCTCCACACTTTATTATCTATGCTGTATTAACATGTGTCTGTTCTTTAAAAGAAAGCTTTACTGAATTTAGCAGTTTTATGTTTCTTTGTTTGAATTGTGCAGTTATGTAAGATGTTCTGCAGAGTCACAAGTACAGATATTTTACTTTTCCGCCTGGCTGTTCATGGCATCATACAGTGTAAAGTTTTGAATTCAGTCATTTCCATTAAATGAGAATGTTGCAGTGTTCATGCAACACTGAGTTGTTTTCTGATGTGGAGTACGTATTGAAAAGGTGCATGTCCGTTGACCGTGACTTCCTGATCATTTGAATTACTGGTTGAAAAACAATACATAGCTCACACTTGAATCTATGTTTGGCTCTACCATAAAGTTGAAGAGATTATGACTTTTTTATAGAATCCCTACAGTGTGAAAACAGGCCATTCAGTCCAACAAGTCCACAATGACTGCCTGAAGAGCATCCCACCCCTGCATTTTCCCATGTCTAACCCACACATCCCTGAACATTCTGGGCAATTTAGCATGGCTAATCCATCTAGCCTTCACATCTTTGGGCTGTGGGAGGAAACCGGAGCAAACCCACGCAGACATGGGGAGAATGTGCAAACTCCACACAGACAGTTGCCTGAGGATGGAATTGAACCCAGGTCCCTGGCGCTGTGAGGCAGCGGTGCTAAACACTGAGCCACCGTGCCGTTAATGAAAAGCAAGAAACCTGGAGGTGGAAATTGTTTATGGCCCTAATCTGGAAAAATTTGAGTCATTTGCTGAAGCTGGGCTGAGATTTACCATTTTGGTGTATGGTGGCGATTATCTAAGATAGCGAAACATTGGCCAACATCAAGGTCAAGTTACTTCACATGATCACCTCCTTTTCATCTAATTGTCTATGCAAGCAAGATGTATCATGAGTGACTTAGTGAATCACACAACAGAGTAAAGAAGATGGTTCTCGTTCCTGGTAGGACCTTCCGGGTTTGATGGTTATGCGTCATTTTTAAAGACCAGCTGGACATTCCTTCAATACGACAAGCTAGAAACATCCCAGGTCATTGCCAGCAAGCCAGAAACACTTGCAAAAAATCGGAAGGTGGCACCCAGGTTTAGTGACTCTGCTTTACAACTGCTGCTGGGCAGAGTTGCTTAGGGAAGGGAGATCCTTCTATCAGAGAATAGCACCAGAAAGTCGTCCCACTAAACCCATCCAGTCTGAGACCAGACTTCTCATTCATCTGATTGTGGATGTTGCTGGCTAGGCCAGCATTCATTGCCTATTCCTAACTGCTCAGAGGGCACTTGAGCAGCTCAGCCACATTGCAGTGGGTCTGGAGTCACATGTAGGCCATACCAGGTGAGGGTGACAGATTTCCTTCCCTACAAGGACATGAGTGAACCAGATTTATTTTCCCCGCAACAAGCGGCAGTAGTTTCATGGTCATCATTAAATTTTTAATTCCAGATACTTATTGAATTCAAATACCACCATCTGCCTTGGTGGGATTCCAACCCAAGTCCCACAACATTGGCAGTGTCCCTGGATTAATAGTCGAGCGATAATACCACTCGGCATCACCTCCCTTATAAAAATTAAAACTATATTACTCTCTGCCTTGAATATACTTAATGACCCAGCCTGTACAGCTATCTGTGGTAAAGAATACCACAGATACACTCCCCTTCAAAAGAAGAAATTGCTCCTTGCTCTGTCCTAACTAAGTGACCCCTCATTCTGAGCTTCCGCCCTCTAGACCTGCCTCTCCCACAAGGGAAAATAACCTCAGAGTCTACCTTGTCAAGCCCAATAAAAAGCTTGTATAGATCATAGAATCCCTACAGCATTGAAGCAGGCCATTCAGCCCATTGAGTCCACACCAATCCTCCAAAGAGCATTCCACTCAGATCCACCTCTCTACCCTATGGCCAATCTACCTAACCCACATATCTTTGGACAGTGGGAGGAAACCACAGTGTGAGGCAGCAGTGCTAACCACTGAGCCACCATACCGCCAGTCAAGAGGCTAAATTGTCTACTTCCACATCTAAGTCCAATCTTCTTAAGTTATTACCTTCTTAAGCCGAGAGTAACTCTGAGATATACATTAGTTATTGATTATAACATCTGCAGGGGAAGTCATCCAGTTGTCTGTCCAAGGAATGATGTCAAGTAGCCTGTTGTGATTTACTGCAGTAGAAGACCAATGTTTATCAGCACAAACACACCAGGGTATTGACAACACATGTCAGAATGGTAGACCGAACACCACACCGTATTACCACAAAACCTAATCATTTGAGCAAACAGAGGTGACAGAATTGCTCAGCAGTCTGGGACCACCAGGATATCTAACCATCTGCCATTACAGTATCACAATCCTGATGAATTCATGCCTCTTTAATGACCAAGGCAAGCCAAGAAGCTCATTTTGTCTCTGATTGAACTAGTATCTTTTTCTTGGCTCTAGAAGTCAAACAGACTATAATTGAACTGGTCTCATTCCCTGGGCTGAGACCAGTTCCTCTTTAGTTCTAAGGAATAGTCGAAGCCACTCTACAGGCTCCTAAATTCTGACATCGTATCCCTTGCCCATGAGTCACATGTGCGATAAAAGGAACACCAGTGTAATCGCCCAATCCTTTACAACGTGGGAGGAAAATCCAATCGCTGAGGTATTAGCCAGGATGGAGGAAACAGCCAGTTACACTTAGCTCTCTGCCAACCAGGAAACCTGCTTTTCTTCAGCTAACAGGGCTGTGCTTTCAGGTGAGCCAGTTATTGGAGGCTGTTTTAATGAGAGCTGTGCAGGGATCCGATACTTTACCCTGGTCCTCATATTGAAAGGAAACCTTTCTGCTGTCATTTAGATGTTAGGTGTTATTTCCAGTCAGATCAATATCTTAACCCCTTTTCCTTCTTTCTGATAGGTTCAATCCCCATGCTGTGCCCTATTCTACCATTTGCAGAATTCTCTTGAGTCGGTGTAATCCAGTTGAGGATATAATCTGCCTAAGTGTTGTCCCTACTATGTGCCATCAATCACATATGTTAGTGCTTATGTTTTGTTTCAATAAAATCACCTCTCCTTCTTCTAAACTCCATGAGTACATAGCCAACTAATTCAACTTCTCCTCATAAGAAAATCCCTCCATTCGTAGTGAGAGTGGTCAACCATGAGCCTTGGTACAATGTGAGTGCAGTAGGAAAGATAGCAGTTTAGTAATTTTGGAAAGAAGTTGTTGGTTATTGCGAGAACTCATTTGGTTCGCTAACTTCCTTCAAAGGAAGGAAATCTCTTTTTTTTTTACCTGGCATGGCCTACATTTGATGCCACATCACGGAAATGCGGAAGACTCTAACTAGCTCCTCAGTTGTATAAAAACCTGTTACAAAATCTCAAGAAAGGAATGAAACTGGACAAGCTAACTGGCATCAAACAAGGATTCAGAAATGACAAAGTCATATAGTGCCCTGTCAATCCTGCAAAGTCCTCCTTACTAACATCTGTTGGCTAATGCCAGAATTGGGAGAGCTATCCCACAGAGTAGTCAAGCAACAGCCTGACACAGTCATACTCATGGCATCATACCTTACAGACAACGTCTTAGAAAACATCAACGCCATCCCTGGGTATGTCTTGTCTGACCAGCAAGGCAGACCCAGCAGAGGTCGTGGCACATTGATACACAGTTAGGAGGGTGCTTCCCTGGTATTGTCAAGATTAATTCCAGACTCTATGAAATCTCATGTCATCAGGTCAAGCATAAACAAGGAAATCTACTGAATAACACCTCCTCCCCACACCCTTGTTGGCTGATCAGACTACACCGCTTGGAAAAAACACTAAGGTTGGCAAAGGCACAGAATCTGGGTGGGGAACTTCAATGTCCAACTTAACGAGTGGCTCGTTATAATCTTTACTGACCAGGCTGATTGGGTTTAAAAGATATAGCTGTTAGACTGCATCTTCAGCATGTGGTGAGGAAACCAACAACACTTGACCTCATCCTTACCAATCTACCTGGCACAGAAGTGGTTAGTCCTTGACAGAATCTGTAAGGCAATCCTTGTGGAGGTGAAGTCCCATCTTCACATTGAGGTTATCTTGATTGTGTTATAAGATACTACCACCTAGTAAATGGAACAGATTTCATGCAAATCTAGCAACTCAAACCTGGGCATCCATGACATGCAGTGGACCATCAGCAGCAGCACAATTGTTTTCAATGATAAAAACTGAAATAACTGCGGATGCTGTAAATCAGGAACGAAAACAAAGTTCCTGGAAAAGCTCAGCAGATCTGGCAGCGTTTGTGAAGGAAAAATCACAGTTAACGTTTCGGGTGCAGTGACCCTTCCTCAGAACCCAAAATGTTAACTCTGTTTTTTCCTTCACAGATAACGTTTTGGGTTCTGAGGAAGGGTCACTGCACCCGAAACGTTAACTGTGATTTTTCCTTCGCAAATGCTGCCAGATCTGCTGAGCTTTTCCAGCAACTTTGTTTTTGTTTTCAATGATCATCTGTGGTCCCAAGGTCTGGCATATCCCCAAGGCTACCATCAACAATAAACTGGGTCATCAACCCTTATACAGTGAAAAGTGCAGGAGGGCATGCCAGGAGCAGCAGCAAATATTCCCAAAGATAAGGTGTCAACCTGGTGACGCTATTGCTGTTCCAAAGAGTCATTCTGGACTTAAAACGTCAATTCTGTTTCTCCACAGATGCTGCCAGACCTACTGAGTGTTTTCAGAAATTTCGTTTTTTTTTGAAACCTTTATGATCATGGTTAAAGGACAAGACAGATTCCGGAATGATATGTTCCTAATTAGCCTTAATTTTTATTATTACAAATTAGTTACAGTGGTGGTCAGTCACTGAACATATTCACATGAAAATGCCAATGTATTTGTAAGAGAGTAATATACATTGACTACACAAAATAAACAAAAGCAAATCTTTATATATGTCAACCTTGAAAGGCCTTATCAAAACAGCAAAAATGAAAGATTCAGGCATTTATCTCGGCATTATCTTTTACAGACACACAATCCAGTGAAATATCACTCCAATCTTCACTTTAAAATTTCTTACTCAACTGAAGAGATTTCAAGTGTTCCCATTTCATGTCATTTGCACATTCCCCAGATCTGATTATCACCTCTTCTGCCACAGGCAGACAGGATAACTCAATAACTTTTCCTCACTGAACTTTCGTGAAAAGTTCAGACTTTTTTTACAGCTCTGTCCATATTAACGACTTAATATATGTCCATATAAAACAACTTAAGACTTGGCCTGAAGACCTCCCCGACTAAAATCTGCCCTGTTGCCAGAATAGCAAAACTCATTTCTCTTTTCTATACGTGCTATAAGTTCCAACAAAGGGATAAAAAAGCAATTATCTCCCCAAGAAGCTTGCTCGTCATTTAACTTAAATCACAAGCTTACATGAAAAGAGCTGTTTTGAGCTTCCTGATCAAAAAATAACTTTCTGACCTTCTAAAAATACAGTCTCCTCTTCAGAACAAAAGATGAAAGTCCATTTTAACTCTAAATCAAAACTCTCAAATGAACTAATATGTTATAAACATTTATCACACAACGTAGGACTACTTGTATGTCAAAGAATTGAAGCAGTATGTAATAGAGAGAAATCTCCAACCAAAGGATCAGTCTCAGCTCTGCAGGCCGAATATCACCAGTCATGAATGGTGCTACTGGGCAATTAAACAGCTCAAGTATAGAGGAGCCCAGTACAAGAGACAAAGCTGAAGCATCTGCAGCCATCTTCACCCAGAAATATTAAGGACATAATCCCTTCTCAGCCTCTTCCTGAGGTTCCCAGCATCACAGATTTTGGTCTTCAACCAATTTGATTTACTCGTCATAATATGAAAGAGCTGCTATTGGCACTGGATACTGAAAAAGCCCTGACAACATTTTGGCAAAAGAGGCAAAATGTACCCTCCAAAATTATTCACATTATTCCAGTACAGCTACAACACTGGCACCTACCGGACAATGTGAAAATATCACAGTTATGCCCTGTCTACAAAAAGCAGGACAAATCCAACACAGCCAGTGACTACTTTGTGAGTCAATGACCAGTAAATAATGGAAGGTGCCATCAACATTGTTATTAAGTAGCACTTGCAAAGGAATGACCTGCTCAGTGACACTCAGTTTGGTTTCCGCTAGGGCCACTCAGTTCCTGACCTCGTTACAGCCTTGGGTCCCTTACCATATTGAAGCCAGAGTGACATTGACTTGCCTTGAACCAAGTTAAGACCATTCATCCCCTCTCCTAACTCACCAAATCCCACCCTACTACATTCAATTCCCTCCATCACTGTAACCATTCCCTCAGCTGTTGTATATAACCAGGCTAGTAGTCAAACTTGAGCTGTCTGTAACCTTGATGACCATACGGAGGCTTCTTTCTGGATTATGTCTGAGTCACCCATGTGACTGACCATATCCCATTGCCCAGACAGATTTTGCAGAATATCCCTCACTGACCATAGCCCATCTTCCAGGCTGATTGTATGAGCTGGGTCATGATTAACTTGACTTCCATGGCTGATCATGGTCAATCCTTTAGATTATAAATGGCACAGTCCAAAGACTTTAGAAGTATCCTCTGACTGATTGAGTTCATCCTCAGCTTCTCCATGCACCAACTCTGATGTTGACCCCACAATGCCCTTGAGCCTTTGACTTTGATATTTCACTGTTTCCTACAGCCAGTGCCTTGTTTATGATACAGAGAGTGTCCATGTCTGTCACAAGCCATCCGCTTGCCTTCTGCCTTGACCAAGTGTCACCTGTGAACCAACAGCCGCTGTCTGACACTGTGGAGCAGAAACTGATGTGTTTCCGGTGATCAGTTATAATCCACAATGGACTAGGGCCACATCCTATCTTAGTCCCCATGCACACACCTCCCGCATCTGTACAGGTTACAGCAAAACTGAAGACAAGGAGCATTGATAAGGTTTATCTGGAAGCAAACAGGGCTATGTGCTAACTGAGACTGGAATCAGAAAACTGAAGTCGATAAATACACAATCTATGCGGTCAAGTTCCTGAAGTATTGAGTATCTTGATTGAGCAGGAGTTAATGGGGGACGGGAAGTTAATTCTGGCAAGTTGTGCAATCATTGAGATGCAAATGCATGCAGATAACCTTCTGACCAAGTAAGTGTGAAAAAGACATCTCACCATTTGAAGGAGGGAGGACTTAGTTGTAAAAGTTCATCTCAGCGGGAAGAATCTGATTTGGATTCTCGCCTGATTAAGTCATCCCACTTGCCATTATTCTCACGCCCTCAGGGAGTGGAAAGTCATATTTCTGAGTAGGTTTTATTGAGCACCTCGTAAAGATTCCAGGAGAATTAATCATCATAGAAGAATGCCTGTCTATTCCATTAAGTGCAAGAGAAAATTTAACGTGCATTTCTCTTCAGTCTTTCTTGGCTTTCAGAGCCTTCCTAACTATTTCAATATACATGAAGAGAATGGGTGTATTTCTCTGAATTACACATACAATTTAAGAGCCTGCTTCCGTGAGAATAATGGGACAGGATTTGTGTCAATATCTAGGATCGTATTCCACTACATTTTTAGAGTCAAGCAGGGTCCCAAAACTTTAGGTTCACTGTCTACCTGTTCTCACTCATAAATGATCTTTTATAGATATTGTCATTCTCACTCAGAATGTTTTCTGATGGTTGAATCAATAAGAGTAACAGAATAATTACTATTCCATTGCAAGTAATGAAATGTTATCCATTTCTGAACAATGTACAAAGTCAACTATTATTTCTCTAACCTGAAAATGGAAGAGAATACTGTAAACTGAGTACAAGCCTGATCCCTCTTTAAAACACATCACAACCTGTGATCAAGAGTCATCTAGATTCGAAATGTTAGTGCTTGCTCTCTCTCCATAGATGCTGTCTGAACCGCTGTGATCTCCAGCATTTTTTGTTTTCACAAACATTTATCTCCAATTCATTATCGTCACTGCCTCTAACACTCCATCACCACTGCCTCCAACACGCCATCACCACTGCCTC
>NC_063332.1:96945467-96966681 GCF_021869965.1 Rhincodon typus | reverse complement strand
CCATCACCACTGCCTCTAACACGCCATCACCACTGCCTTTAACACACCATTACCACTGCCTCTAACACGCCATCACCACTGCCTCTAACATGCCATCACCACTGCCTTTAACCCACTATCACAATCACCACTAGTACAGCCCCAACATTATCTTCAACACACCCACACTAGTCTCTGACACACCATCAACACCTACCACTTTGCTCAGCTGTGGGATACATCTGTGCTGTGTAGATTTTTCTCCCCTTCCAGCCAGTCAAACAGTTCTGTTAGTGCTACACTTACTGTATGACCCAGCACCAATGTCTCTAATTCAATACCCAGGCTTCACCGCTGTAGAAACTGGGAATCACAGATGATGATATGGTTTAGGAATGATTGTTTTATCCAGGAAGGTGTGTACTGTGGTCATTACTGTTTCCAAACCACCGTCAAAGTTTTAACAACTCGCTGAGTCATCAATAGTGATGCAGTCTTTGCAGTTTAAAACTGCCGACACTTACATTCCATTACTGATGGTTCTTTTGTCATGAGATGAATTTTGTTTTCAAAAATCAGAAGGTTTGGATTAATTACTGGGCCATTTTGAAATAATTATTCACAGACTGGGGAAAACTACATGAATAGGATTTAGGGCAAACAATGGCAGATCTCAGTCTTTCCCAACCTCCAGTCCGTACATAAAATGTCTAAGAACAGTTGCACATTGCAATTAATATTTAAAACAATAAGTTACCACTTCACAAAGACACAGTATTAATTTTTAACTTGGCAATAGCTGTGAACAACTTTCTATAAGCAACAAATAATGAATATTTTATACCAATAATAACAGTTAACAGTTTCCCAAGGGCATCAGGGATTAGAACCTAAAATAACTAAATAAAAATCTTCCTTCGTACTGGGGACAGAAACAGCAGACTACAAAATGTTCATATCATCTGTCTGTGGATCTTGCTAGACATATAGTAAATTATGCAGATTTTTAATATCTACTTGGAGAAGGTATTTGACAGAACATATAGGGATGCTACTTAATATATTGATTCATGATACTCTGATCTACTCAGAACAAACGCTTAGTTGTTAACAACGTGAAGTGAGGTTAAGGGATGTCAGCAAATGTTGGCATTAGGTGAATACCTGCCATTTTTTTTAACCTCACCTCCAAATTGATGAACCTAGAAGCCAAGAAATAATGCAAAAGAAAGTGAGAAAGAAAGGAAGTTAATCTTTACAATTTACTGCAATCAATCTATGGATCAGAATGGATTCTGACTGCTGTGTCTGGACTCCAGTCATAAGTTCCCAAATCTGGCAGCTCAGTCCTGCTGCAGAGGAAACAGGAGAAAGGATATTCTCATCTCCAAGTCAAACTCATTCTTTATCTGGACATCAAAACTGGAATTCTGTCCTCAGTTTCACATACCCCTAACATCCACCAAGCTTGCTTTGTCATCTAACCCTTACTATTTATTTAGCATTTTACTGTTTCTCCGGCTATTGGTGTTTTGCTACACTGTGGCCCTTGGCTCTTTAATTGGTTAGTCACTACTGGAAGTATTTTGTCTATTCTCTTAATTGGTGTATTTCATTTAAAGTTGGAAGAAATCAGGATGAACGCAAACTAGTGATCAGTACTGTTATATGTCATATCCCATGTAATATTCTGTGTTCCAGGTATTTGGATGGAAATCAGTTTGTGATGGTACCCAAGGAACTCACCACTTTCAAGCATTTATTACTTATGTAGGTACTTCTATTATTGCACTTCTTAGATACTGATATATGAAAGCGTTTAGCATCAGGAATAGGCCATTCAAGCCCTTGAGCTGTTCGGTGAGATCAAGGTTGACTTATACTGTAATTCCATTCACTTCCCTTGGCTCTATGCTGCTTTATATTCTTGCTTGGCAAAGTCTATCTTGCTGCATGACAAAGTGCTTTCTAACTTTCCTGCTGGATAGCCTGGCTCTTGCTGTTATCTTAAATTACTCATTAATAGCCAAAAAGTTCCTCTCTATCTCCCATATCAATCCCTTCAAAATGTTGCTCTCTCGCATTTGGTAGATGATGTGGGCCACTAAAAAGAGTGTTATTTCAGAATCAAAAACTAGATTTTAATGTGGTGTAATCCAATTGTATTGTTGGAAAGTGGATTTAACTGTTGACTGTAAGTTGTACATGTTCATTGCTGAGGACCTTAAAGACCATGGAATGCAGACTGTAGCAGACAGTGCTGAGTATCCCAAAGGGCAAATTATGTGAAGTGCAAGTTTTGAATCTTATGAATGCTTTCGTGGTTCTAGGCTCCTTGTATGTTGCCCCAGAATTCCTGTGTGTGTCTAGTGGTGGGGTATAGAGTGGTGGTAAGCTGGGTTGGTGCCCACAGCAAGTGCCACCCTTTGCACTGTTGCTGATGAAGCAGGGTGGGGTGTGCCTGTATCATAACTGACCATGCATGCTGGATCATGAACAGGGCACCCCAGGGAAAGGGACCCCTTTCACCTGCCTATTAACCATCTTCATGTGGGAGTCTGTACAGTGAACGTCACAGTGCCATTTAAACAAGGAGGTGAAGCAGACTGTAGTCATCCAAGGCAGCCCCAGTTGCAGAGCTCACTAGGTCACAATCAGGAATGAGACTTTTGAGTGATGTTTTTCCCTTAGCAAACTATGTTTTCAATAATACCTCGTGTTAGCTATAAACAGATAGAGACAAGGAGTCCAGTCAGCCACATTTTGGTTCTGTCTAGGTTGTGAATCCTACTGAGCTATCAGAAGAGCTCCCAGGATAACCTGGTTCTATGCAGCTTATATAATGTAAATCTGAAAAGTATAAATTTATGCGGCCAAGTGATTTTCAGCATCTGGTGTTGCTAGAGTGAAACTGGTGATCAGTGCTTGGAAATTAATACATCTCTTGCATGAGCTTAATCTTAAAGTTGCACTGAATAATAATAATATGGAAACAGAGTAATGTGAGTCTGTGATTTGCCCCGTATGCAATCAGGTCCCCCAAATAGAATAAGTATCAGGAATGTTCCAGGTCATCTGGAAGTTTTTGTTTAAAGGGGCACCAGTTATAATTTCATGAACAAACTTTAACTTAACTTCTGAATCTGCAAATTCCAATGGTTGTATAACACAATTTTATGAAGAATAAGGAGACACATGAGCATAGCCCGGGTATTATGTTTACATTCTGGGAATGCCCTCTAATTAATACAATGGATTGTAATAAAGAACTATGTGTGGAATTTGTATTTGCACCTCAAGTTCCAAACCCCAGTTGGCCATGCTGCAATGCATAACATGCCTTAAATATTTTGTAGGACTTACTTTTTCACATCAGGCAATATCTGAAGCTACAGTGCATCAGGTGCTGACCATGCCGTTATAAGCTCCTTTTCCCATGTGCTTGTGTAATCGGTGTATGACCTTTCCTACCATTTGTTCTAATTATACTCACTGTGCCTTCCAGTGATTTAAGTAACAACAGAATCAGTACACTGTACAACCAGAGCTTCAGCAACATGACAGAGCTTCTGACCTTGTAAGTATAATATTTATTTGACACTAAACCAGGATTCCCATGTTGATTGTAGAAATACTGATTAAACTGGCTATGTCAAACTCCATTGCAGGCATTCACAATAGAAGAATACTTGACACCTCTGGCATTTTTATTTTGTCTGCTTCTATTTATAAACACTGATACATTATCTAAGATGACATTTTTAATTTCACAGAATTCTTAGTTATAACCGGCTGAGGTGTATTCCAGTTCGAACATTCGATGGGTTGAAATCCCTCCGTTTATTGTAAGTACAAGAATAAATGATTGAGCTTATATTCCTGGTTAGTTTAAATGATGAAACCTTATCTTCCACCAGCACCTACGTTAAGCCTAAGTGAAGATTTGAAGTTTTCTAGCCCCTTCCTTGAACCATTAACACTGTAAGTTCAGCCACCTTTTTTATTTGGTCTGTACCATGCTAATGTTGCCAGCTCCGTATCCCATGCCATGACTGATTGCTGAGAAGACTCAAGTCAGAAATCTCCTTGGGGCTAATCCCACTTTGCTGTCACAACTTTCTACAAATGCCTATATGATGTTTGCAAATCCAGTAAAGCTATAGCAGCAGAGTAGTTAACAGCTCTCATGAAATTTTACATAATAACAGCTACAACAAGTCAGTACAGTAAGGTCATTGACATCAGTGCTGCACAGCACCAATATATAAAGGCAGCTTCCTCTCTGCCTGGCTTTCAAGTGGAATTATGTATAAAATTTCACTGTAAGACCACCCGCATGAGTAGGCCGTAGCTGATCATAAGTGATAGGAGCTGGGGGCATATTTAGGAACAAACAGACCTTGCTGCATAAAGTAATATTGTGTAGAGCATAAAATCAATGTTCCACCTGATCCTGAGGATTTCCTGCCTGGCTGGTCAGTTTACACCAATTAATATGTGCACAGAGTTTTAGGAGAAACTGGAAAATCCATGAGCAAAGTAGATCAGCATGTTGAATTTGAAATAAAGCCAGGACTTGCAGAAATTCTCAACAGCTCTGGCAGCCTCTGAGAAAAAGAAACAAAGTTAATGAATCAGAATTTTGTGCCTCTGAAAGGGGCTGACCTGGAGTTGGGGGGAGGGCTGCTTAATTAGACAAGATGTTGGCATTACTGGAATTAAGTTACCCTCACCCCCTTCAAACTGGGGGAAAAAACATTCTCCTTACACCCCTGGTCCCTATGATCTTAGTAGTCCTTCAAAAGTACCCATAGTCCCCCGTGTGGCAATCCCGAGTGGGAAAGATACAAGTCTCTGATTGGGTACAGTTCTCAGTGGGCAAAACTTCTGCCTTCAGGTCCTCAATTTCAGAAGAGACTACTATCCTGTATGCTGCCTGATTGGAAGAAGATACAGTGGGCCATTCTCCGAAATGTCAGCATAGGAGTCTGGCCACCTCACAAGCCTGTGAGGGAGACACTTGAAGAAAATGGAGGATTCCTATGCATTGACTTGGTTTCTCTCTCCACAGCTACTGCCGTCATCTACAATACTTGCCTTTGGATTAATGGTTTTGAAAATTGGATTTGGTGTCTGTGGATTTGATAATGTCAAAGCTCATGGCGAAAATCTGAGAAAATTCTATTTACTTTTCATTTGTACTCATGCAGATGTGGTTAAAAATGAGTGACATGAAATTTTGTATTTTTCAGCATTTGGGATTGAATTGACAATGAGAAATGCGCTATATGTTAAAGCACTTTTCCAGTGCTTTTTCTTTCATTTACAACATGAAAACGATGTGCAGGCCCTCTGAATTTATACTCCCTTTCCCCAATGTCTGAGTCGCAGTTATGCAAAAAGTGGGACAGTGGTGCAATTTTGACCTAATATGTACTTTGGAAACTGTTGAGATACAGCACTTTGCTGGTCTTGCATAGCTTTACTCAACGTGTAATATTCGACAAGTTGTAAAACCTAGGTTATATTCAGTGGTATGAGATTTTCGCACTGCAAAATAGGTTTAAATAAACCGAATGATTCTGTGAACAGTATGAAATAGAAGTTAGTCGTGTATACATGGGAACCATTATATAAGGTGTGGTATCCCACACTCCAAACTAAACAAACACCAGTGTTAAATATGAGAAATGGGAACCATTATGTAAGGTGTGGTCTCCCACACTCCAAACAAAACAAACACCAGTATTAAATATGGGTTGGCACTCTAACCTGTAAATCAAACTAAGGTGGAAACATGTACAATTGTTGTTTGTAAAGCAGAATGGAATTCATTCAGGGCTCTGGTAGATTGTCTTCATTGTTTATTATAAACTATTTTCCAGGTCTTTGCATGGAAATGACATCTCATCTATTCCTGAAGGAGCTTTTAATGACCTTTCATCACTGTCACATTTGTAAGTCAAAACATAAATAAGATCCAGTTATAAATCGAATTATTCTTGGATAAGAGGAACACATTTTTCTTTTCTGTTCTGAAGCTGAAGCAGATAGAACATCCTTCTGTTTCAAGGATAATGTCTCCCACTGGGTAGAATCCCTTACTACACAAAAATGGTGAAACTCTAAGCAGGGAACTGTGGTATTTTCCTAGATGGCGATTACTTGTACCTTGTGGTATTTGCCAACCAGAATGTGGCACTGGGTAAGGGTCATTTGATGTAGTTCACTGCCACCAATCCTCCTTTGTCTTGAGCCTATGTAATGATTAATGGTAGAAGAAACACCACTGTAGCGTACTGCATGTAGATAAGAGACACCATTCTGAGACAACAAAAACATAACAGCAATAAGTGCAACTACATTTGGTCAGGCATTGTTACCAGCAGCTCAGGATCTAGTAAGGGATACATCTGATCCCTCAGAAAGCTGGAACTCCACTCCATTGGGTGGACCCAATATAACATGAACATTAACCGCTTCAGAACCATTGCCTTAAGCAGTAGGAACAAGCTGATAGATGAGTGTTTTTCCTCAGGAAGAAAGAAATGGTTCTGACAGCTTTATAAGTTAATGTGTTATTTCTTTTGGCACAGAAAGTTGTAATGTTAAGATCTATATTCCTGAACCAAGATACTGAAATAACATTTTGCTGTTAGTTAATTTGAATTTTTTTTTATTTGTTCATGGGATATGGACACTGCTGGCCGACTAGCCCAGCATTTATTGCCCATGTCTAAATGCCCTGCAGAAAGTGACAGTGAGCTGCCTTTGTGAAATACTTCAGTCTTTTGGGTATAGAAGCACTGTACTGTTGGGAAGGGATTTTGATACAGTAACAGCGAAGGAACAGCAATATGACTCAAGTCAGGATGGTGAGTGGCTTGGAGGGGAACTAGCAGGTGGTGGTGTTTCCATGTATCTGCTGCCCTTGTCCATCTAGGTGGTAGAGGTCACACGTTTGGAAGGTGTTGCTGAAGGAGCCTTGGTGAGTGACTGTGCATCTTGCAGAGTCATTGAGATGTACACCACGGAAACAAACCCCTTGTTCCATCTCGTCCATGCCGACCAAATGTCCTAAATTAATCCAGTCACATTTGCCAGTATTTGCCCATATCCCTTTAAGTCCTTCCTATTCATATAGCTGTCCAGGTGCCTTTTAAATGTTATAATTGTACTGTACCAGTCTCCATCACTTCCACTGGCAGCTCATTCCATGTACACACCAGCCTCTGTATGGAAAAGTTGCCCCTTAGGTCTCTTTTAAATCTTTCCCCTCTCACCTTAAACCAATGCCCTCTAGTTTTGGACTCTGCTATGCCTGGGAAAAAGACCTTGGCTATTCACCCTAACCATGCCCCTCATGACTTTATAAACCTCTGTAAGGACACCCCTCAGCCTCTAGCAGTCCAGAGCCCCACCCTATCCTGCCTCTGCCTACAGCTCAAACCCTTCAGTCCCAGCAATGTCTTCGTAAATGTTTTCTGAGCCCTTTCAAGTTTCACAACATCTCTCCAAATCAGGGAGACCAGAATTGAGTGTAATATTCCAAAAGTGGCTGAACCAATGTCCTGCACAGCTGCAACATGACCTTCCAACGCCTGTACTCAACAATTTCATTTTGTGCTGTTGGTGGTGTGAACGTTGAAGGTGGTTGTGGTGCCAGTCAAGCAGATAGCTTGGTCCTGAATGGTGGCTTGTTTCTTCAGTGTTGTTGGAGCTGCACTAACCAGCAAGTGGAGAGTAATCCATCACACTCCTGAGTTGCATCATGTAGACGATGGACACAGTTTCTGGGGCTGTTTGTTATTTCTTCATTGAGAACAAAATAAAAGTGAACTTGGTCTTTAACGATAGCATTAAATGGGTGATAATGAATCCAGCAGCCTGTTCTGTACCCAGCTCAATTTTTAGTACATTAATTTCATTCTTAACAGGGTAAAATTGAGAGGTAGAATGCAGGGAAACAGTCTCTGGATGAGGGACTGTTCATTTAAGACTGAGATGTCTAGATATTTCTTCACTCGAAGGATTGACTCTTTGGAATACAATGCCACGGATCTCTGAATTTTCCCTCATTGAATGTATTAAAGCCCGAGATAGACAGATATTCAGAGGATGTGGAGAGTGTGTGAGGAAGTTAAGGCAGAAGATCAGTCATGATTGTATTGAATGGCAGAGTGGGCTGGAGGGGTTATATGATCTTCTCCTGCTGCTCCTATTTCTTAAATTCTTATGTTCTCTAAGGATAATGGCTGTGTTTGCCACCAATGTGCACTCGCTGCACAAGCAGTTGCTGTGCCTGTGAAATCCCTGCCTACCACCAAGAACTTTGCAATAACAACTTGAAAGAGAATACCACAACTGGTCACTCAGAAAAAATTGCACTGCCAAAGATATTGAGGCAAACTATCCACCCATATTATCCACTCTTTAAAATATGTGGATCGCTTCGTGCACTTATAATGTGCAAGTCCAAGCAGGTTTATTATGCAACAAATTAGTATAGGTAAACATTATTAAAAGACAAGTTTAAGATTAATACCAGGTGCCACTTCTGCACAATATGAATAATTAATTCCAGAGATCATAGCATTGGAAATCTTTCATCATTATTTGGATGCAATGAAGAGGCCACTGTTTCTTTGGAAGGATGAGTTTGATGGACAAATAGCCTCATTTTTTTTTCACTTTGGAATCTTTTACATTAATGGCCGGATTTCCCATCAGCTGTAAAGCAATGGTATTCGTCTCTGACCTTATTCTTACAGTCAGCAAGCTAAGACGTTAAGAAGCACTGAACGCTGAGGAAGTTATAATAATAGTGATATTTAATATTCACCAAGGGTAAAATTACCATCTTGGGGCAGTAGAACTGTTCAGCGGTAATCTTAGGCTTAATATACCATTTATAAACCCAGTTACATCACATTCAAAAAGATGCAACTTCTTCAGAGGTATTTGCTGTAAGTCTGAGTGTAACAGGGCATGTCCTTGCCAGTTCACTGATTTCTAATTGATTACATTCTGAGGGACATCAACAGCTCACTCTCTAGAGAAACAACAAGACAGTATATTTTAGATTTTCACTGTGAACTCTGCATGATTAGGACTTCAGTATGTGCTGTCAGTCTCAGAAGAAAATTTATGGTAAATGCTGGCAATTTCACTGACATTACAGTCACAAACTCTGGACCAATGTTCTGGTGTATGGAAAAGTAATTAAGCAGCTTCCTTTTCTTTGCAGGGCCCTTGGTGCGAACCCTTTATATTGTGACTGCAACATGCAGTGGTTATCTGATTGGGTAAAGTCAGGCTACAAAGAGCCAGGCATAGCACGCTGTGCTGGACCTGGTGACATGACAGATAAACTCCTGCTCACCACTCCTTCTAAGAAATTTGAATGCCAAGGTAATGCCACCAGTTTGACTATGGGATTTGGTGCACATCAAAAATCTCTTTGTATAGGAGTGAAGAGGGATTAAATCAGATCTCGAAACCATGGCTTATCCATAAGATTGACTTCCTGTATTGATTGACTAATACCTATTTAGCTGTGGTTGAGTGGTTTCATTTATAATAAGGATTTAAACTTGCCAATGAAGCTTTTATATAACTTTTAATTGACCTTTGACTTTCTTTGGTTGCATTCAATCTAACATTTTTTAATTTTTCACTTGTGACCTTTGATATCCTGTGCCCTGCCAAAAGAGATTCCAGGGCCTTGCGGTTTTCTGGTGCAAGGTAAGACTGTTGACCCACCCCTGGAAATAATGGATGATGTTGCAAACAGACCTTCTGCCTCTCCTTAAATGTGCTCCCAAGAAAGTACCTAATCCCTCAGATGGACTTGTTTTCTTTAGATAACCGATATCCATTTAATGTGGATATACAGTTTATGCATTGTCGGTCTCACTTTTGATCTTAAATATATAGTGCATGAGTTCAAACCTAAATTGAAAAATAAGTGTGGATTGAACGTTTGTCTTCTTTGAATGTTGAATTGTCTTTATTGTGAATTTTAAAAGTATATTGTTGATAATAATATCACATCAAATATAAAATGCTGTTGCAACCAAAAGTTTTACAGTAGTATGGTGTTATCTCTTTGTCAATGCTGTTTATGTTCATATGCTCCCTTGACATTTAAACAAAAATGTTTTCTGCAGAAAACCTGCGTGATATATAAGAAAAGTTTTGTTAAAATGCCATTAAGTAAGGTTCATTTTCATTTAGTTAGTTTAGGACTGGAATCCTGATCTTCAGTACCATACTGATAACTGAATTGAAGTCTATGTTTCACTTATTTAATTGCAGTCATTTATTTCTGCCTAATATTATTCATAAGACATTCAGGGATTTCAGATCATTAGGGGTCATGAACATTACTATTATTTTTCGTGATTCTGCAATAAGCTTTTTGGCAAAGGCACTGTGAGGTGGACAAATGATAAGGAGAAGTGGTCAAACAGAAAATATAAAAACCTTCGGACTTCTACAAAGGAAAAATTCTCACTTTTTTGTATTTACCATCCAGGTAAGACTTGCTTAACCAACATGAGTTACATGTTATTTTTCAAGGTCCCATTGACATCAACATTCTAGCCAAGTGTAACCCTTGTCTTTCCAATCCATGTAAAAATGATGGCACCTGCAACAATGACCCAGTGGATTTTTATCGGTGCACCTGCCCATATGGATTCAAGGTATGTTCATGTCTTACGCAGAACAATGACAATTGCAGCATTCATAACTATATTTCTCAACCAATTATCAAAAGTGGGTTATTGTCACTGTGAGTGATTTAATGTGAAAACACACAATGCTACATATACAACATTCAGGCTCAGAATGCTACTCATCATCTTGTGTGCAATGTTTAAAATACTAGATGACGATTAATTAATGTCTATACTTCTGAAACATCACTCATGTGCATTCATGTCTTAGGCCAAGCAATGACTTCTTTCTCATGCCTTTCAGTGAGGAAAGGAAATCATTTCGTCCATCAAGTCCACTTTTCTGAACATACCGCAGACCATTTGATCTGTTGTAAACTCACATCTCTAATCTACCTAACCTTTTAAAAATTTCAAGAAGAAAAATTCTTGATATCTTTCCCTGAAGATAGTTGAGCGAAAAATTCCAAATATTGGATCAAAATTTTATTACTCAGCTCTGATTCTACAAATTATATTCTCTTGGCCACCAGTTATGAAACAATAATATTCCGTAGAGTATTGAACCTTTAATAACCTTCTTTGTTCAATATTTATCCAGCTGTTTCTACTTGAAGCTCATCTATGACTCAATAGGGGCAAATAATTCTTTGTGATCAAACATCTTATCACAGGCATGTTAATTTTAGACTTGCCATTAGTCCTGGGATTACGTGATTTAAGTACCTATATTTACATTAATCATGCCTTTTAAAATGTTAAAGACAAGGATTGGTTTCTTCTTTTCTCCAATGGAAATTGGTTTTAACGGATGGAACACCACACACTGCTGACCCACATTTCCCAATGGGCAAGCGGTATTGCGAGATGCTGAGCATTGTGTGATTTTGTAACAAAGTAAGGATATTGTTTTGGGTGAAAAGTTTATATTGTTGAATTGGGATGAGTAAAGTACATTGCAAAGAAACAAAAACAGAAATTGCTGGATCAGAGAAAGCAAGGACTGTAGATGCTGGAGTCAGAGATACAACAGTGTGGAGCTGAGGAAAGGTCTCGACTCGAAACATCAACTTTCCTGCTCTTCTGATGCTGCCAGGCCTGCTGTGTGCCTCCAGCTCCATACTGTGGTATCTCAGAAATTGCTGGAAAAGCTCAGCACGTCTGGCAGCATCTTTGGAGAGAAATCAGACTTAACATTGAGGGTCAAGTGACCCTTCCCTATTCTGTTAACTCTGATTTCTCTCCATAGATGCTGCCAGACCTGTTGAGCTTTTCCAGCAATTTCTGATTTACAGCATCTGCAGTTTCTTTCAGTTTTTACTGGAAAGACAAGTAAAGGCAACAGCATCATGATTTACACGAAAATAAGCTATAGAAAATAAAACTTCTTCCAGACAAACTTTGTTGGCAGACCACTGCGAAACAGCAAACATCCAGTTGCACCAAAGGCTTGAGTTTATGTTCTGCTGTCAGTGGGTTTGAAGGTGAAAGGAGCTTGTCAAATCCAGGAAGCAATCTGCCTGCTGTCTACCTGCCTTCGGCAGAGCTGTCTGAAATTTTACAGGAAAGGTATTGTGTATCCTACCCACCTACCCTGTGAATTCTTTAATGAATTGATCAAATAATTACTTTGTGGCGGGGGAGGGGGGTGATTTGGGGGGGCGTTGGTCGTTGGTTTGGAAGGATGTACAGTAATCTTTTTATTAACTGGTACCTATGGGACCAGGAGTGTACCAGTTGATCAAATATTCTGGACACACAATCAATGTAAAAACACACACTAAGTAATAGAAACATAATGCAGGAGGTTTACACATCACTATTATACTTTATTTACAGCATAAATCATTTGAATAAAAATGGAACTTTGCTTTAAATAAAGCTTACTGACAGAAAACCTTCTCAGTCTCCCCCTGAACTGGCTATTCGGAGGTCATGATAATGCAACAAATTTCAGTATCTCAGGTTATTTTTTTGCCGCTTTATCAAGGGTGCCAGTTCACAAAGTGCCAGTTAGAACAAAGTTTGCTGTAGTTGTGCAGAAAACCCATCTGTTTCCCTCCTTACAGCTGTATTCCACCAAAGTGGGGGACCCTACTTTGGGGCCCATCTAAGCCCGCTGAAGGGAAATCTCAACCAGGTCAGCCCCATGCCCTCGTGAACCCGGACCGCAACCCCCTGAAACAGCGTGTCCACTTTAAAAGACTCCATGTGCAGAGTCTTGCCTTGAGCAAGTGTCATCCAACTTCCAAGGGGCTGCCACATTCAGCAGGGATTCTCAATGTGGTAGGATTGTTTATTGCCTCAGCGGTGACCACCGCTCCGGGGACTATGGGCGTCATAGAATGCAGATAATTCACACCCCCATCCCCCATCCCCTCTCCACCATTTCTGTAATTTTCTTCATATTTTGTAAAAGTTCAAAGTTCCTTTCACATTTTTCAAAGCAATTGATGGTTGGAAGCCGAGACAGGGCATGCGTTCTCTAAATCTGAAGGCCTTGTTGGAGGGAGCTGACAATTTGTTTTAATACACTTCCTAAGGTATTTATCAGCCTTGTGTTAAAGTCCAACCCATTCAGAAAATTATAATGAGACATTCAAAGGAAAGAAAACTTCAGGGAAATGATTGTGACAGACAACTGATACAATCATTTAAGAGCATAAGGTATAGTAGCAGAATTAGGCCATTCAGCCAATCGGGTCTGCTCCATATTTCGATCATGGCTGATACATTTCTCAACTCTATTCTCCTGCCTTCTCCCCTTAACCATTGATCCCCCATTCTATTAAGAACCTATCTATCTCTGTCTTAAATACACTCAATGACATGGCCCTCTGCAGCAATGAGTTTCATAGATTCACCATACTCTGGCTGAAGACATTTTTTCTCTTCTCAGTTCTAAAGGGTCGTTCCTTCACTCTGAGGTCATGCCCTCAGGTCTTAGTCTCTCCTACTAATGGAAATGTCTTCTCCACATCCATTCTATGCAGGCCTCTCAGTATTCTGTAAATTTCAATCAGCTTCTCCTCATCCTTCTAAACTACATAGAGTACAGACCCAGAGTCCTCAACCACTCCTCACATGATAAGCCCTTCATCCCCAGGATCATTCTTGGAAACCTCCTCTGGATCCTGTCCAACACAAGCATATCTTTCCTTTGATATGGAGCCCAGAAATGTTAACAGTATTCCAAATGTAGTCTGACCAGAGCCTTAAACAGCTTCAGCAGTACACCTCTGCTCATGTGTTCTATCCCCCTTAAAATGAATGGTAACATTGCATTTGCCTTCCTAACTGCCAACTGAACCTGCATGTTAACTTAAAGAGAATCCTGAACTAGGGCTCCCAAGTCCCGTTGTGTGTCAGATTTCGAAAGCCATTCCAATTTAAAGAATAGTCAATACTGCTATTCTTCCTACCAAGGTGCATATTCTTTCACTTGCACACATTGTATTTTACCTGTCACTTCTTTGCTCACTCTCCCAGCCTGTCCAAGTCCTTCTGCAGCCTCACCACTTCCTCAACACTACCTGTCCCTCCACCTCTCTTTGTGTTGTCTGCAAACTTCGCAACAATGCTGTCAGTTTCTTCGTCCACATCGTTAATGGATAATGTCAATAGTTGTTAGACCAACACAGACCTCTGCAGACCTACATGAGTGACTGGCTGCAATCCTTACTCTTTGCCTTCTGCCAATATCTTGTCCCTAACATCGAAGGCTCTTATCTTATTTAGCAGCCTCCTGTGCAGCACTTTGTCAAAGGTCTTCTGGAAATTCAAGTAGATCACATCCGCTGGCTCTCCTTTGTCTAACTTGTTCATTAGTTCCTCAAAGAATTCTAACAGATTTGTCAGGGATGACCTCCCCTTGATGCAGCCATGCTGACTTTGCCCTATTTTACCATGCACTTCCATGTGCTCTGCAATCTCACCCTTAATAATGGACTCTAAATTCTGACCGATGACCGAAGTCAGGCTAACCAGCCTATAGTTTCCTGTCTTCTGCCTCCCTCCCTTCTTAAACAGGAGTTTAAGATCAACGCCAATGTCTCCACAATCTCCTCAGCTATCTCCTTCAGAACTCTGGGGTGTAGACCATCTGATCAGGATGATTTTTCACCTTCAGACCTTTCAGCTTTCCCAGTGCCTTTTCCTTTGTGAAGGCCACCTCTGCCCCCTGACTCTTGAAGTTCTGGTATGCTACTGGTGTCTTCCACCATGAAGACAGCTGCAAAGTATTGAATCAGTTCCTCCTCCATTTCTTTGTTCCCCATTACTCCTTCTCCAGCCTCATTTTCCAGTCCAGTGTCTACTCTTTCCTCTCTCTTATTTTATATATATATATACTCTTTTAACACTAGCTAGCTGATTTTTAAATATTTCCCAATCCTCTGGCTTCCCACTAACCTTCACCACATTGTATGCTTTTTCCTTTACTTTTATGCTGTCCCTGACTTCTCTTGTCAGCCATGGTTGCTTGTACTCCCCTTAGTATGTTTCTTCTTCCTTGCGTTGAATTTCTGCCAGACCCCAACTTCCGATTAACTCTGGCAGCTCCTTCCTTATTTCTTTGTAGTTACCTTTATTCAATTGTAATGCCATTACGTCTGATTCCAGCTTTCCCCTCTCAAACTGCAGGGTGAATTCTATCGTATTATGGTCACTGCTCCCTAGGGGTTCCTTCACTTTAATTACCCAAATCAAATCTGCCTCAGTTCACATCACCAAATCCAGAATTGCCTGTTTCCTAGTAGGCTGTACCACAAGCTGCTTTGAAAATTCATCTTGTAGACATTCCACTAATTCATTTTCTTGAGATCTGCTACTAACCTGATTTTTCCAGTCTACCTGCATATTGATGTCCCCCATGATTATTTTCATAGAAAAGGCATATAAGAAAGGCACTATCTCCAGATTTATTTTCTGCCCCACATCCTGACTACTGCTAGGACGCCTGTACACAACTCCCAGGAGGGCCTTTTTCCCTTTGTGGATCCTCAACTATACCCACACACACTTCCGACTCTTTATCACTTCTTGCTGTCAATTTAATTTTATTCCTTACTGACAAGGCAAGCCTGGTCTCTCTGCCCATCTGCCTGTCCTTTTGAAATATTTTGATATTTTGTTTCCAACCCTCATCGCCTTGCAGCCACATCTCTGTGATACCCACTACATTGTACCTGTCAATTCCAATCTGTGCAAAAAGCAAGTTTACCTCGTTGCGAATACTGCTTGTATTTAAGGGTGGCAACACCCTCATTTCTGCTTTGTCTGCCCTCCTTTTTTTGTAATTATTCCTTTACCTGCTGGGCCTGAAGTTAGGTTCCTGACCCTTTCCATACTGTCTGTCCAATTATTTGTTCTGGAAACTTTAATTACCTCTGCTGAGACCTCACCCCCTTTAATGTTCTGTTCAATTAAAAATATTTCCTTACTATTTAATTTCAAGCCCTATCCACAGCCCGAGTCATGCAATTTGCTAGGACCCTAGTCCCAGCATGATCCAGGTGGAGCCTGTCCCATTGGAACCATTTCCTCTTTCCCCAGTACTGGCACCAGTGTCCCATGAATTTGAACTCTTCACTCACACTGCAATATTTGAAAAGGTTTAGGGTGGGAGCTTTGCAATTCCTAATATCCTGGGCAACCATCGTCCTTTATAGCATTGAAGGGCAAGCAGGTTCCAGACATGTGCTTACACCCACCTAATCCTACACTAATCCTGTAACTTCCAGCTAGTGAGCAACACTGGACATGATCCTGGTGTAAACTCCATGATTCCAGCCTTGGAATTTAGGTGCCATGTATTTACAACACAATATATACACAAGAATATAACTTTCATTCATAGTGGTTGACAGAGGAACAAAGTATTGTTTATGATTTGTAGATATGGAAATTTGGCAGTTTACTATTTTTGTTGCTCAGCAGCTCATTGCTAGAGAAAAGCCTGAGTATTATTGAGAAGACAGCTCTGAACGTCAGTTAATTACTGTTCTATGTTGTCATACAGATGGTATCATCCCCTGGTATCTCATTTATTCTGCCAGGTTGAATGAACCTGCTAGATTGATCTGACAAAATGATAGCAGCTGATAGCTATCCATCCTCCAGATAGAATAGGAAGTAATATATTGCTAGAGTGAGAGTTGACGGTTATTTTAAAATCTAAAAGTGACAGTTGACAGTATTTGTAAAACTGAATTTCAGGTCTAGCCTTCAAAGTATATGTGACCCTGTGGGGCTGTTAGTTGTGTGGTGTGACCTATTGCGTTCAGATGGACAGATGACTGTAATCAAAATTCTCCTTTGTGGATCCTCAGCAGCATTCTTTTTTTGCTAAGGTTTACTTTAAAAGAAAATAACAGTCATGCATCCTTAGACATTTTCCTTTTGCCAACACTTTGAATGTTGTATGATCTTTCTATAGTAGTATTGCAATTTCTTTAAATTTTGAGTGGCATGTTCTTTCAAGGGGAATGGTGGGTAGAGGTTAAAGGAATGGAAAACAAGACTGCTTAGTTCCATCACCAAAGAAGCAGCCAACTCTATTCCCATTTCATTACCTGCCCAAAGCCTCCTCCCTTGCTCAATCCTCTCCAAAACCAAAGTCTCACTGCTCAAAAGACTCCTTAGTTCCAACTTACAAATTTCCACCATCCAAAACTTCAGCAACCATGTTTAATTCCATACAATGTTTTGATCACCTATCAACCTAATCCTTGTAAAATTTCATTGATTTCCTGTCATTGAAGACAATATCAAATGCCTCAGCTCTCCCATTCTCGTCATCTTTCTCCAGCCTATACCTCTGCTTGTATCTTCCAGCCTGATAGCTCTTCAGGAAATTTTGCTGCACTAGTTCAGAATTAGCTGTCAAAATGATGTCAGGATAATGACTCTCATCATTATTAATGCTTTGATTGCACTGTGACTTTAAGCCAGAGGCCAATTTGAGTTTAAATGCAGAAGCTAAACTTTTGCTGTCCAAGATAAAGTGGTTCCCCACTGACTTAAAAAAAAGTGTCTTACTGCCTGACTCAATATTAAAGTACACTGAGTGTGATGATATTGTTGTCATACCTATTCTTCTGAATATTATTTATGTTGGACTATTGCTTCTGATCTATCATATCCACTGATGTAATGACCATTTAGGTTAGAATCTTGTCTCCATTGCCTCTTGTGATGGCTGAATTGCTGTTTCTGGTTTGTTGAATCTAGACTGTGTAAGTAAATCGCTCTGTATTCTGTTACTCCACAGGGACAAGACTGTGATGTTCCCATTCATGCCTGTGTAAATAGCCCATGCAAAAATAGTGGAACTTGCCATCTTAAAGAGGGAGAAAAGGATCATTTCTGGTTTGCGTATTTTGCTTTATGTTTATTTTATTTTAATTGGTATTGAGCATTTATTAATCAGCATTACACAACAGACTCTTAAAACTACATCAACTGAGGAATCCGGTAATTCTCTGAGGAAAAGACAAACCTTTAAAAATTAATAATGTATTTGCGTAGATGTAGAAAAGAAATAGCATGTTTTGTTTTAATGTCCCAGAAGAGCTAGAAGCTTTGATCTGATAATACCGAATGAATATATGTACATATATATTTGAAATTGCTGAACAAACAAAACCAGGAGAATAATCTATGCAGTAAAATTTAAATGCAACATAAAAAGATGAGTAAAGAAATATTTTACCTTTGCATTAAAGAGCCATAAAAATGACTTTATTTTGTTGATCTACAAAAGAGGTGTGAAACAAAACATGGGACTAATGAAGTATTAGTGCAATGAGACTGAAAATTAGAGGGTAATTTTTCAGAACAATTCAGTCATCTACTAATCACCTCAACATTATTGTTTTTGAATGTTCCTACAGCCTTGGTCTAATTCGAAAAGAAAATTCCAGACCTTTCACCAAAGAAAATAAGTTGGATGTAGTTGCACAATATAAAAGTAAATTCTGTCCTGACAAATTTGCTACTGTTTGATCAGTACCAAACTCTGCATTGTGCCATTGATCAATTGAAGGGTCAAGCTTGCGTATCTGCCAATAGTGGATTCATGTTGATTCATTTATAAAAACAGGACACTGAGATGAATATTTTAGTTATTAACTAATTGTTAATTATGTAACAGCATTGAGGTAGATTATCCGCTGGAGGTATAGCAGGAAGCTGTGTAACTCCAGCAGATGTTAAATGTTTCATAACTTGCCATCGAATTTACATTGGCCCTATCACTTTCATACAGAGGTGACGGATCACTCACTATATCTCTGTCCATAAGGAAGTAGGAATTATTAAAATAGTATGGAAACATCAGAAATCCATGGCCTTGGATGTATTTTTAATATTCACAGGCCAACTAATTGTATGGGCATTAAATATGGGAAAGAATTGAATATTGTTTTCAAGTTTATATTGGAAGTGAAGATGCTCTAGCAGCCCTATTTCACTTGGTCATTGAAGCCAGAAAACCGATTCAAAATATTGGAAAGACTCTGAGACTGGAAAATATACCTTGTGTCCATGTGGAGGCCCACCGCACTACCGTTAAGTTCCAATTTCCCTCAAAGTGGAATATCTCTGCACAGTACACATGGTGGTCTCTCCTTAGTTTGTGCAAAACACACATTAATCAAATTAAATTTTCAGAGATTTTAAACCATTTGTTTATCTGATGACTCTGCACAGGATGCACATTCACAATTGAAGAGTGAAATGACTGCAGTATTCTTTAGCAAATGCGTTCTGTTATGGTTGGCTGCAAATTAATAGAATGTTATTGCAGTGGAACAGAAAATGAGAAAGTCATTCCCAAACTGCTGCACCAGACCAGATAAACATTCACTGAGCTTTACAGATTTCAATACATTAAATAAAAGCTTAAAAGCAGTGCAGCTACATACTCATAAATTATGAAGCTGTGCTCTCTATTAGCATAGTTCATATGAGAATAGCAATTCATTCATCAAGATTGTTAAGTATACATGTAGTTTCATAATTGTGTGCGTCATTAGGATAATAATGATTTTTTTTATTCCTGTGGAAAGATTTTCAGCTACAGTTTTTGCAACAGAATATTTTTTATGTAGTTATTGATTTTTGAGCAGTTATTCCATCACAGATTCTACATGTGCTGAACTATTTCATGAGTTGTTCTGCTAGAAAGAGTGAAAATTTACATTAGATGTAGTTTCAATTAAGGGTTTGTCCTACTGAAGAATAGGCTTGCCTTATCTTTTGTTATACCAAATGGTGCTTACTAGGAGAATTACAACAGTGTTATTTATTTAATTCCACTAAAACAGTAGGATAGTTTTCTTGGAGGTAGTAGGAACTGCAGATGCTGGAGAATCTGAGATAACAAGGTGTAAAGCTGGATGAACACAGCAGGCCAAGCAGCATTTCAGGAGCAGGAAAGCTGACGTTTCGGACCTGGACCCTTCTTCAGAAAAAGTTTTCTTATTTGGTTATGCCTGAATAATAGGTGTTCAGTGAGCACCACTGCTCAAAAGAATAGGGGGAAATATGACAGGTATAGTCTGTACAGTCAATTCATTTGCAGGGGTTTATAGTGTTTCATAAATATTGCATATATATATACACATATATACTGGCAATGATTTTATGTAATTTATTACACTGGTAAGGAGGTAGCCAGTTCCAAAACTATGGCATATGTTCAAAGAGCATCCTGGCTTAAATATAGAACAGAAATAGAAACTTTGTGGCACAGTATCACCCTAGTCACTACTCTGACTGAGAATAACTAACTCAGCATGAACAAAATTGTAAGACCTTATCATGCCTGTAGTCAGCTTAGTTACACAGACTGACTGACTAGCTGCCTGTTAGTTAGACACCCCCCTTAAGAGGTCAGATCAAAGATTGAGTCAGGCCTTCAGTGAAGTCTGCAGTGCAGACTGTCTGACCACTAACCGCAAAGACTTTTATTATTGGAGTAAAGTGAGTGCACAGAAAACATTAACATGCGCAGCACTTCTTTCTGAATTAGAACAACCTTGAAGTGTTTTACACTTATCTCCATTTAGCATTTTCCATTGTATAAATGTCAGTTGCATTGTTTCCTCAGGTGCTCATGTGCAGATGGCTTTGAAGGTGAAGAGTGCACTATAAATATTGATGACTGTGAGGACAATGATTGTGAGAATAATTCCACCTGCGTTGATGGAATCAATAACTACACTTGCCTCTGTCCACCTGAATATACAGGTAAGGGAAGTAGGAGGTAGTGGCAAATGCCTTTGCCAAAACAAGCAATCAATGCATACTAGAGTAACTATACTTTCTGCTTCTTTAAGTGTGAAAAGCATAATAAAACATTTACTTGGATTTTACTTTCACTGTTCAATAACAAATTATGTTCAAGATGAACCAGCACTTTCCTTGTTTAAGTGTGGACTACATGGTGAGCAATAAGAAATCATTGAATGGCTAGAAATAACAAGGTGTAGAACTGGATGAACACAGCAGGCCAAGCAGCATCAGAGGAGCAGGAAAGCTGACAATTTGGGTCT
>NC_063332.1:96895351-96945067 GCF_021869965.1 Rhincodon typus | reverse complement strand
TAACTTTGAAAATTCCTCGACTATGTAACACACTTAAAATACACAATGGAACATTTGTGTATGCCAGAAAATTATGTATTTGTTTGTCAAAGGACGCAAATGCAGTAAAGCTTACATCTAAAATTATTGTTTGCAATGCTAAAACATGAATGCAAAATCTCTATTTTTGAATAATAGACACAGTGCACAGATGCTTACACTGCAAATGGCAATTTCTAAATTTTAAATTGAGAACTGTTGAGTTATTTGACAGATGATTAAACTTGAAGGTAGTAATTTCTTTTTGTGTGGTATTTTCTTTTCAATATACTTTATAATCTATTGTAAGCTATGTGCTAGTTCCTTCTTCCATCCATATACTGCCTGCTCCGTGGATTGAAAAGGAACTTTTTAAAATTGCCTTCTTCTAACAAGCAGTAGTTTGAGAAAGAAATGTTGGAGTTTAGACCATTGGTATACAGCTACAATGTAAGATTATTTTTAACATGACTTTATAGAGCTAGAGCCATTTGGAGACCAAGAGACAGATGTCTGAATGGCATCTACCACTGAAGATGCATGGTATGAAATAATCCGATAAGCTAAAGGATGACGCCAGCAAACTACTTTGAGGTAGTTGTGCCACATACAATAAGCACAAACAAAAACAGAGGAACAAAGGCTTTAGTGTCAAAATGCTATGTTGCTTTGTTCTGCTGTGCATTCTGTTTGGAATGCTGTGATCCAGTTTCTGACAAGAAACCTACCGCAGATTTATGGTAGATGAGAGGGAATAGGGCTGAAGGCGTGCTGATATAAAATGTTACCTGCTTTATTTCACAGAATAGCATCCTCAAAGGTGTGTTTAGTGATGGAAATGTTCAGATTTGCTCTGCGCCCAGGTGTTTTAAGTCAGGATTTCAGTTTTCACTTCTAAACTGGAATATTAAAAATGTTGTATTGCTTAAAATGCACCAAACAGTAAATTGGAAGTGAGAAGTGTTGTGATATATTGTTAAAACAGCCTTTTCTACATTAGCAATTATGTTGGTTTCAGATTGTCTTAAATATTTATTCATGCAAATTGTAGCTACTGCAGTTACTGTAAATCTCTGATGGAAATGCAATAAAAATCAAAGTTTCATACTGATGCTTTCTTAAAAGGCAATATCTAGCAGTAGATCCTCCTGAGATTGGTCCCAGTCTCTGGCTCAAAATTTCAAGACTATCTTGGGGAATTTCTTCCAAAGGTCCAGAAGAAATAGAAATAGGCCTTAACCCCAAAACAAATGTTGAGTTCTGTCCTTCTCCATAGTTTTTGCTGAATCTTGTTGTGGCAAAATCTGTTGCCAGCCTGAATAAATGCATTTAATATAGAGGGGATCAAGAAGGAAAACTCCAAGCTGGCAATTTCCTTGTGTGTGACTTGACTGTATAGCCCTGTAAACCAAAGAAGAGGCAGCAGAATACACAGAAGACAAATATATATGATTCCTGGGATCATAGCCAGGGTCCCCAAAGGTTAAGAGATTCTCTGCAATGTTTATTGAATTCTTATGAAAATGGCTAATACTGGGACATTATCTGGGGACACAAGAGTTCACACCCTTCAAAGCTGGCATCTCACACTTAAATATACCACCAATGCCAAGATTATGGGAAAGGCAGTGACTGCTGACACCCACAACTGTGCCTGTTTCAGTAGCCATGGCCAATGTAAACAAGGTAACCTTCCCCTGACCCCACACACGTTGTAGTAGTTGGTGTCAAAGGTCACTAGTAGCATATTGCAATAATTATGATGGCATAATAACCTTGTGAACTTTCGGGAAACATCAATTTGGCAGCTTCTGCATAATGTGGCTGGAGGACCATAGAAGGCAAGATCGCTTTAGATGAAGCAAAATGTATTTGACCGTTGAGTATCCTATTTTCCACCTGCATAATGTGCCACCCCAGTCAAGAAACTGATCATGCAACAGGCAGCTCTTTTTCAATATTCCTGATCGCCTGTTGCTAGCATTTTCAGGACATTGTGAGCAACCTAATTGGAACATCAGAAACTGATGCAGTTGAGCTAACTCATGTCATCCAGTGATGCAGCTCATTTACAGCACCCAGGAACATAAAAACCAGTGGCATTTTACAGTGTATGGTGAAATTTTGGTATAAGTTATTCAATTAAGAAGTGAACTGTTATGTTCAGCTGAAGCATTGAAGTGCCTCAGAATATTGATGTTGTTGTGGAGCAGTCAACAAGGAAAAGACATTTTCCAAAGACCTCTTTGTGAATGTCATGATGCTTTAAAGAGACCACATGTAAAACATGATAAGCATAGCTTGGTTACTTGTTATTGTGAAGTTGGTTAGATCGACCACGATCTTATTGAATGATGGAACAGATTTGAAGAGCTAAGTGATCTATTCCAACTTCTATTTCTTACATTGCTCCAATTGGTGGGGTAATTTTTTTGTGTAACCTAGTATGTTTTGATTTAGCGAGCTATAATATATCTTATCTGATGTTCATTTCAAATTTCAGTTATCGTTCAAAGTCAGAATTTATTATTCACTGTTATTAAATGCCTTAATGAAATCTGATGTTACACGTTCTGTTCTATGGCTACTGACTCCTTTACCCCTCCCTAGCTACTGTCTAAGGCTGAACTGTGCTGTGTGCAGCTTCAGCATCTTAATTTGCTCTATGCTGAGCCTCCAACTCCAACTTTTACTACCTACTCTCACCTTTATAACACTGTCCATTTCACAATGTTTCAACTTCACCTGAAACCTTCAGCCATGCATTTGTTAGCTTCAGACTTGCCAATTACAGTGCTCTCTGAATGACTTCCCAACTTCTCCCTCACACCCACAATAAACATCAGCTCATCTGAACTCAACTCTTTGAATCCAAATTCCTACCAAGTCCTGTTCATCCATAGCCCCTGTAGTTGCTGGCTTATGTTGGATCCCAGTCTAACAGTATCCTTTAATTTAAAGTTCTTATTCTTGTGTATAATCTCTCTATGGCCTGACCCTTTCCTTTCTAAATTACTTCCCCCATGATCCCTGCACTTCAATACTGGTTTCTCCCACATCATTGATTATAATCCCTCTATCACTGGTGCCAGTGCCTTCTGTAACCGAGGTTCTAAAGTCTGCAATACCATGCCTGACATTTCCATCTCTATTATTCTCTCCTCCTTCAGGTTCCTATTTAAATCATAGCTTTTTGATGGTGATTTTGGTCTCCTGTTGTGGTATCTTTCAGAACTTTATGAAAAATATGGACTGTTATAATTCTTGTGAAGCACCTTTAGGCTTGTTCTGTTAATTACATTAAAATGAGATGCTGTAGGTGTTCAGTCCTGTGGATGGAAGCTGCATTAATTGTTGGTCATTTGGTAAAATGTCACTTTACAATGGAACATGGACATTATTGTACAGAAGGATTGAGTAGTATACTATGGTAATGGCCTATCACTGGACTGTTAATTCAGAGACTCAGATAATGTTCTGGGGACCAAGGTTTGAATCCCGCCATGGCAGACAGTGGAATTTGAATTCAATAAATATCTGGAATTAAGGAGTCTAATGATAACCATGAACCCATTGTTGATTGTTGGAAAAACCCATCTGGTTCACTAATGTCCTTTAGGGAAGGGAACTGTCATCCTTACCTGGTCTGGCCTACGTGTTAGTCCAGACTCACAGCAATGTGGTTGACTCTCTACTGCCCTCTGGGCATTTAGGGATGGGCAATAAATGCTGCCTCGCCAGCGATGCCCTCATCCTGTAAATGAATAAAAAAAAGACTACTGATTTATTGCTTGATAACCTGTGACATTAGGTCCAAGAACATAAATTCATAGTCACTGCTCTAAGTCAATGGTGACTAGCTTGAACCTGTTCTGTATGTTTTGTCAACTCATTTTTGCAAAAGTAGGGTTTTTGTCAGCAGGCGAAGAAATAGCTACTAGTTGCGGAATTTCCTGACATCTGGGGAACACACGATACCATAGAAAACCAAAAGACCAATGTTAGCCACTAATTAAACCAGCCAGTTTTGTTTACTGGACTGTTACCATAATCTGCCTGTACCACTTGATATCACAAACTCTGAATTACTGGGTTTATTTAAAAGTTTGATTTTAGAGATTGTCAGTGTATTTCTACAATCTAATTTCTACAATGTTAATAATGCTTCTGAAGTTGTATCTGATAAACCAGTCGTTAGAGTAAGGACGGTTACTGGGTAGTTGCACAGTCCAGTGTGTTACTGCGTAAATCAGTGCCAGGAAAGCCTCACTTTGGTTTCCTAGTCTGTGCTGAGTTATTCAATCTCAAACATATGGCAATTGTGGTTTAAGGGCACCCCTCAGTTCCCCTGAGCAAAGGAGAGGCAGAATCGGCTAAAACTCCTACTTTAAATCTTGGAAAACTCTGCTGAAAAATGCAGGAATGTGGATATCAGGGGATAACAGAATCAGGTTCAATGCAATGGCCTCCACAGTCAAACATTCTACTGATACCCATTGGTCAGGCATACAATGGGGAGAGGTCAATTGGTCTGTGGACAGTCATCTCTGTGGAACCATATCTGTGCAACAAAAGGTGCTATCAGGAAAGGAAGGGAGGAAATTGAAAGTGAGAAATGGATTTACAGTGAAGAAACAAAATAGTTAACAAACTATGCCATCATAATTATTTCACAAGAATAGGTGCATTGTGATCAACAAGGATGTCTGTGACCCTGGCAGAACATGTGGCTCTGATAAAGAGAGTGTAAGAAAATTAAAGAAAATTAGAGAAATCAAACACAAAACTCAAAATATGGAGGGAGAAATGAAAGCCATAGATAAGCTGCTAAATAAAATAAATAAGCTGCTTTTTTTCTGCTGCATTATATTGTTCCAGTGTGTTGAAAAAGAATAAACTCAGAAAATCTCTTGTTTCTTCTATCTCTTGTCACTGCAAGCTGCTAATCTGAATGAGGTGGAAAAAGGTCAGTCGCAGTCTGTTTCTCCCCTTTTTCTCTTTCCCACAAGCTCTTAGACTTGGATCATTTTTTTTCTTCCTGTCACCTGCTTGTTTTTTGGAAATGAGGTGCATGATTTCCACCCCCACTCCCCGACACTACTGTCATTTTTCCTTCTTATTTTGAAAGCATTATGGTGAGGTAGGAAAGGATATCAAGTCAAGCTACTCTTCTTCAGCACATCTTCAGTTTTGAAAGATGACTGGATCTCATCCTCATGATGTGCCAAAAAAATCATCTAGTGTTTAAAAACTACATGCCTGCTGACTTGTATGGAAGTATAATTGTGCTTTATCATTGTAGTGCTAGCCCAGATTCAACTAGCTCTATCTTACATACCATGTATTGCATCAGTCAAAAAGATGAATATGATTCAATTGCGATATATCTGCTGCATTGACATGTGGTATTTTGTTATTGGGGTAGCCAATTTCATTCATTATCTCATACTTATAGCAAGTGGTGTTGCTTAATGCAGCCTGTCTGTGGCTTGATCTTGATCATTTAGTGTCAATTATTACCTCACCTCTGGCAAAACAAGCTGTATCAAAGCGAGATAAATAATGCAATTACCAAACCTTCACCAGGAACTAGACAGGATTAGAGTACATAACACATTAGCCATCCAGACAAAAATAAATAACGAATAAGATATATGATATAATTATAGTATCCACATAAGAAATGAAGTAAGATGGCAATAAGAAGTATAAGATGTGTCTCAAGTGTAAACAGCTAAATTATACATGAAGTCCTTAATATTCATCATTATGGAGTCGATTCAAATCAGTCAATAAATATCTTTGCAGTTTATGTGACATTACGGCATTGTAGACAGCATAATCTGCACAATAATAAAATCAACAACTGAACTCGGCATAGTCCTTTTGTATTGACTCCTGAAAGTAGACAGGCCAGGGAGTTTAGAGAACAATCAGTACTCTCAAACAGGTAGATTGGGATCATGGATTCCTTTTGATGCACACATGTGCTAAAAACACGTCGATCCTGCTCTCAATATGCCCAGTTGCTCAATTTCCAAGTTAAATCAATGCCTCTGGTAAGAGCTGTGCTCCTTATGTTCAGCACATTGCCTGTCTTAAATACGATGCACTAAATAGGGATACACATAGGTCAGATTCAATTTCAAAGGCAGTTTTCAGTAACCACATGCAGATTCATTTTCAGTCAGATGTACTTAAATGTAAAGTCTAGAAAGTATTTAAATAAATTGCGCTTTATCAGTACATGGTTTGAATTATATTTAATATTTAATGGCAGATGCTACCTTTGAGAATAGTTTTACACTGCATGATGCTGTTCCAGTAATCTGCACCTGATGGATTGTCGTCACCTGCATGACTCTTGCTATTGCTTTCCATAGTTGCATGCAGAGATGTTTTTCACCAGGCAGAACATTTGCACTGGAGCTAAACATTTAGTGCCGTTTCTCTAACAACAATATTTTCACCTGCTTATCTTTTCTGATCAACTAATATTTTTTAAAGTAATGTTTTTGTGCTAATCAAAAATATATAGGTTGTTAGTGTCTGGAAATTGAACCCCACCACAAATGATGCCTTAGCCTCAATCTCCGAAGAACAACCTTCACTGGACCAGAGCGAATTTCTGCTTTTGCTTCTTGCTGATCATCTCTTCAGTGTCATGTTTCCATATCCCTCCTCTTAGCCCCCCGAAGTATATCAATTTCTGAGTTGAATCTGCTCAATGATTGAGTTTCCCAGACCTCTGAGCTAGAGATTTCCAAAGATTCTCCACCCTCTAAGTGAAAAAAAATCCTTCTCCTCTAAGTCTTAACTGATCTACCTGTTGTTCTGAGATAATGCCCCTAGTTCTAGAATCAGCAATCAGGCATAACATCCCACTTACATCCACTCTGCCATGCCCTCTCCAAATTTTATAAATTACAATGTGATCACCTCACATTATTCAGAACTGAAGAGAATATAGACTCAATGTTCTCAATCACTCCTCTTAAGACAATCCCAACATCCCATCTGATAAACTTCAGTTGTAGTCCTTCTTTGACACGAACAATCTTCCTTAGTTAAGGAGACCAAATCACACTTATGTTATATTCTATCTACCATATTCTAGCTCATTCATTTTGGGTCTCCAACTCCTCTTGAAATCTCCTTGCACAGTCCTCACAATTTAAGTTTCTATTCAGTTTGGTAATCTGGAAATATTTAAAATCCAAATCATTTATTATAGACTGTGAACAGTTATGTACTTAGCACTGACCCTTCCAATGACCCAGTAATGAAAGCCTGTCATTCTGAGAATGACCCATTTATTCCTACATAAGTAAAAATAAAATAGTGCAGACACTGGAAATCTGAAACAAACACAAAGAACGCTGGAAAAACTCAGCAGGTCTGGTGGTATCTGTAGAGAGAGAGACAGATTTGACGTTTTGAGTCCAGTATGACTTATTCAGAACTGAAAAATGTTGGAAAATGGGTTATTTTATATTTTTGAGAGCAACGGAGATGGAGTGATGGAACAGATGGTGTACAGACAAGGGGATTCTTTGTGGTGGTGAAGGAGATAACGAGATGTAAAATGGGTATGAATTAAGGGGGCGTGAAAGGGAGAAATTTGGACCTCTCTACTGAGAGCAAAGTAAACAAGACATAGAAACTTAGAAAATAGGAGCAGAAATATAACAATGGCTGATCATCCAACTCAGTATCCTGTCCCCACTTTCTCCCCATACCCTTTAATCTCTTTAACCCTGAGAAATACATCTAACTTCTTCTTGAAAACACATAATATTTTGACCTCAACCACATTGTGTGGCAGAGAATGCCACAGGCTCACCATTCTCTGGGTGAACAAATTTCTCCTCATCTCAGTTCTAAATGGCCTACCCCATGCCCTTAGATTGTGACCCCTGGTTCTGGACTCCTGGTCTTTGGGAACATCCTTCCTGCATTTACCCGGTCTGGTTCTGTTAGAATTCTGTAAGTTTCCACAAGATACTCCTTCATTCTTCTAGACTCTGCTGAACACAATCCTGAACTGATCTAGTCTCACTTTGTGCATCAGTCCTACCATTCTGGAATCAGTCCGGTAAACCTTTGTTTTACTTCCTTCATAATGTGTTTTTTATATTAAAGAAAAGGGCAGCATGGTAGCTCAGTGGTTAGCACTGCTGCCTCACAGCACCAGGGACAAGGGTTCAATTCCAGCCTTGGGCGACTGACTGTGTGGAGTTTGCACATTCTCCCTGTGTCTGTGTGGGTTTCCTCCAGGTGCTCCGGTTTTCTCCCACAGTCCAAAGATGTGCAGGTTAGGTGGATTGGCCATGCTAAATTTCCCATAGTGTTCAGGGATGTGTAGGTTAAGTGGATTAGCCATGGGAAATAGCCATGGGTCACAGGGATAGGTGAGGCAGGTGAGTCTGAGTGGGATGTTCTTCGGAGAGTTGGTGTGGACTTGTTTCCACACTGTAGGGATTCTATGATAATGGAACATTTTTCCACAGATAAAGTGACCAAAACTGCACAATGCTGCAGGTGTGGCCTCACCAAGGTCCTGTATGTTTGCAGCAAGACATCCTTGCTCCTGTACCCAAACCCTCTCACTATGAAGACCAATATACTATTTGCCTTCTTCACTACCTGCATGCTTACTTTCAGTAACTGTTGTACAAGGACACCCAAGTTTCATTGCATCTCCCTGTTTCCCAATCTATTGCCATTCAGATAATGATCTGCCTTCCTGTTTTTGCTAACAAGGTGGATAACCTCACATTTACCTATATTGTACTTCATCTGCCATGCATTTTTCCCACTCAGTCAACTTGTCCAAATCACATTGAAGCATTCCTACATCCTCCTCAAAGGCTCACCCTCCCACCCTGCTTTGTGACATCATGCAAACTTGGAGCTATTACATTTAGTTCCCTCATCCAAATCATTGATACATATTGTGAAGAGCAAGAGTCCAAGGACTGTTTCCTGCAATAGCCCACTAGTCACTACCTGCCACATGGAAAAATATCCATTTATTCATACCTTCTGTTTCCTGTCTGCCATCCAGTTGTCCACCCATGCCTGCACACATCCCTCAAACCCATACATGTTAATTTTGCATGCAAATCTCATATGGAACCTTATTAAAAGCCTGCTGGAAGTCCAAAAATACCAAATTTACTGGCTTCCCCTTATCCACTCTACTAGTTACAACTTTGGAAAAGTCTAGTAGATTTGTGAAGCATGATTCCCAAGGAGAGTGGGAATGTAAGAAAAGTGGAGAACAGACATCATGCATTCAAGTTGGGAAGTTATTGAAATTATTATTCAGAACTAGAGCTTTGAGTACCTAAGATGATAATGAGATGTTGTTCCTCCAGCTTGTGTTGTATTACATTGAAACGTTGCAACAAGCTCAGGACAGGAATGTTAGCATGAGAGCAAGGTGTTTATTGAAATAGTGAGAAACTGGAAGGGCAGGGTCATTCCTATGGACAGATCAAAAGTGTTCCATAAAGTGGTCATACAGTCTATGTTTGGTCTCACCAGTGTAAAGGAGACTGCATTGTAAACAGCAAAGACTAGTTTGAAAGAAGTACAAGTGAAATGCTGCTTCATCTAGAAGGTGTGTTTGGGGCCTTGGATGGTAAGGAGAGAGAAGATTAGTGGACAAGTTTTGCATCTTTGAGATTGCATGGAAAGCTGCCTGGGGGATGGGGAACTGCTAGAAGTTACAGAGGTGTTCAACAAAGATGTCATGGGGGAATGGTCCCTTAGGAACACTGAAGGGGAGGGAAGGTGATTGAAATGGCAAAGGATGGTCCTTTAAATGCAGAGATTAGTGGGTTGGAATGTGAGGACAATCGGAACTATATTGTTCCGGGAGTGATGGGGAGAGGTGAGGACAGAAGTGCAAAAGATGGGTTTGACACAGCTGAAGGCCATGTCAACTGCGGTTGAGGAGAAAGGACATGTCAGAGTCATCCTCATGAAAGGTGGCATCATCAAAACAGATGCAACAGGTATGAAGAAACTGAGAGAATAGAATGGAATCCTTGCAGAAAGCAGAGTGAGGAGATATAGTGAAGATAATTATGAGAGTCAGTGGGCTTATAATAGATATTGGTGGATAGCCTATCCTCAGAATTGAATTAATGAAATCAAGGTAGACAAGGGAAGAGTCAGAGATGGACCATGTGAAGATGAGGGAAGGATGGAAATTGGAAGCAAAACAGATTAATTTTTCTAATTCTGAATGAGAGCAGGAAGAAACACTGAAGAATTCATCAATGTATCAGAGAAAGAGATATGGGTGGTGATCTGAGTAGAGCTGGAACAAGGAATATTCCACATACCCCACAAAGAGAGAAGCAAAGTATTTATTTCATTATGGTTTCTCTCTATTAACTCATTCTCAATCCATACAAGTATGTTGACCCAATCCTGTGTACACTGATTTTATTTACTAACATCCCCTGTATGACATTATCAAAACCAAATGCCCCACATCTATGTTTTTTTTAACATTGCCAGAGAACTCTGGCAACACCAAAAACTTTTAAGTTTGTCATTCATAAATTTATGTTGGTATGCCTAACTTCAACATGTTTAGTTATTACTTCCTCTGTAATGATAAATGCAAGAAGGATGTTCCCAAAGATCACAAAGTTAAGAACCAAGGGTCATAGTCTATGTACATGGGGAAGTCCATTTAGGACTGAGATGAGAACAAATTTCTTTACCCGGAGAGCGGTTATCCTGTCAATTCTCTCCCATAGAAAGCAATTGAGACCAAAACATTGAATGTTTTCAAGAAGGAGTTAGATATTGTTCTTGGGTCTAAAGGGACCGAAACGTATGGGGAGAACAAGATCAAGATACTGAGTTGAACGATCAACCATGATCATATCGAGTAGCAGAGCAGTTTTGAAATTGTGAGTGGCCTCCTCCTGTTCCTTTTTTTTATATTAAATTACAGATTCTAATGTTTTCCAAAGTCCTGATGTCAATTCTGTAATTCTTCAACATCATGAACAGTTTAGGAAACGTTAAAGAATGCTTCAACTAATTCCTAATAAGATCCTTCTTGTCAGTAGACAGAGAGAAATGGAGGAATCAAAACATGATTATCTGCCTGATGTGGGTGGCCTTGTTTCATCAATTTAACAGCAAATAAAAAATGTATGGGAGATAATGAGCCACAAAAGCCATTGTGTATAACTACAGGACATTTTTCTTGATTGTGGAACAGAGAATCTGCTTCTAATGTTAGTGCAGAAACAGAAACATCGTATTGGCAACAACAGGTGAAATAATCACTGTGGATTTCCATTAAAATTCATGTACTAAGGGCATGACTAAACCTTAAGGGGAAAATGTTTTTCTGTGGATAATTTTATTTCAGATTGTGAACAAAATGGATTTCCCATTTATGCGCATGCTGATTTTCTTTTAAAATTATCATTAAGAGAAATTTTATTCTTTAGCCTTTCAACTTTAAAGCAGTTCCACACCACAGAGCTTGAGTGCTGCATTAGCATTGCAGACAACAAGGCCCTCAACTACCTCAAAGCTTTATTTTTAACTTTAGGTTATATTTTTACATGTATTCAAACATAGAAAAAGCAGTTTAAATTGTGTGTCATCCATATTCTCAATGTATCTTATTGCTTATGTGAAGAATGCATCAATTTATAAGCCGAAGCATGGGCAGGTACAGACTACAAATTCTTCAAATGCCAGTGTTTCATCTGTGAATTATTTCCAGCATCTTATTGGTATGATTAATAGCGTGCTATGTTACAGATGTTGGTATAATATACTTGCATGAAGTTAGAAATGTGTGTTGCACCAGTCTGCAAGTGTCTCTCACAGGAATAAGGCTTTTTAACATCTGAAAGAACAGGACCCAAAAAATTTGCAATCAACAGTCTGGAAAATTAAGACAGGATTATACCCCACTGGAGTATGCTAGGTTGGGAGAGGTCACCTCATTGCATATCCTGGCAGCTGCCTGTAGCATTTGACACATGTCTAAAGCTCCTGCATGAAAGGGAAAACTGCAAGTTGTAATGCTGGGGTCCAAGGTCTTGTCCAGGAGGTATAGAATCATTATGTTGCTTCATGGTACAATTACAACATGTAATAGACATCTGGATGGGTATATAAATAGGAAAGGTTTAGAGGGACATGGGCCAAATGCCTGCAAATGGGACTAGATTAATTTAGGATATCTTGTCGGTGTGGAAAAGTTGGACCGAAGGGTCTGATTCCATGCTGTACAACTCTATGACTCTATGAAATTCAAATATTTCTTAATTTTGCTCGATTAGATCTTTGGAAGAGAACTGTTTTAGGAAAACATTGAATGCATAAATTTGTTTCCAACATATACTATCAGGTGAGTCCGCTTCCACTTTAGAAGTGGTTGATGTTCCATGTGCATCTTACCACTGATAAACTAGACCTCATTTGATGACTGAGAGGCTAGGAGTACCTGATGCATGTGATCCCTGGCCTTGCTCATTTATGGCCTTTGGCCATTGTTATGAGGCTCTCTGCAGTTCCAGCTTAAACCAGGACCTGAAGTATTCATGCCTCAATCAACTTGTGACCCTTGTAATGCACTCTTTCTTGAGTTACAGTGGGAGTGAATTGGAATAACTATTGGAATTTTTGGTTTTCAGTACTTTTCTGAGCTTAGAATGGTCCGATCAATGCTATATTTCTCTGCACCATTGAATTCACTATCTGCTTCGATTCTTCCCAGAAGTTACATTTAACCAAGCCAGATACATAATGTTCATTCCTTATGTGCTGAATATTCTGGTGCACTAATACAAGCATCAGTAATACCACCCACAACATAATTTCCAGTCCCACACAAGGATTCACACCTTCTGTATGTGAGACTGACATTTTATGCAATTAATGCTAAATTACAGCTTGTTTGTGTGAACTATTGTCGATGAAAGGTTATACTTACAAATTCATCTCTCTTTCAACTCTTAGAACTCTTTGCTACTATTCTAACAGTCTGAATTGGATTGGATAGTGAGTCCCATGCTGAATTAACAATGTTTTCACCCATTGCACCACCTAGCCACCAGAATTGAGTATGTTTTATACAATCTTGTAGCCATATTAAGTGCACTAATTTATCACCATGTATTATGCTATGCATGTGTCAGGGGATGGTTGATGACTTCTTCAGTTCTTATACGATTATGTTTTGAGTTTTTATGAGTCACTAGTAAAGAGGAGAATTTAATAATGGCTTGAATGAAATAATCTTATTAACTTTGTAGGTCATCTGAACATGACTTCATTGAATCTAATGTGGATTTCACATTCAACATTAAATAAGGTGCTATGAGATAAGTTTGGAAGAGTTTGAGAGACTTTCTTTAGAAAGCTTTTGAGCAACCTAAGTTCATAATTTGTACATAGAGAATGGTGGAGGACATGGAAAGATGATAGATGTGTTGATCAATCTGAATAAATAGTTTCGTGATAAATTCAACCATTTACAGTGAAAACCAACAAAATCATGTGAACTTTTAAAACTACAGAAGCCTGTATGATTTCCTTTTGTTAAATATTGCATTTATCGACCATTCAAATTTAAAGATGCAAATAAATTTATCTCCAGGAGAAAATAAACATAATTAGCAGCCCAAGTGTGTTTTGTGCCTCAGTCCCGTCGATTGCGAGTACTGATATTTTCTGGTTTTGGTGTAATCCATCCTTTTTACTGATTGAATAACAGAGTGCTTTCAGGAATCACCTAGGGAAGATCAACAAAGAAAAACATTCACTATTTAGCTCTGCAAAATAAAACCATTCATCAAGTTAACACCATCAGCAGCTTTTAAGAATGATGGAGAATGTTGGAGCATCTTTTTTTCTCTTAAGATTTAGAGCTCAGTTTCCAAGCAATAATTCAGATCCCTCCTCTATTATTTTATCACTTAGTTCAAGTCTCATTGCTGCAACAAGGGATAAACCTGTCGCATTGTCTTATTCTGTCATAGGTGAGCTATGTGAAGAGAAACTGGACTTCTGTGCTCCGGAGCTGAACGCTTGTCAACATGATTCCAAATGTATCATGACCCTCAAGGGATTCAAGTATGTGGAATGCTTATTTGCTGGATGATTAATCTGTCATTTTCTGGTCACCGTGTAATTCTTTTGTGAACTCAAGCATAAATGAAGAATTTTGAAGTTGCACAATTACATACTTGATATGAAATAGAGAGAGATTGTGAGATAGAGAGACAACTTGGGGTGGAAATTCACCGGAGGCATTTTCACTGATAACCAACCGCACAGGATGTGATGAACACTCAGACTCATGCTTTGCTTATTACGAGCCAGTTTTGGAAAGGAAATTTAAAGCAGGCATCATGTCCCTTTCTCAATTTGTTCCGTGGTAACATTTCCATTGTTGCATGATATTTTAAGTATAGAAAGTGGGCTTAGTGCATAACAATTTTCACCCTGAGTTCCTGATTTTTTTTAAAAAAATATTTACACCAAATTTGTGAAGCCTTACTCCATGGAGTTAAGTTTTATAAGTACATGGAATTTTATAGATCAAAAACAAGTTATTCATGTACCTAGTTCATACCAGTACTGTACTAATTCTTCACATTAATCTGCTCCTATCATCTCATCCTAACAGCATATCATTCTATTCCTTTCTCCTTCAGCTATGAATTATTTTTCTTAAATGTATCCGTGCTGTTGCCCCTCAAGCAATTCATATTGTAAGGAGTTGCTCATCATTCTCTAAGTGAAGAAGCTTCCTTTGAATTTCTTGTTGGATTTATTATGAACTATCTTTATATTTCTGGCCCTGATTTGTGGCTATCTCTAAAAATGAAAACATGGGGCTTGATTTAATGTAGCCCATCATAGCAGGAAACAAGGTAGCCAGGCTCACTTCACTGTGGGAGAGGCCCTTCTTCAGTTTCCCAGCAGCTGTAAAACCTCCCAAATTAAACAGAGGGCAAAAGAGATTGATGTAGTATTCCCGGTGGCCAGCAGCAAGATGTCACTTAGGATTAGTAATGAGCCTATTGACTCCCATTGTCCTTGAGCCCACCGCAATTTACTGGCAGCTCAAGGATTACATGTGTGTCACGCCACATTCCAGTGCCTTCAGATGGCTGCTCATCCTGTTGGGTTTGCCAGCTACCTCCTGGGGTAAGTCAGGATCAAGCTGAAAACCACTATTTAGAACATAGAACAGTATAGCATACGAACAGCCCATTGGCCCACGATGTTGTGCTAAACATGACGCCAAAATAAACTAATCCCTTCTGCCTGCCCTTGGTCCATATTGCTCCATTCCTTGCATGTGCTTATGTAAAAGTCCCTTAAATGCCTCTGTTGTATCTGCCTCCACCATCACCCCAGCAGCATGTTCCACACTCCTACCATTCTCTGTGTAAAAAAAACTTGCCCCTCACATCTCCTTTGAATTCTCCCCCTCTCACCTTAAATGCATGCCCCCTACTATTAGACATTTCAACTCTGGGAAGTTGTGACTATCAACCCTATCTGTGCATCACATAATTTTATAGAATTCTATCTAGTCTCCCCTCAGCCTCCGCTGCTCCATAGAAAACAACCTGAGATTTTCTAGCCTCTCTTTGTAGCTCATAACCTCTAATCCAGGCAGCATCCTTGTTGTAAACCTCTTCTGCACTCTTCCCAAAGCCTCCACATCCTTCCTGTAATGTGGCAAACAGAATTGAACACAATACTTAAGTGTGGCCTAGCCAAAGTCTTATAAAGCTGCAACATGACATCCTGACTCTTGTACTCAGTTCCCTGACTAATAAAGGCAAGCATGCCATATGCCTTCTTTACCACCCTGTCTACTTGCGTGGACATTTTCAGGGAGCCACGGACTTGAATCCCAAAATCCCTCTGTACATCAACACTGTTCAGGGTCCTGCTATTAACTGTATACGTTTCCTTAACATTTGATCTCCCGAAGTACAGCACCTCGCACTTACCCGGATTAAACTCCATTTGCCATTTCTCCACCCATATCTGCAACTAATGTCTATCCCACTGTATCCTTTAACAACCTTCTACACTATTTACAACTCCACCAATCTTTGTATCATCTGCAAACTTACTAACCCACCCATCCACATTTTCATCCAAGTCATTTACATAGATCACAAACAACAGGGGCTCCAGTGCTGTTACCTGCGGAACACGACTAGTCATGGACCTCCAGCCAGAAAAAACACCCTTCCACCACTACCCCCTGCCTTCTATGGGCAAGCCGATTCTGAATCCATATGGGCAAGTCACCATGGATCATATGCATCTTAATCTTCTGGATGAGTCTGCCATGAGGCACTTTGTGGTAAAATCTGTGTAGACAACATTCACTGTTGTACCCTCATTGATCACCTTCGTCACCTCCTCGAAAAATTCACTCATTAGTAAGGCATGACCTGTCCCACACAAAACCACGCTGAATGTCTCTAATTAGGCCTTGATTTTCCAAATGCGTGTAAATCCTACCCCTAAGAATTCTCTCCAATAGCTTCCCAACCACTGATGTGAGATTCACCGGTTTCTAGTTTCCTAGATTATCCATATTTCCCTCTTGAACAGAGGAATAACATTAGCTACTCGCCAGTCCTCCAGGACCTCTCCCGTAGCTAGCAAGGATATAAAGATCTTGGTCAAGGCCCCAAAAATCTCTTCTCTTACCTCTCATAGGCACCACTGGGCCCTGGGGACTTATCCACTTTAATGCTTTTCAAGAGATCCAACATCACTTCTTTCTTGATCTCAAAATGCCCTAGCATATTAGCATGGTCCACATAAATTTCACTATTCTTCATAACTTTCTCTTGGGTGAATACCAATGCAAAGTACTCATTTACAATCTCGCCCACTGCCTCTGCCTCCAAGCGCATGTTTCCTCCTTTATCCTTGAGTGGTCCTACGTTCTCCCTAGTTATCTTCTTATTTTTAATATATGTATAGAATGCCTTGGGATTCTCTTTAACCCTACTTGCCAAGGTCATTTCATGGCCTCTTCTTGCTCTCCTAATTCCCTGCTGGAGTTCTTTACTGCTTTCTTTATATTCCTCATGGGCACTTTCTGATTTTTAGCTTCCTAAACCTTACATACCTTTTCCTTTTGACTAAATTCACAACCTCCCTCGTTATCCAAGGGTCCCTTACCTTGCCATCCTTGTCCTGCCTCCTTATTGGAACACACTCGTCCTGAACTCTGATCAGCAGGTTTTTAAACAACTCCCACATGTCAAATGTGGACTTGCCCAATAACAGCTCCTCACAGTTAACACTCCCTAGCTCCTGCCTAATACTAACGTAATTTGTCCTTCCCCAGTTTAGTACCTTCCCACAAGATCCTGACTTATCCTTATCCATAGCTATCTTAAAACTTAAGCTATTTGACTGAATACCAGCATTTGACCGAGTGTAGCATCTAGGAGGCCTAACAAAACTGGAGTCTGTATTGATCGGGACAAACACTCGACAGTAAAGAGTCATTCCTGACAGAAAGGATGATAGTTACAATTGTTGAAGGCTGATCATGTCTGTCCAAGGACATTTGTGTGGGAGTTCCTCAGGATAGTATCCCAGGCCCAATCTTCTTCAAATCTTCAACAATGACCTTCCTTCCAACATAAGGTCAGAAATGGGCATGTTTGCCAATGATTGCATAATGTTCAACACCATTTCTGACTCCTCAGATACTGAAGCAGTCCATGTTCAAATGCAACAAGATCTGGACAATATCCAGCCTTGTGCTGACAAGTGGAAAGTAACATTCATGCCACACAATTGCCAGGCAATGACCATCTCAAATAAGAGACAATCTAACCATCACCCCCTGACATTCACTGTATTAGCGTAGTTTAAACACCCACTGTCAACAGTATGAGATTTGACAGAACCATTGACTGGACTGGAACAGCCAAATAAATGCCATGTCTTCACCGGTCAGTGGCTAGAAATTCTGTGGCAAGTAACTCACTTTCTAACACTTGTCCACCATCTACAAGGCAGAAGTCAAGAGTGTGATATAATAATCATTATTTGCCTGAATAGTTGCAGGTCCAACAACACTCATGAAGACATCATGCAGGAGAAAGCAGCCCACGTGATCGCCAGCCCATAAACTGTCTTCAATATTTATTCCTTTCATCATTGATGCAGAATGACAGCAGTGTGTACAATCTACAAGATAAACTGCAGTAACTCACCAAGTCCCCATCAACATCACCTTCAAATGCATGACCTCTACCATAGAGAAGAACAAGTACAGCAGATACATGGGAACACTACGATCTGCAAGTTCTCCTCCAAGCCATACACCTTCCTAACTTTGAACTATCTTGCAGTGCCTTCAGTGTCACTGGTTCAAAGGCCTAGACCATCCTTCCTAAAAGCACTGTGGGTGTCCCTTCAACTCAAGGACTGCAACAGTTCAAGAGGCTGGCTCACCACTACCTTCTCCAGGCCAATTAGACATGAAAAATAAATGCTGGCTGAGCCAGAAATGTCCACATCCCGTGAACAAATAAAACAATATAATAGAGAGCCGCCTTTGCTTTGGTTTCATGAATATATATTTGGTACTTATTCCAGTGCCACTGTGTCACACTGCGTTAAAAAAATCAGAACGCTGTGCAAAGTGTTCTCAATATGGTCTAACCAAAATTCCAGTCAGGAATTTGTAATGTCAGGTTCTGAAGGGGTAAATGTACAGTTTGTATTGCTTATAAACTATCCTGATGTTTCACACAATCTGTGAATTGAATGGAGGAGTTCTGCTCTAGTTTCCAGAGAGGCCATGTGTATCTCTACCTGTTCCCTATAAATTCCCTGACCAAGTAAATGTAGCTGCACTTCTTGCAATCATGCAATAATCCTTCTCAATTAAGAACCATACCTCTTCTGTAGATACTGTATAGTAGTGTATCCTGTAATGCTAATCATTGATAAGTTCAAAACAAAGCAAACACAATGGAAGACTAGTGGCAGCAAACTAATTCTAACGGCCAAAAACAGAAGTTGCTGGAAAAGTTCAGCAGGTCTGGCAGCATCTGTGAAGAAAAAATCAGAGTTAACGTTTCAGGTCCGGTGACCCTTCCTCAGAACTGTTGTTCCTGATTTACAGAGTCCGCAGTTCTTTTGGTTTTTAATTCTAATGGTGCTTAGCCAGTATCATGCATTGCTAGACATGACAAATACCAGATGTCACCAGCAATGGTTATCTTAGAAAATACCACATAGTTGCAGTAGTGCAGATCTCATTGCCACCATAAGGTGGGAAAACCCAGTAAGCAGTTCAGGGATGCAGTCTAACAAAGAAACAGATTTAAAAAGCTTGAAAGCATGAAACACTAACAGAACAACCAACAATATATTTTAAATCGCTATTGAAGAATATAATTCACTTATACAGAGTTAAAACTAATTGTGTAGAATTCACTTTATTTGGCAGAGTCTGGCAAGAACTACACAATTTGAAATAGCATTTATGAATACAAGAATGCAAACATTAAAAAAATCTCAGAATCCTAGAACCTCTGTATTCAGCAAAGGTATGGGTTTTATCCCTTTGCACTCCAACCTCTATAAATTTCAGGCATGACATAATGTTGAAGATTTCTAAAGAAGGGTCACTGGACCTGAAATGTTGACTCTGCTTTCTCTCTACAGATGCTGCCAGCAATTTCTTTTTTTCAGACTTCAGCGTCTGCAGTTCTTTATACTTTTGTTCTGAAGTTTTGTTTGCACTGCTGATCAGGGTGGGATCTCTCCAATAAACTTTAGTGCCTTTGCCTCCTTTCACGATGGTAATGAAATGATTAAATACATTGGACATTTCTCCACAGTGCACATAATTATAGAGAAAACAGCAGTTATGTGCAACAATTTGGATTCTATCCAGCTCTAAGCAGGTGCTGCTATAGCATTTCCTTTCTGCCTGCAGGTAGATAATAGTCATTGCACGCCTACACATGAAGTCTTGTTGTGCCACTATGCAAACTGTGCACACTGCCAGCAGCATTACATGGGTTCCAATAACTGTCTGGGCCAGACTGTCTCCTAAGCAGACGGTTAACCTTCCAATGAAAGGAAACTTTCTTTTACACAATATTGAATGTGCAGAGAACACATTTTGCTGAGGTCCCAATACTTGACATATAAGAGTCTGAAACCGAAAAACAGCAATTATTGGCAAAACCCAGCATGTGTGGGGAGAAAACACAGTTAATGTTTTGAGTCCAGTGATTTTCACTGGCGGTTTCTGTTGTTGTTTCAGATCTCCAGCACCGGCAGTTCTTTGTATTATTTCTAACAAGACTTGAATCCTTTTTCAAATTATAAATGCCAGTAATATTTCCTCTCAAACTGTAGAAGATCAGGCTATTCACAGTGTTGCTCAGTTATAAATACTAACAAACAGCATTGAAGGCATCAAGTTCTGGAAGTCACATTTCCGATTACCCAGAGGCATTTGGAAAGTAACCAACATTTCTCTGACAGTGTGTAAGAAGAGTTTGATCAGGACCACATCTTTTGCAAAGAAGCATGATTTTTGAAATACTTCATGGATGATTTTTTTTAAAATCTGACTTTTTGAGATTCCTTTCTGTTTTACAGGTGCGAGTGCACACCTGGGTACGTTGGTGAACACTGTGACATTGACTATGATGACTGCCAGGAGAACAAGTGTAAAAACAGTGCACAGTGCATTGATGCAGTGAATGGGTATACATGTATCTGCCCAGAAGGTTACAGGTAGGTCTTATTGGGCAAGACATTGGGAAGATAAATAGTTTTGACAAAGCATGACTCTCTGGAGGAGTGCACAAATCCGTAAAACCCAGTCAGTTTTGTTTCTCATAAAATTGGTTTAACTTATGACAGAAAACAGTGTCAGCGTTTGTCTGTATTTGAAGTGTTGAGATAAAGTAAGTGGTCAACTTACTCATGTGAGCTGTGGTAGTAAAAGTACTGTGTGAGCGTAGAGGAAACAAAGTCACCACAAGTTTGTAATCGATGCCAAAGCTGGAATCAGATAATGCCCACTCCCTTCAAATTGTTTGTATTTGTCAATATTGTAACAGTGATTCACACAAGATACAGTGTAAATCATCTGATACTGATATATCACCATAATGTTCAGCAGAACTGGTGAATTACCAGTTGATTTGCTGTATTTTGTATATGGTAAATGGGAGAATAAGATCACAGTCCAGGCACAGGGAACCTTCAATCCCCTGGGCAATTCCTTTGGAGTCTACTGCATGGGGAATTGTGTAGTGTCCCGACATGCAAGTCCCATTTCTGCAGCAGAAGTGACTATTTGGCCTCAGAAAATCTGGGCCATAGAAAGAGGAGCTAGGCATAAAATCAGGATGCAGAGCCTCAAAGGTCATATATATTGGATTATTACTTGAGCTATGTACAATTGACATAGGGCAAATCAGAACACATGGGTGAAAGATTAGTATGGGAGAAGTGTGATCTGGTTCATAGGGCACTGGCACCAGTACTGGGGAAATTGGAATCTATCCACAAGGTCCCCATTTGAGCAATGCTCGGGCTGATGTTTTGGTGAGCCAGATAATTAGGGAAATAGATTTTAAACTGAATAGTGGGGGAAAAGATAAAATTTTGAAAAATGTGATAAATCAAAGAACTGAAATAAGGAAAAAGAGAATGGCATTAATGTCACAAAATGATAGTGATAGGAAAGGCTAAAGACTACAAATCTTGAAGAAATCAACAGATGAGCCTGGAAAAGGAAAGAATAAAAAGATAAAACATAAGACTCTCCATCTGACTCCATGTAGCACTTACACTCTCAGTTCATCTGTTTTGTTTTAACAAGAATAAGTAAGTATGACCTGGTAGACATTACAGACACATGGCTGTGTGATGACATGGATTGGTCACTGAGTACTGAAGAACACAGCATATTTAGAAAGGACCGGAAGCTATGAAAATGTGGAGAGGTAACTCTGCTAGTTAATGATGGTATTAGTATGGTAGTGAGGAATGAGCTACGTTCAGTCAACGAGGATGTGAAATGGTTTGGGTAGCAATGATAAATGGTAAAAAAGTAGTTTACAGGCCCCTGATAGTGAACATGTGGTAGAAGAAAGGAGGAGATAATGGAAGCTTATCAAAAAGGCTTAATAATAGTACTAACTCACTCAGAGATAGTAAGAACTGCCGATGCTGGAGTCAGAGATGACACTGTGGAGATGGAGGAACACAGCAGGTCAAGCAGCATCAGAGGAGCAGAAAAGCTGACGTTTCGGGACGGGACCCTACTTCAGAAATGACCCAAAACCCGACCTGAAACGTCAGCTTTTCTGCTCCTCTGATGCTGCCTGACATGCTGTGTTCCTCCAGCTCCATGCCGTGTTATCTACAAAATAGTACTAGCCTTTTATGATTCATGCACTGGGCAACTCAGGCCCCTTTGCCCCTCAGACCATCTGCAATTTTTTTTACCGTTTAGATAATATACTTTTATTCTTCTTTCCAAAATGGCCAGTTTAACACTTTCCCATGTTATATTCCATTTACCAGATCTTTGCAGCTCACTTAACCTATTGCAATTTTTTGAGTTCTCCTTCACAAGTTCCCTTGGGGAAATGTGGTGTAATAGCACTGGACTAGTAAACCAGAACCAGAGGTTAATGTCCTGGGAGCATGAGTTCAAATCTTGGATTTGAATTCAATATAAAAATCTGGTATTTAAGAAAGAAGCTAACCTAATGACAATTATGAAAACACTGTCAACTACTGCAAATCTCCATCTGGTTCACTAATGACATTTGGGAAGTAAATCTGTCATCTTTACCTAGTCTGGCCTACATGTGGCTCCAGATCCACAGCAAGGCTATTGATTCTTAACTGCTGTCTGGGCATAGTTAGAGATAGGCAATAAATGCTGGTCTACCCAGCCATGCACAAATCCTGTGAATGAATAAAGAAAAGACATTAGGTAATTAGGAAAGCTGATACATTTGTTAAAAGGAGATTTAAAAGTACCAATAGTGAGGTTACATTTCAATTATACAGATGACAGGTGAGACCACTTCTGGAGTACCGTGTATGTATTGGTCACTTTATTTAAGGAAGGATGTAAATGCATTGGAAGCAGTTTAGAGAAGTTTTAGCAGACTAATTCCTGAAATGAGAGGATTGTCATATGAAGAAAGGCTTCTATCCACTGGGCTTTATAGAAGTAAAGAGTGACCTGCTTGAAACATAAGATCATAAAGGGTTTTGACAGGGTAGATGTGATGAGGATGTTTCCTCTCATGGAAGATTCTAGGATTAGATGTCACTGTTTAAAAATAAGTGATTGCTCATTTTAAGGAGATGAGATGAAGTTTCTTCTCCAAGGGGAATTGTTAGCTTTTAGAACTCTCTTCTGGAAAAGACAGTGAAAGCAGATTTGAATATTTTTAAAGCAGAGGTCAATCGATCTTCGTACGCAGGGATAGGTGGGCATGTGAATTTGAGGTTATAATCAGGTCAACAATGAGATCTTATTGAATGGCCACAGGGCTAAGTGGTATTCTTATGTACATTCTGTACAAATTAAATGATACCTACTCATTTAGTTGCAATCTGGTAAATTGATTTCCATTCTTGGAGCTTTTGCTTGTTACACAAAATTTCGTAATTTCCTCATTTTCTGAAAATGATGGCCCCTTCATTGATGAAGGTACAATCTCAGACTGTTTGGTAGCCGTTGTGTTTGTTCAGGCTTTATTTATATCTGATAAAACTTTTCTAGGACGACTAAAGTTCATTTTCTTATTAAACATCTTTTTCAGTGGTCTGTTTTGTGAGCTGACCCCACCAATGGTTTTACCTCGCACTAGCCCCTGCGATCACTTTGAATGCCAGAATGGAGCCCAGTGTATTGAAATTGGAAATGAGCCAGTCTGCCAATGTCTGGCAGGTTATGAAGGTGACAAGTGTGAAAAATTGGTTAGTGTGAACTTTGTGAACAGAGATTCCTACCTCCAGATTCCCTCACCAAACATACAGCTTCAGCCTAATATCTCTCTCCAGGTAAGAAAAATGTTCCAATTAGCAGTGGTTAATATTAGGTATATGTCTTTACTAAAGACCCTTATGTCAATTCAGTCGCCAAAAAAGTAACTTTTCTATGGAAGTCCAATTTACATACATATTCAGGTGTTCTGTCTTTTTTATTCTGATATTACATTTCTTGAAACATGCCTTCGTCTGAGATTTAAGTTGAGCTAAACTTCTACCTGAATCGAGAAATAATAATCAGGAGTGATTGTCATTCTCATGGACCAATCAAAACTTTGATAATACTTTTTGCAAACAAACATTGCAAGTTTTACCAAGTACTCCTCAGTAATTCTGAATAATGCCTTTTTAAACTGGCTGAGATTTCTTCATGTTTAGAGATCATGATTTTGTACTTTTCCTTCTAAGAAAGATTGTTGTAGCATCATCCACCCTCTTTGACTGATCACTGCTGGAAGCCATGCTACTGGGTCTGAGTCTGCGCTTCAAGGCAAGACAAGACACAAGTAATATCAGCCTAGTATCTGTGGCTAAGGGGAGAAAGTGCAAAAAACAAAGGCAAATACTAGGAGACTTGGGTTTAAAATGTGAGTGGAAAGTTTAAAGGTGATGTGCAAGGCACTTTTTTTATGCAGAGGATGGTAGGTGTCTAGAATGCGCTGCCAGGGGAGGTGGCAGAAGCAGATACAATCGCATTGTTTAAGAGGCAATTAGACAGACAAATGGACAAGCAGAGAATAGAGGGACAGGGACCATGTGCAGTCAGATGGAATTAGTTTAGTATGGCATCAGGGTTGGTGCAGACATGGTGGGCCTAAGGGCCAATTCCTATGCTGCATTGTTCAATGTAAATGCTTATAATGGAACAGAATAGCAGGCATTGCATATAATGGACATCTGATCCAATGTTACATTTTTAGTACCATCGCCCAAGATAAATTTCTACCCTGACATCTCCATGAAGATCCAGTGAGCTGACTTTTTCCACTTGACATTCCTAAGGTTGCTACAGATGAAGACAATGGGATTTTGCTGTACAAAGGAGACAATGATCACATCGCTGTGGAGCTTTTCCGTGGGCGAGTACGTGTCAGCTATGACACAGGTACCTATCCAGCATCAGCCATTTACAGGTGAGTGATTTATGGACTCTCCCTCCATTGACAATTGTGACCTCATGCAAATAATGCTTGGCAAATGAAGATTCAGTAAGTAAAGTGTGTAAGGTAGGGGATTTGCTTTTAAACAAAGGTTGATTTTCGTTTTGCAAACTTCATCTTCATAAACATTAGTCATTAATTCTAGGGAATATTTTCTATTTAGGGCACTGAGGGCATAAATTTGGAATCTTCAGCATCACTAAAGGAGCTCAGAAGGTTTAAAATAACAACAAATAGGCTTGCTTTTACTTCTGATGCAGTCCATGTCAATTGCCAGTTGGGAAGTGTGACGGCACAAACTGCGCATGTACTGAATACATGCAGAATGAAAGATCGTGACATCAGTCAGTGTCCAACTCTGATGTAACACCAGACCTCCCAGGTCCTGTCAATGGTCTGTTTTAAGTAAGCACAGTTGATCATGTGTTCAGCTACATGATGGATCTCCACTCGACTGTCTTTGACTGTTGAAAAATAGCTACCACACAAGCCAGGCATAAGCTGATCTATTTAAGTTATCACCTGTGTGCAGCCATGCAAAAATATTTAAAGAATCAGCACATTTAAATAAATAGGTTGTGCATTACAAGATAAAGCTGAGGGTCTAGAATGAGACACCTCATAAAAAGAAATCCGTAACTTTGTCCAACAACATTTCCAAACCAAAACAGAACAAATCACCATTGTACATTGTTCCTCTGTGCTTTCTTGCGATGCCTTTGCCTGCCTTGGCATTCCTATTGCAATGTAAACCCTCATAACTGCAGCAGAGCTGGTACGTGGCTACTGACTCCCAGAAGATGAGCGTGCAGATGGTGTTGCAAGATGACCTTGACTATCTTGGGTAGCAGCAGTCTGGGCTGGCTGAAATGCAACAGCAAGAACACTCGAAAAACACGACTGTCCTCATCCTGACTGAGAACAGCAGGTTTGAGCACCATGGAGCTACTGACACTCTCTTGGAGATATGCCTTAGTGCCTCCTCAGTCCTGGTATTCTGCTGAGAGGACGGTTTTCTGGATTTACTGTGAAGGCCTACGTACTGAGGCAGCAGCTGTCTAACGTTACATTGCAGTAAGCATAGATGCAGTGCCGTTAGTCTGAGCTGCCACAGCAGCATGGAGATTTTGGCTGATTCTGCCTGGACTGCAGTAGAAGCTGAGACATCACCAACCAGACACTGTGTCATGGCTGGGCACACAAGACCTATCATGGAGTTAAAGTGGAAAGATAGACTCCAAGCTCTGCATGAAGCCCTGTGGAGATGAACTCCTCCATGCTGCCCAAGACAGCTTTGTGGCAGACCTACCGATGTGCCAGCAATTCAGTGTCCAGGCATACCAGCTATTACCTATACACTAAAGTCCTCATTCAAGTTCCTGCAGCAGACCTGTCTGTATGCTTGCCCTCAGAAACACTCGCACGTGGGAATTTCCTTCCTTCAGTTGCTTCCACTATCCTGTGTCAACTCCATCCTACCCTCTGGACGACATGCAGTGTTAATATCTGAGCTGGTTATTGCAGTTGTCAGGTCAAGTCATAGTGTTTCACTGTCAGGTATTGAATTTGGTTCTCTCTCTTCATCATCAGGCTACACTCTGATTCACCCCAGCAGTTGTTCTTAGGGATCTGCAGAGTCTGCAGAAGGGAACGCTTGGACTGTGGGAAGGCAGGGGTCAAGTGAAAGACAGGCAGCCAATGGTCACACCATCTGCAACTTACATTTCTTGTCTGTTAGCACTATGAGGTGAAGTGGAATTTAAGAAGCGATGTTAGGCAGGAACGTACCATCATGTCAGATGGCCTTAATTACAGTAATGTAGTAATGTGCCAGTAATGTAGGCCTGTAATTCTTCACAGGGCTCAGGTATGTATGATCCTTGTAGATTCTTTACTTCTACCTTCTATTATGTACAACCTTGTCCTGCAATGTGTGAATGGGTTAGAGTGTGTCTGAGTGATGGGCCTGCCATAAGTAAACAGCTGGGATTCTTCGGAAGCTGCGGAGGCTTCCAGCAGTGGTAATTTTGTGAAGGTGAATTAAAGTATTTGAGTAAATGTTTGGCATGAACCCTGATTGCTAGAATGTGTGAATCATGAGGGTGTAAGGCATTGGGCAGTGTGCGCAGTTGTTGGTGCCGTAAGAGATGGTGTGTGAAAAAGATGCTTTTACTAACCATTATCACTTCTGTGACGTCAGCAAATTTTTTTGCAGCACTGCAGCTAAGTCCTGTGGACCAGATTCTTTGATCTTTACATTTAACATGGTGACTACCTGCTCCCATTTCCTTATGGGAGGGAAACAGAACAGGAGGCCGGAGGGTCTTCTGGATCCCTATGGAATCATAAAGTCCATCCTCCTTTCCATTTCTTGGACAATGGCCTTTAGCACAGTCAAAGGTAGCTTGTGAGCCCTGTATTAGGCCTGCAGCTCCTTTCATGCTTTTTATTTCTCGTGAGAAACTCTTGCTGAAATTGTTAATATTTCTGCTGCTGCCAGTATGCACTTTCCCTTTATAAAGTGCAGACAGGCTCTTACACATGCTCGTCTTGCATAAAGCTGTCCCCTGCATAAGCATGTGGTCAGTCATGAACCAAATTAGCACTGGTGATCACCAGACAGCATGAAATTTGCATGTTGCTTTCGTTCCCTCAGTAGGGTGTGGAATAGTTCCGCATCGTAATCCTTATAACTGCAACTGACCCTATTTGTGCCTGCAAACCTAATCCTGTACTGCGCAGCTACAATTTACTTCAACCTGAATCCTGTTGAAACTCTGTAACATTTTGTGTGAGCTATTATTGTAAACTAAATTGCAGATTAGAGCCATTTCAATTTTGGGTTTATGCCCATTGGGAACTGGGTGGAGATGCGTTCAACAAATGCTTTCCAGATGACACTCTTTTATTGATGGCAGACATGGACTTTGGGCAGGTTTCTTTTAGTCCAGTGAGTATTCGTGTAGAGGCAGGCGGCAGCAAGATAGCACGGTCACATTTTAATACTAAATATTTAAGGAACCATTTGGGGATGATTCATCTTTGCTGCCATCCATGGAAGTTCCAAGCCCCAAAGACAGGATTGTGGTCGGAGAGATTCCCTCAGTGGGCCGTCAATGCTGCAGTGCCCTTTCGATCAGTCTCTCAGCAGCATCAATCTCTGCCAGTGGGGCTGCGATCTTCAACAGCGGCTAGCCTTCTGATTGGAGCTGCAGTGTGAGGAGGTTATCCAATGCAATTAATTGGATAACCACCTCCAGACAGTCTGAAATGCCAGTCCCTCTGCTCAGAACCCTCATTTGGTCCCAAAAGCACAGTCCCAAAGCTCCCAATAAATCTTGTCCTTTATCACATCAGTTTTGTTAGAAACTGAACCCAAGTTCTAGAGCTGAAAAGAAATGTCTCATCGCCATGTCCATTTGATTTTAAACCATTTGCAATGCTCCCTGGAGACACAGGTGCACTTTTGTGCTGCTTAAATAATAAAAGGCTCCAAATTTTCTTAATTCCTGCTGGATCCCCTCTGAAAATGTGGTTAACAGTCCCAAAGAATCAACTGGAAATTGGGACACCGTTGTATTTGGTGACTGTCATTTTTCTCATTGACAACACGAGGGGTGTAAGTTCTGATATCTCCCTGATCTCACTGATGTTGGAGTACTGCTCTGTAATTGGGTAGCCCATTGACAGCACTTCCTGCTTCCCCAGCTCCATAGGACTCACTATTAAACTGATGATCATGACCTTGGGCAAAATATAGCATACCTTGACAGCACAACTAGCCTCAGTAAGGAGGAAGCAGGCAATTGGAGCAACCTGGGCCCAGGTAGTACAGCACTTTCTTTCCAGACCTGGATTAGTCTTTTACATTGGTGACAAATGTGGAGAAAGTCCGCATTACCCACCACTGCCCCACCACAATGGCAAGCAGGATTTTAAAAAGCGTGCTTTATGACATTTTGTCCATATTTGTACAACATAGATATGCCCAAAATGTACTCAATGACCCCACACAACTGATACCTACCCTCCTCAACCAGCACTTGCTGAATCTGGAATATTATCTGACTCCACTCACTGAATACAGATTTGTCATTAGTGTACAGAGTTCCATCTCTGTGTATGTTAGCTTTGTTCCTTCATACTGTTCGAGACAACAGCTCCTCTAAACCTATCCCTTTAACAATGTCATCAGCATTCACTGTTTGAACAATTGTACCTATACAGCAGTGACTTTACTGCAAGTAATTCAGTGAATCTAAAGCCTTGTGAGATGTGTTAAAGATGTTAAAATACTCTACCTGAATGATAATTCTGCTTTCTTCCCTTAAGTAGATTGAGTATTAATAGGGAATAAATAAAACCCCTAAAGTTGATCTTGACATGATTGGAAAGGGTATACATTTGTTACCTGCATAAATAGTTACATTTCAGTTGCACCATTTATCCCTTATAGTTGTGATTAATATCTGGGTGGTGCATTTTGAGCTGTGTGATGTTTGTATAAAGTGCTGGTGGTTGCGGGGTTGACACTGGCGAATCAATTTCAGGCAATGAATTCAGACTACTACATATGAGCATATCACCCAACATTAAAAATCATTGGTCTAATGGTAGACAAAGTACCGCATATACTCATGTAAAAGTTGAGGTTCTGAAATGAAATTTTTAGCGAAAAAGTATGGGTTTTGACATTAACATGCGCAATAGCTTTGAAGTCTAAGGTCTCCCCCCATCTCACTGTCAGAGTAACCAAGTCAGAGATATTTCCTGCCAACCCAGCTTCCACCCTTCCCAAAACATGTTGTATAAATGCAGAGTAAACTGCTGAGGTGGTAGTCTTGACACCACATGCAAACACAAGGTGCTGAACAACGGCCATCAATGATATGTTATTCTAATATTCTGTAAATAAGTGAGTTTGCACTGGGGCATGTTTGACTTCAAAGGCACACTCAGCTGGTAACTATGAATAGTTTGAATCTTCATAGAATAGAATCCCTACAGTGTGGAAACAGGCCCTTCAGCCCAACACGTCCACACCGATTCTCAGAGCATCCCACCCAGACCCATCCCCCTAACCTACACATCCCTGAACACTATGGGGTAATTTAGCATGGCCAATCCACCTAGCCTGCACATCTTTGGACGGCAGGAGGAAACCAGAGCACCCGGAGGAATGTGCAAACTCCACACAGACAGTCACCTGAGAGTGGAATCGAACCCAGGTGCCTGGCACTATGAGGCAGCAGTGCTAACCATTGAGCCACCATGAAATTGGGAGTCAACTCATACACAAGGTCAACCAGTATTCAAGTATACACGATAAGTCCAAAGTGTATTTTGTTCAACATTCCCCAATTTTATAGAAAAAAATAATAGTAAGACCTAAAAAAAAGTTAATTTAATGTTTCAGTCAAGGTTTTGTATTGTCTTCAAGTCACTTAAGTTCAGTCTCATTGGCAGAATGGTAGAGGTGTTGTCAGGTTAGCTAGACAGGTAATCAAATCTCCAGACACTCTCAGGCTAAGAATATTACATCCCTGCTCATAGCATGTTTATTGCCTGAATAACTTGTGTTTGAGTGCTACAACAAGCAGATACACTTGTGTATGAAGGAGACATTTTGTCTACAGTTTTGGAAACATAGATGAATTGTTGCATCTTCTCCAAATCAGGTTGTGAAAGCATAAGTTATAACTGGTGATATTTTAGTTTCTTTTAAATTTATTGTTCTTTGTTTGTAATTCCTACATTCACGTTGCAATGATAATTGAGCAGATTTCCTCAAACAGCACAAATGGATTCCTTTTAGCATGTTGAACAACAGGAGTGAATGCCAAATCTACTGTGTGTGCATATGTTTGTATGTGCATGTGTTTCTTGCCATGCTTGTTTGTTTTACTGATGGATGCTTATTGCACGGGTATCATATGGAATATGGTTGATCCAAGGATGGTCAGCACTTAGTTGACACGCCCTGCAGTTCCCTGGTAATAGACAGGGACCAGTGGCTCCAAGGAAGCCATTTCCTGAATAGATACCTGATGTGTGATGAAAGAAAATCATTTCAGGTGGTCACTTTCCTTTGCTTTCTACTTTCAACAGCCATTCCCAAGGCATCATTTTTCATCACTGCACTTGACAGACTATTCAACTATCAGAGATTGCATCATGTTGAACCGTACACTGTGTTCAATTGATGTTCACCCCTATGTACCGTCAAGACAATAAACTCAAGGTCATGCACACACCATTTCAGAGTAGCATTGCTCAACTCAGATTAACCCCAAAGCCTTCACAGGACCAGGGGAATGAAACAAGATACAGTTTCACTCTCCAGTTTGCAAATGTAAAGAAGTATATATTTCAATATTGTTTTAGAAAATAAAACAGATTTTGATAGTCCTCTGAAATTAATCTGCAGCCAGTATTCTTTCTAAAGGAATAGGCTGTAGTAACATGCTTGAAACTGGCTGATTTCAGTGATTCATCTGGACTAATCAAACCTAGCAAGGCTGGTCAAGTCAGAATTAATTGCAGCGTCACAAAAAAAAGGGAAATAAGAAATGTTGTGCTATAAGACGTTAATTAGACAACTTTTCATTCATTGATAGAACAGTGACAAATCCTTCCGGCAACACGTCATATATTTTATAACATAAAGATACTGCTAATAATTAACCCAATTCTATTACAATACCTCAACAAGCCTACAATTCTTTACAGTTATCATTTATTACTATGACTTCAGTCAATAGAGACATTATCATGGGGTTTTTGTATAGCTGCGATATTGCAGTGGTGTGGCATAAATGCTCATATTGATAATTATGACTAAATGCTTACATATAACCATGCTGAATCTGCTGATTTAAGATGAATGGCAAGACACTGCAGATGTTGGAACTTAGCAAAAATACAAATGCTAGAAACACTCGATGGAATGAATCCTGTGGAAAAAGTAGACCCATTAGGTAAAGGCCCAGACTTAACATTTGCCTGTTGTCTGATATACTGATCATTTTCTGGTTTGTTTTATCATAGTTCAAACTTGAATGTTCTTCCCGAGAGCTACAAAATAGTCCTTTCATTTTCAGTCCGAGAAAATTCTACCTTAAAAATGAGGACAGGTTAGCTGATATGCAAAGCCTTTAATCTCACAAATGAAGCTGTCCTTGTACTAATAGAAATGGCACATCACAAAGCTGTGCTTCTAATCAGTAAAGTCAGGACATGGTTGACAGTGAGGAATCGGGTTACACTGTGCATAGTCTCCATCAGTCATATGTGAATTGTTGCTATGACAAATGGTCTTCCATTAAGCCTGTGTGAGATAGAAAACATCCATCTCCCCGAGGCACTGCCACATAATTAAGCACATCATTTTAAAGCTTTTCACACTTCCACTGATTAGCAGCTAGCAAAGGCAATCAAGATGTGTTTGTATGTCATCTCTGAAAGAGCCAATATTCTTTTCATACTTCAGTCATTTGTATTCTCAACTGCCGACTTTACTCAGAAGAGTAGACATGAAACCCATTCTTTGCCATATAAGCATGTCTTTAATAAATGGGTACACTGCACAAAAATTTAGTTCCTCACTGACCCCATTTATCATGTGATGTTAGTCACTATGACCTTAACCTACTCTGCACAGCAATCCTGGAGACTGTAGGAAAATCAGTTTGCAGAAACAGGAGTCCTTCAAGCCTGTTGCACCATTCTGTTACACGATGACTGATCCGTACTACAGCTCCATTTAGTCATATTCTTTGCAGAACAAAAATGTATTCATCTCTGTCTATCCCAGTAGTTAAAAAGCTTTTCAATTCCAGGAATCAGCCACTCTATGTGGAAACACTGAGCATTAAATTATGAAGGGTTGGACAGCTCACATCCCCTACCCCCATAGAGGAAAGGTTAGCCCCTGAGATGGGTGCAGCCATTGATGGATAGTGCAACTTCCGTCCCTTACTGGGAAGGAGCCCCAAACTCTGAAGCTGTAGGCCATTCAAATTTGCTGCCGGCTCCTGCATTCTATGGAGCCAGAATTCCATAGTGGCCACTGCATTGATTTTGATCTGTGTTAACAGAAAGGCCAAGCAAATTGCAGCCAGGATTGTTACATGCTCCAGCCTTTGGGAATTTGACATTATCTTAGACTGTCCATGGAGTTGGAGTCCAGCAGTGTTGGTAGTGACATGGAACCGTACTAGTGGATGCTTTTACTAATACATGCAGGGAATAAATTCTCTGAATGTTCATATCTCTTATTCAAGCTGAAAAAGATATATAAGATCTTTAGGAAAATATATATTTGATGCATATAAAGCTCTGTTGTTTCGTAGGCAGCGATTTAAGTAAACCTGTCTGATTTAAATGTTAAATATCCATTGTCCGGGTGACTCACTGCTCTTCTTTCTACAGTGTGGAAACAATCAACGATGGCAACTTTCACAGTCTGGAGCTGGTAGCAGCTGATCAAATGTTAAGTCTGGTGATAGATGGAGGAAATCCTAAAACTATTAACAATTTAGCCAGACAATCTACACTCAACATAGACTCCCCTCTCTACGTTGGAGGTATGGTAGAGTTCCAGTAAATTTCCAACATTTACAAGATGAGGAAATTCCTTTCAGTGACTCTTGTTTTCTGTAATCCTTCACAGTCCCAGCCAAAGAGCAAAACCTGGCAAGAAAATGCATCAGCAACATCCTATCAGCTATCAGGATATTTCATACCATTTACTTAAACTCCGAAATATGTTTAGAATAAAACATCTATTAAAATGTTGTAAATTGATGCTTATAGAGATGTGTTTAATTAATAAAACAGACTATTTTGCATAATAATTTTCTTGATAATTTTGCTCAAGGCAAATGCTGATGGATTAACAGATTTGCATGTGAAGTAACATTTATTGAAACAATTACACAAAAATAGCGCTGCATTACCTAGGGCACTGATTTAGTGATTACACTTGTCTCTTTTATAGATGTGTTTGCAGCTTAAATGATGATATTCCCAAGGGCTCTGCTCCAGAACACCTACACACTGTGCCTTTGAGTGGTGCAATTTAGGCTTCTGTCTGTGATTTTCTAATTTAAAATGCTTTTACCACAATGGATACTTGCTGACATGTTGACTAGAGAGTTAGATATTCAGGGTATTGCTGATGTGGATCTAAAGCAGAAAATATAAAAGAAGCATGGCTTAAAAGAGTGGGAATGGATGATTTTAGTTGAAAGTATTTAATCACATAAAAAAATGAACAATGAAAGATATTTTCATTTCACTTGGAACTTGTTCAATTGTTACTTTGTGATTTCACTAATGACTCAAAATTACATTTACCGCCCTGGATTATTTCAGTACTTTTGCTTCTTCGTAGGTATGCCCACCAAGACAAACTTCGCAGCTCTGCGCCAAGGACCAGGCCAGAATGGTACCAGTTTCCATGGCTGCATTCGCAATTTATATATTAACAATGAACTGCAGGACTTTAAGAAAGTTCCAATGCAGATTGGCATTCTGCCAGGCTGTGAACCCTGTCAGAAGAAGATGTGCCAGCATGGTACCTGCCACACCATTGGCCAGTCCAGCTTCACCTGTGAATGTGAAGGAGGTTGGACAGGAACCCTTTGTGACCAGCAAACAAATGATCCATGTCAGGGCAATAAGTAAGTAATTGTGCAGCTTATTGTTCAGCTCTTTTTATGGGCTAAATGCTCTTTGTACTTTCAAAGTTGGGAAGTACTTGAGAAGGCAATACTCTCCCACTTTGGCATTCCAGCGGAAACATCAAGTGATCCCAGGTCAGGAAAAGCCCACCAGTATATCTCCAATCCCAGATCAGCAGCTTTTATTGTACTTGAGTGACTGTTCTAAAACATTTGCAAAAAGAACAGGAGAGTGCTTCATCTCACATTTATTTTTTCTTTGAAAGCCCAGTTCAGAGAAATGTCAACTTACAAATGCCAGCTTGCCATCTAAATAACTGGAAAATGCCTTTTGGTTTGCACTGACCCAGTTTTGGCACTTTCTCACCTTCCCCTTCATTGAATTTGATGTTGAATGCACTGGAGATTTTACTGTGTCTATTTATGCATCACTAATGATATTAGCTGTAAAGGGTTTCACAGAATCTTGACCAAATTTCACGAGTGATTTCACCTCAGGAGACATTATGGGCTGTGTTCACTAAACTACATTAGGTGCAGGTCCACAAACATTTCCATTTAAAATTTTGATCCAGTGTTCAGATTCCTCCATGATCTCTCCCCTCCCCATCTCTATAATTTCCTGCAGCCCGATGACCCTCTGAAAATAGTGCACTCCTTTAATTCTGGCCTCTTGTGGATCATCCATCTATTAAATCCCACCATTTACAACCAAGCCTTGAGCTGTGAAAGCTTTAAACTCTGTAATTCGCACCCTAAAGCTCTCTGTTTCTTTTCCTTTAGACTGCTTCTTAATAGTATCTCTTTAACCAACCTGTCCTAATATGTCTTACTTTCACTCAATGTCATTTTTTATTTGAGTATGTCCCTGTGAACCTCTTGGGATGTTTGAATATGATAAAGAAAAGGATGTTAGTGTTCCTAAAATCATTTATATGCTATTTTCAGTACAGTTGTTAATATACTCACATTTTAGTGAATCTCTTTTAATCCCTCTAGGTAAATTACCAACTGATTAACATAATATAAGCTAGGTTGCATGTGTTCTTGTTAACTGCTAATAATAGTAAATAGAAACATTTAAACTCACATTTCATTAAACTTGTCTACGTGCCATTATTTATCTAGCATTTAAGTTGTTAATCTTGCATATGTTAAACATTTCCAAATGCTTATTGATAGAACTTCATACTTAGAGGTAATGTTTAACATACCTTGTGGCAAAAATAATGTAAAAATATTTTTCATTTGGTTTTGGGAGTGGAATATATTGAGTTTAAGTAGCAAGCAAACACGTACTTCCTTTCTTTTTTCCTGCAGCATGAACATATTCTGGACATTTTGTGATAGCTGCTAATATTTTAGGTTTAGATTCGTAAACTGTTTTATTTCTTTGTAATCACCCACCACAATCCTCCCATCTTTCAGCTTGGAGAGACTGGGGTTCCAGTCTTTGCAAGTGGCAGACTCACTGCATGATCTGCCAGCAAGATGTACACAGGAGGATGGAATCTCTGCCAGTCTGTGGCCTTTCCACTCCCAGCTGGAGAAAGCTGTTGCCATATGCTTCATTAAGTCTCTGAATTTAAGATTGATGATGGCTGACTTTAAATACCATTGGAGACAGAGATTTGAACTTGGACCCTTGAAATAAGAATCCAATGTTGTGTCTTTCGGCTAAGTAGAGACTTTTGAAGCACTTCCACATGGTTCTTGGATTACTTACAAAAAAATCATAATTTGTATTCCTTATTTATGTGCATAGGTAGAAAGATCCTCTGATGCTTTGAAAGTAGAAACAATAATAATATATGTACTGGATTATCTAGGTAATAACGAACAAGTAGGAGCTTATCATAGTAAAATACAGAGATTTTAAGGAGCTTGGAAAGCCAGGCTAAATAAGATCAATTAATCATCATTATAGTTCACGATTGCTACTGTGGAATTCCCTGCAAAGCTGAAATCTAATATTCAAACCTATTGTGAATTACTCTAAAGTCAATCATATTCTCAGAATGCAGCAATGGTATTGACTGCATTTATAAATGATCAGGAAATGTGCAATAAATATAGCTTTTCACAAAGTTTATTATTAAGGTAATTTGCTGTAGATTCACAGAAGCATTTCTCTAGTGTTTCCCAGCAGTCTGTTCATCAAGTATAGCAGATGCTAATTGTTCCTTTGAGGCATGTTGGAAACATAATCAAGTAATCCAAACAAATGATTTGTGCGATTAGTACACTCTTACAGGAGGAATTTGAATCACTTTAAACATTAAGTTTGGAATTGTCATGCCTTAGTTTTAATCTAGTTGCATGTGTGCCAATAATACTGGTAGAAAGTAGACAATATTTTAATTTTGAATTGAAATCATATTCAGTAAAATTATAGATGCCACATTACTTGTTCCCTAAAAGCCATATTGACCAAGTTTTGTTGCATTACCCAATCTTGAAGGATCTTTTTATTTTAGTAGGCCATTCGATCTGACCTTTCAAGACTGCTCCACCACTCATTATGTTCATGGTTGTTCATTCAACTCAATAGCCTGTTCTTGCTTTTCCCTCTTTGATCCTTTAGCCCGAAGTGCTATGTCCAGCTCCTTCAAATTGTACAATATTTTGGCCTTGGAAAGCTTTCTGTGGTTCTGAATTCTACAGGCTAGCTACTCTTTGGGTGAAATGTTTTCTCTTCACTCAGTCCTAAATGGTTTACCCTATACCCTGATTGTGACCACTGGTTTTTGACTCCCATGCCACTGGGAACTTTCTTCCTGCATCTACCGTTAGAATTTTATAAATTTCTATGCAACCTTCCAATTCTTCTAAACTCCAGCGAATAATCCAAACTGATTCAACCTCTCCTCGCACATCAGTCTCACCATCCCAGGAATCAGTCTGGTAAGCCTTCACTAGACTCCGTCTGTAGCAAGAATATTCTTCCAAAACTACACACAATGCTCCATTTGTGATCTCACCAAGGCCCTGTATAAATGCAGCAAGACATCCCTGCTCCTGTACTCAAATCTTCTGACAACATACCTCTTGCCTTCTTGTCTGCCTGCTGCACCCACATGCTTACCTTCAGATATTGATGTACCCGGACACGCAGATCTTGTTGCACATTCCAACATGGATAACCTCACGTTTATTTAAGTTGTACCGCATCTAACATGCATTTTTTCACTCACTCATCTTGTCCAGATCACATGGAATCATCTCTGCATCCTCCTCACAGCTCACCGTCCCACCCAGCATTGTGTCATCTGCAGATTTGGAGTTGTTACTTGTAGTTATCTAACCTAGATCATTAATATATACTATGAATAGCTGGGGTCCTAGCATTGATCTCTGTGGTAGCCTACTAGTCACTGCCTGTTATTCAGAAAAGGAGTCATTGCCTGCTACAATAAGTTTTCTATCCATCTTAATATACTATCCCCAATCCCACATGTTGTAATTTTATGCACTAAGTTACACTATAAGGGGAAGCAATGGCCTAGTGATATTGTCACTGGTCTGTTATTCCAGAGATCCAGGTAACGTTCTGGGTATCCGAGTTCAAATCTTAGCATGGCATTGAATTGAATTCAATGAAATATCTGGAATTAAGAGTCTAAATGATAACCATGAATCCATTGTTGATTGTTGGAAAATCCCATCTGGTTCACTGACGTCCTTTAGGGGAGGGCACTGTCATCCTTAACTGGACTGGCGTACGTGAGACTTTAGACCCACAGCAATGTGGTTGACTCTTAACTGCCCTCTGGGTATTTAGGGGTGGACAATAAATACTGGCCAAGCTAGTGACATCATCATCCTGTGAATTAATAAAAAAAAGTTACACACTAATCTCTTATGTGGGACTTTGCCAAAAACCTTCTGAAAGTCCAAATAAACCACATCCACTCTACGAGTTACATCCTGAAAGAATTCCACCAGATTTGTCAAGCAAGAATTCTCTTTTCTAAATCCATGCTGACTCTTTCTGATCCTGCTACCATTTTCCAAGTGCTCAGCTATTAAATCTTTCACAATGGACTGTAAAATTTTCAGAGTGACTTGTCTGTCATTCCTGGTTTTCTCTCTACTTTCTTTTATCAATAGAGGGGGTGCGTTATCTACCCTCCAATCTGTAGGAACTGTTCCAGAGTCTGTAGAATCTTGGAAGATGACTACCAATGATCCACTATTTGTATGGTTACTTCCTTAAGTACTGGGATGTAGATTATCAGGCCCTGGGATTTATCTGCCTTCAATCCCATCAATTTTCCCATCACCATTTCCCTACCAATACTGATTTCCTTCAGTTCCTCCCTCACAATAAGCCCTGCAGTCCTTTACATTTCTGGCATGTTATTTGCATCCTCCTGATATTTTTCTCCTACACAGAACAAAAGTGTGTATTTAGTTGGTCAGCCATTTCTTCATTCGTTATTAAATTATACTTATATCATTATAATTCTCTTATTTCTGACTGTATGGGACCTCTATTTGGCTTCACCATTTTTTCTCTTCACATACCTATATAAACTTTTACAGTCAGTTTTTATGTTCCCCACAAACCAATTGTTATGCTCTATTTTTCTTTACCTTGATGAATTCATGTGTCCCCCTTTGCTGAATTCCATACTGCTCTGACTCCTCAGGTCTCTTGTTTGTGCTGGCCAATTTTTATACTTTTTCCTTGGATCCGATGCTATCCCTAACTTTCCTTGTAAGCCATCATTTGGCCACCCTTCCTTTTCCTTTCCGTGCCAGACAGGAATGATCAATTATTGTAGTTCACCCATGTGCTCTTTGAATGTTTAACATTGCCTTTCTACTGTATCCCTTTAAATTATGAGGTGGAGGTGCCAGTGTTGGACTGGGGTGGACAAGGTCAAAAATCACATGACACCAGGTTATAGTCCAACAGGTTTATTTGAAGACACAAGCTTTCGGAGTCTCGCTCCTTCTTCGGGTCTCACTAACACCTGAAGAAGGTGCGAGACTCCGAAAGCTTGCATCTTCAAATAAACCTGTTGGACTATAACCTGGTGTCGTGTGATTTTTGACCTTACCCCTTTAATTAACACCCCTCAATCTGTCATAGCAAACTTGTACCTCATGGCAGTATAATTTTCTCTTTTGGATTCAGGACTCTAGACACAAAATCTGTGACATGACTGTCCATCTTGATGAAGAATTCTATCATATTATATTAGCTCATCTTCAAGGGGCCTGGCAAAGCTAGATTGCCAATTATTCGTATCTCATTACACAATACACAATCTAGGATGGCCTTTTCTCCATTTGTTTCCTCAATGTATTGACTAGAAAACCATCCCATTTACACTCCAAGGATTCCTTTGCCACAGTATTGTTACTAATTTGATTTGCCCAATCTACATGCACATTAAAATCACCCAAAGTCATAGATGGTCCTTTATTGCATGCATCTCTAGTTTCCCATTTAATGTTATTTCCAAAATCATCCCTACAGTTTGTGGGTCTATATACAGCCACCACTAATATTTTTTGTCTGTCCTTCCTGAAGTCTGGACAGTCCTGGATATTCATTTCTCATCCCGGTAACCCTGCAGTCATATCTTTCTCTAATCTCAATTATATGTTACTTATTTTCATCTATTTGCACAATTAATTCATCAACTTTATTGTGAATGCTCAGTGCATTAAGCATAAAGCCTTAAGGCTTGTCTTTTTTAACATCACTCATCCCATTCCCACTATTTTTCACTGTGGACCTGTTTGATTCTGGCCCTTGATTTCTCTGGCTATCGCTTCTCTAATTCCTCTTTCTACTTTTTGCTTTTGACCTTGATTCCCCCTTTCCTAATTCCAGACATAGCTTCCCATTTCTCTGCCATTTTAGTTTCAGCCTCCCTGACCAGGCTAGCAAATACTAGCCCTATGACGTAGATCGCAGTCTTTCCCAGATGTAACCATCTGGTTTGTATTGATGCCACCTCCCCCAGAGCCAGTCCTAATGCTCCAGAAATCTGAAACCCTTCCACTTGCACCATCTGTCTAGCCACATCTTCTTCTGATAATCCTGCTATTTCTACTCTGGCTAGCATGTGGCACTGGTAGTAATCCTGAAACCTCTACCTTTGAGGTTCTACTTTTCAACTTACTTCCTAAGTCCTAAATATTCTGCTTTTAGGACCATTTCCCTTTCTTTTACCAAAGTTGTTTGGACTGATATGTATCGCAACCATTAGCTCTAGAGTGTCTTGTGGCTGCTCCAAGACAATATTAACCCTAGCATCGGGAATGCAAGATACCATCAAGAAGTTGTGTTTGCAGCCACAGAACCACCTGCCTATTCCTCTTACAATTGAGTCTGCTTTAACTATTGCATTCCCACATTTTTACTCTTTCCCTGTGGAGAAGAGCCAACTGTGCTCAAGAAATTAGGTTGTTGATGTTTTCCCTGAGAGGCCATTCCCTTTAACAGCATCGAGAAGGGTATATCTGTCTTGCAGGGGAATAGCCACAGGAGACTCCTAATGGCCTGCCTTGTCGTCTTGCTTTGCCTGGTAGTTACCCATTCCCTTCCTGCTGATGAAGTCCTGGCCTGCAGTGTGACCACCTTTCTGTCCATGCTAGCCACAATAATCTCCACCTTGCAGATGCTCCACGGTGTTGCCAGCTGCATCTCCAGCTCCAAAATTGGTTTCTTGCACAAAAAGCTGTCCCTGGGCACTCCCACAAAGAGCAGGAAGAGCACTCTACAGCTTTCAGCTCTTCTGCCATGACTTGGCCTTTAAACTAAACCTTTTGGAAGATGCTTAATATCAAACAATATCAATTATTCTAAGCCTTTTATTCCCTTTCTGCATCAAATTCCGACTGTGTTCAAATCCCCAGAAACACACGTCTGGCTGTGTCTTACTCAAGATATGTTGTCCCCAACTACTGCAAAACTTATATATCTAAAAATGACAATTAAATAGGCACTTTTCATCCTTAAATGGCTATCTGTATGAAATAAGCAAGTTATATTGCAGAGAAAAACACTTCATTTTAGTTTGAACTCAATAGTAGCCATACAAACAGTACAATTGTGATATTTAGATTTTGGAGGCTTTCATCTGGAATGGAGCTAACTCTGTTTGAATAATGTAGTTGATTTTGGCCGGAAAGATTTGTGTGGGTGCTATTAATTAAGCACTCATTATTTGAATGCAATGTTGTTAACAATGACATTTTTCAGTTGAAAAATAATTATTATGCATTCATAACAACTGTTGTTAATGAATAGAGAGCTTAAGTGCAATTTTACAGCATCCAGGACTTAATAATGAGAATTTTACAAATATTTCATTGGGAAAAGTATCCTTACTGTTAAAGTTCTACTCACCAGTAGTGTTCTGTGATTAAATGTGGCCTTTGCTGTTGTTGTATCAGTCACTATCAACATGTATGCAGAAGGCAGCTTCTGATTTATGTGGAAAAGTATCTCACCTGGAAGTTTAATTTTCTATTACAGTGTACTTCTTTATTTTGTAAAATTGCTCTCTGCATAATTCAAATTGAATAATGACAGTGATAAAACAGGACATGAGGCATTAAGATTTGCATTTTCAAGGAAATTAAAGCCCCAGGACTTTCAAAAAATAGCCTAAGCATCATTGAGAACTTAGTATTGCAGGATTGCGGTAAGGATTTATGTGATACTGCTGTGTCCCAGCACATTACCTCCACTCTAGACCATTCCACACAGGTGAACAGGTAAAAAGAAATGTAGCTGAGAAGAAAAACAGCAGCCTGAATTTGTTGATTCCCACCATGAGGATCTTCAGTTCAACTCTTACAACTGCCAGTTAGTCAAATTTATCTGCTTAAGTTATGTCACTTCATAATCCACCAAGGAATGGCCCATTGTATGGAAGTGAAACTTTCTATCAGGCCAATTGATTTTGCTTGTCTACTCTTTGAGTAACAGAAAGTTGCAATCTGAAGAATTGGCAGAAAGAGAGAAAGTATAATAGCAACTGTAAGATAAAAGCACTGATTTCATTTGTTAATTATTTAATTTTATTTTAATCTTTTTTCAGGTGTGTACATGGTATTTGTGTGCCCATCAATGCCTTCTCATACAGTTGTAAGTGCCAGATGGGTTTCAAAAGTGTATTGTGTGATGAGGAAGAGGAGCTCTTTAACCCCTGTCAGAACATCAGGTGTAAACATGGAAAATGTAGGCTTTCAGCTGTTAGCAGACCTTACTGTGAATGTAATAGTGGATACACTGGAGAGAACTGTGACAAAGGTATGGGCAGTTCATTTTAAGTAAGTTTTTGAATATGGCTTTGATAATTTTTATTCAACATAGTTTATTTTCTGAAATGTCGTGAGTTTAATCCACAGTTAATTTTGGAGTGCATCATTTGCTTGCTTTATGTCTGTGCTGCTAAGATTGCAAAGGAAACCAGTGCAGAAATTAATTATTTTCTTTGCTTTTGTACTTTTGAGCCTTATTTCTTTCCTCTGTCTAGAAAAATGCCTACATTGTATGTTATGCATAATGAAGCAATTTGTGGAACATCAATACAGAATTATATACTTCAAAAATGATGACAAGCCTATGACATAAATTTTTCTCATCATTCACTGTATCCCACACCCCACAAGCTGAAGTCTGTTGGTTCTTTCAGAAGTAGCTGTTCTTTTCTGTGTGGGAAAGAATGTCTATGAAGTATGTTTTCTTCCCTCCTTTTTGAATAAACACAGATCTTTCTGTATACCTCTAGCTGAATTGTGCTGAATGCTGACAATGGCATGATTGTATCCTAGATTACACTTTCAGCTACTAATGCTTGTGTTTTCATATGCCTCAGTTTAATTCATTTTCGTATAATGAGCTTTCATTAAATGAATTAAAAATCCTTCAATTAAATAGGTTTAATTTATCAGCTTTAACCTCACTGCTGTTTATCTCACTTTAACATTTCTATATCTTCCTGGAATGAGCAGCCAAATCCAATGATTCCGCACTTAACCCTAGTACAAACTCTACCTCTGAGCTCTCAGCTTCAACTGACCAATCACAGCACCTCTTGCAGGTGAGACAAATGGGGAAAAATGGTGAATAATTTCTTTTTCTCTCTTCCTGCTAGTTATTCTTTCTAAAAACCTCATTCTTTCTTCTTCACTTGTTTGAATCCAATAAAAATCTATTCTTCTCCATGATCCTGACTCAAAACTTCTCCCAGTTCTTTTAGCTTGTGCAGTGTGATTTTCTTACTGTTGTTTTGAGTGTCAAAGCATGCAGTCAGTAACAGTTTATTTCCATGTCTTGCTGGTTCATGTTTCTGCACTAGATAACTGAAGACACAGTCAATATATAAATAAGGTTGGTACAAAAATCAATTCTTTTGTACCCATAAAAATTTATGTAAAAATTGAAGTGCTAAGGGAGCTTGCGCTCATCATTCTTGACATAAATATGAAGCTGCAGATTTTCTTTGTCATAAAGCACTGTGTTTTCAGTCTCTGGTTATGATGGTATTTACTGCTGTTTTAGTACATGCAAAATATGTTTGATAGAAATGCAATGCTATGTACCAAAATGCAAATATAAATATTAAGAGCATTCTGCAAGAGGCAACAATATTACTGGGTTTTATTCCACAAATGAAGAAGAAATTAAGTATCAAAGTTATGAAACTTTTCCTCATAAGTGGGAGAAACTAGGTATGAATTCATTTTCAGTGACTGACGTATTTCTACAAGTGTGAAGATACCTTTGTTTACAGGTTAATTGTAGTTTTAAAGAATTGTTTCAAGTATGATTGCAAATTAGTGCTCCCTAACATATAACTGGCCATAAATAGAAAGCATCCTGAACCTAGAGAAATCCTGAACCTTCTGGAAATGTCAGTAAAACTGATCATCCACTCCGCACTTCTCGTTAAGGATGGTTGCAAATGCTTTGTCTTTTGCACTGATAGTCCGGGCTGCCCCTTTGTTGAGAACAGAAAAATTTAAGGAACCTCCTCCTCCAGTTAGTTGTTTGTGTGTGTAGTGTAATTTATGACAAGATGTGGCAAGGCCACAGAATATTAATCTGGTTCCTGTGTTGTGAGATCTCATAGCTATCTCTGCAGTATGTTGCTTCTTCTGTTTAACATGTCTGTGGTACTATGTTACATTTTCATCCAGGCTGACACCAAGCCTGGTGCTGCCCCTGAGGAACTCTCTTCTACTCTTTGAACAAGGGTTGATCCCTTGGCTTGATAATCGTAGGAGTGTGAAAGATATGCCGGAGAATAAGATTACAAATTGTGATTTAGTACAACTCTTTGCACCGGTGGCCCACAGTCCATCACAGAGACCTAATTTGGAGTGTTTAAATCAATTCTGAACCAATCTCATTTGGTACACTGGTAGAGCCACTCAACAGGATGGATAGTATCCTCAGTGTGAAGAGGAGACTCCATCTTCTCATGAACTGTACACAGGTCACTCCTGCCAATACTATCATGGGCGGATACATATGTTGCCAAGTAGATTGATCAAGTAGGTTTCTCCACCTTTCTGGTTCCCTCAGCACCGAAACTGGCGCTCTAGGTAAGGAGACAGGTTTCCTTCCTTAAAGGTCATCAGTGAACCTGATGGATTTTTACAACAATCTTGTAGCTTCATGGTCACTAGTTTTTAATTCCGGATGCACTGCCCAAGAAGCTAAACATCCTACGAGGATGGTGTCATTTGCTAGAAGCAAACCAGAAGTAATGATTCTTTTATTCTCACTTACAGAAATTTCCTGTAGAGGGGAACGAATCCGAGATTACTACCAGAAGCAGCAAGGCTATGCCGCTTGCCAAACAACCAAAAAGGTCTCGCGGTTAGAGTGTAGAGGTGGATGTGACAACGGACAGTGCTGTGGTCCTCTGAGGAGCAAGCGACGGAAATACAGTTTTGAATGCACTGACGGCTCTTCATTTGTGGAGGAGGTGGAAAAAGTCGTGAAATGCGGCTGCTTGCAATGTTCTTTGTAGAAGTTTCAAATGCTTGCCCTTTTTCAAAACAATGTGCACCTGGTGACTGTGTGGGACGTATTTTTGCTTCCGTGGTGGAGATATTTGAATTATATTGTAAAATACAGAACAGACGTATTTTTATTATCAGAAAATGACTATTTTCTTCATTTACAAAAATATTTCAAGTCTTTTTGACTGAAAGTTATTGCAACACGTATAAAATGTTTGTCAGAAGCCAAACCATTTTGGACTGGATTTTGACTTTTCCTGACTTGGCAAAAAGAACTTTTCAATATTTTGACATCCAATGGACAGCAAAAGTGAAGTCCAAAGGAGGAGAATGCCACTGAAAGTGAGTGATGTCCATTTAAAGAAAACAACAAGCTGCAAGTCACATCAGTTCATCTTTGATACAGAGACACAGATGTAACTGTGCTGTAAGGTCATGAATCAAGAATGTGTACCGATGAAGAAGCCAGAACTTCTGCTGTCATTTCACATCTTGAATATGTGGACAGTTATCTTTTTTTCCCCAGTATAATGTGTACATTAGCATATTTGAGCTTACAAAGTGTTTTAGCAAGCTTTGTTTCCAGTATTAATTCTTTGTAATATAATTATAAATGGGGACTATACAACCAATAGAGAATTGATGTATGGATTACTTAGTTGGATAAAGTTTTGTGGTTTTCTTTTGAAATGAGTTTTACGCAGTATTCAAGATATCATTACGAAGTATTTATTGTATCAAAAAACTTGTACCTAACTTTGCTAGATCTTCTCTTTCACTCCATTTTTGAATCTTTAATATATATTAATTTATATTTCGTCCTCATATTTTTGTATGTTAAAAACATTAAAAAAAGATTGCAGTTTTTTATTTTTATTTTTTGGGGGGAGATAGACTAACTAACAATCTAGCATGTCCTCTCGGGGTGAATTGTCTTGTTATCTTTTTGATCAGTTGTGTCTCCTGTATTTTTGACCAATGACATTGCTTTGGTTTACAAAGCCTGGGAAATAACCTCAGCCTAATGGTGTCAGATGTAACAAGCCAGTGTATATTTTGTGAATTCTGCTGAATTTGAACCTACCTTGACAAACTAGATTTTTTTTGTTATAGAAGTGATTTTTTTTCAATCTCCTCCCCTTTATCCCTCTCCCCTGAAATTTAGTAAAGGTAAATTAAAACATGCTGTTTTCTGGCAGATGAACAAGTTTTTACATATCAGGATATTGTTTGGAGTTCCTCAGTTTCCTGACTGACTGTAAATTCAGAATTGTCTCCTTTTCTTGACTATTGAAATTACATGTCAGCCGTTTGTTCTCCTACAGTAACTTGTTGCTGCTAAACTACAGATTTAGAGTTGATTAAATTTAAGTAGGTGGGCTGTGCTCTTTACAAATTAAAGATTGGGAATGCCTGTGTAAATACAATTTGGTTTCCTTTGTTTTTTTTTCTGCATCTAGTTAGCTGTACATGTTGACTGATATCAGTGATGCTACTGATGTTTGTAAATTAAATAAGATATTAACTTCAGTCAGATTTACTCTTGCATTTATTGACTGGTTATATAATACCTTGTTTGTTGGTAGAAAGTAAAGGATAAACCTACTTTTAGCCTCATTCCATCCTTGCTTTTAACAGCTTGAAGAAAAAAAAATATAATGCACTAACGTCTGAGTCTCTAATCGCCGTTTCAGACTGCGCAAATTTTAATTATTCTGGATGGCTACCTGAAACTGGAGTCCGCATTAAATTATTTGAAGGTACTACACCAGTCTTCAGCCCCGTAACAACAATTTGAACTGTTGTCACAATGAATACAGCCCACCCAGGAACTTTTGGGACCAACAATAACATAATAAGCTGCGCCAGTATTATTTAGAGGGATCTTTGTTCCAGCCAGATAAGCTTCGAGCTAGATTTTGCAGGTTGCTCCTGGAATTATAGGCCTCATATTTAATTTTGTTGGCTCATGGAGCTCTCTGGATGTGGGTTTAGGGAGTGACATTTTAGGAGGCACAAGTCTTAACTCTGTGCAGGGGCTCCACATAACCTGTGTGCTGTGTGGTCTACTGGTGAGAATGTGGGAGAGGTCTGCAGCATTGACAGAAGAGGGTGAAAGAGAGGAGGGTACGGGAGGTATATGTCACATAGATCATAGAATCCCTACAGAGTTGAAACAGGCCCTTCGGCCCAACAAGTCCACACCGACTCTCAGTGTGAGTCTTACAGTTAAACATCCTAACGCCATTTAAGAAAAGCATTAATCCTGGCAGCACTGCTTCACTAGAGAGACTTTGACTTAGCTAAGGCACCTTTGCAGCAACAACTGCAGAACACCATGAAGGTATAGCATTCTTGGTAGTGGCTATAAAGGTAACTGCAGCTCTCAATGACCGCACCACAGAACCATTCCACACTGCAGCAAGTGGCATCAGCAATTATGTATCCATTTCCAGTTGAATGTTGCATCACATGCCCCCATCGCTAAATGGCACAAATTAATCAAGATCCCCATGGCAGCAGTAAAACAAGGAAAAAGCTTTGATTAAAGGCTGTCAACAAATTCACCACATAATCGATTGTATCCATGTAGCTTTTGTATGCTCCATCCAAAGAACCCGACATTTTTCACAACAAACGTACAAATACTGACAGTGCATCAGGCAGAACTGTGCTCAGTTTCCCTGGCAATAGTCATGATGCACCAATCCTTATCTATTGTATGGTGTGTATTTTACCCAGATTACCAGGTGTCAGACTGTCTGTTTGAGGGTAAGACAAATCCCTGAATGCATGTGTCATGATGTGGAGGTGCTTGTGTTGAACAGTGGGGGACAAAGTCAGAAGTCGCACGGCACCAGATTATAGTCCAACAGGTTTATTTGAAATCAAACCAGCTTTCGGAGCACAGCCCCTTCGTCAGGTGCAGTGAGAGAGGAGCACATACAGACACAGGGTTTTATAAGCAAAGAGATCGAGGGCTGAGAGATCAAAAGATCATACAACTGGTGTGAGTGGAATGTCAGATAATAAGTCTCTGCAAGTGACCAAGAGTGTTAGACGGTGAGTAAAGCGTTTATAAAGTCAGTGTCAGCGCTGTGCTGTCATGACAATCACGCAGAGCCGTAGGAATATACGAAAGGTGACATCTCAGGTCAGATACTGAATTGTAAGTGTGAGGCCTTGTTCAGAATCTGTCTCAGATTTTAACCCGGAATCAGGCCGGTTTTATTCCGAAAGCAGGAATTTATAAGATGTCACACTGACTGACTGTGACACAGGATCTGCTCAGATGAGGAGGAATTTTCGGACACTTGAAGATTTTGAAAGATGCCCTCATAAGAACAGGATACAATGCTCAACTCATCGATCCCAGCTCCAACGTGCCACAGTGAAAAACTGCAACAATTTCTTTAGAAGACAGACACTGGATACAATCGATAGAGTACCCTTCATCTTCCAGTACTTCCCCAGAACGGAGAAACTATGCCATGTTCTTTGCAGCCTTCAACATGTCATTGATGATGTTGAGCACCTCACCAAGATCTTCCCCACATCTTCATTTCTCGCTTTCAAACAGCTGCCAAACCTTAAACAGACCATCATTCACAACAAGAGATAGTAGGAACTGCAGATGCTGGAGAATCCGAGACAACAAGGTGCAGGGCTGGATGAACACAGCAGGCCAAGCAGCATCATAGGAGCAGAGAGGCTGACGTTTCGGGCCTAGACCCTTCCCGAAACGT